>NW_012267372.1:173358-236046 GCF_000151885.1 Dipodomys ordii | reverse complement strand
CCCCCAGGCACCCGCCCAGCGCCCGCGCCCAGCGTCCCGGAGCCGTCATCCCGGAGCGGCGGGGCCCGCTGCGGCCCATCTCCGACCCCGCGGGGCTCCTGATCCTACCCCGGGGGGTTCTGGGCCCGGAGCCCGCAGCCGGGGGGCCGCTCCTCTCCCCGTCTCCACCACAGCCATCTGCAATAAACTCCAGCCTCAGCTGCCTCGCGGTGTCTGTGTTGTCTCTGGGAAATCCTTCCGGCAGTCAGACCCCAGGCCCCCCGCCCCCCTCTTTCCCAGGGGTCCCCGTGCTTCCCTCACCCTCCTCGCGGGCAGTTGGGGGGGCGCGGTTGGGCAGGGCCACTGAAGGTCAGTGACAGGCGGGCCTGGGGAAGGGCTGTGTATAGCCAGAGCATGGGGGACTGTTGGCCTAAAGCCCCGGACCGTGTCACATGCCCTGTCCCCTCCTCCTCCTCCTCCTCTCTCCTTTAGAAGCCACAGTTTGGATTCCCCAGGGATATTAAGGCAGCCCATAGCGCTGCCAGCCAGGGGCTTCTCCCTGCTACCTCCAGTGCCCTTCATTTTGAGTTTCCAGCCCCAGGGTCCCCGTTCCTCCTCCTTGTGGCTGTCTGGATGCACCCTGTCTCCTTCCACCTTTTTCTCTCGCTTGGCTGTCCACGCAGTTCTTCTTAGCTGTGTCCTGGTCTCTACCCCCAGCTCGTCCTCCCACCTGTCCTTTCCACCCCTCCGTTCCCGTGTCTCCCCAGTCTCAGCCATGCTACACCCCCGTGCTGCACAAGCCTCCCTTCCTGATCGTGTGTCCCCTAGAGGTTGGGGGCTGCGGGGAGCAGCGGGCACCCCTCTGTAGGGCTGGTCTGCTAAGCCAGGCAGAGGAATAGTAAGTAGCTGGTGTGAGGCATACTGCATGTCTTCCAGACCCAGGGTATTTTCAACTTAAAATGGGTTTGTGGGAGAGGTCTCTGTTGATTGTTGACCCGGCCTATGGCTTTTCTATGGCTCCTCCATTCACTCTCCCACCCCCACCACCCACGCGATCCCCCCCCCCCTTGAACTCAAGGCCTGGGCACTGTTCTTGATCTTTTTTTGGGGGGGGCTGGTCATGGGGCCTGAATTCTGGGCCTGCGTGCTGTCCCTCAGCTCTTCAGCTCAAGCTAGCGCTCTACCACTTGAGCCACAGCACCACTTCCGGCTTTTTTCTTTTTGCATATGTGGTGCTGAGGAATCAAACCCAGGGCCTCAGGCATGCAGGCAAGCACTCTACCACTCAGCCACCTTCCCAGCCCTGTTCCTGATCTTTTTGTGCAAGGCTAGTGCTCTACCACTTGTACCTCAGCGCTAATTCTAGCTTTTTTTTTTTTCTGAGTAGATTATTGTAGATAAAAGTTTCATGGACTTTCCTGCTGGGGCTGGCTTCAAACCACAACCCTTAGCTCTCAGCCTCTTCAGTAGCTAGAGCCACAGGTGTGAGCCACTGGCACCTGGCTTCTGGCTTCCACTATTCAATTGTTACAGACTTTTTTTTTTTTTTTGTGGTTGTGGGGCTTGAACTTGGCTTGGGTGCTGTCCCTCAGCTCTTCAGCTCAAGGCCAACGCTTTACCACTTGAGCCACAGCGCCACTTCCTGTTTTCTGGTGGTTTATTGGAGATAAGGAGTCTCATGAACTTTCTTGCTCGGGCTGGCTTTGAACTGTGATGTGATCCTTAGATCTCAGCCTCCTGAGTTGCTAGGATGATAGGTGTGAGCCACTGATGCCTGGCTTTTTTTTTTCTCCCCCCCCTCCCCATCCTGGACCTTGAACTCTGGGGCTAGATGCTGTCCCTAAGCTCCTTTTGCTTAAGGCTAGCACTCTACCACCTGAGCTACATGACTACTTCTAGTTTTTTTTTTCTTTTTTTTTTTTTTCTGTGAGTTACTAGAGATAGAGTCTCCTGGAAAGCTAGGCACCAGTGACTCAGGCCTGTAATCCTAGGTACTCAGGAGGCTGAGATTTGAGGATAGCAGTTCAAAGCCAGCCTGGGAAGGAAAGTCTGTGAGACTCTTAGCCAAAAAACTGGAAATGGTGCTGTGGCTCAAGTGGTAGAGCACTAGCCTAAAGTAAAAAACCACAGGGACAGCACCCAGGCCCTGAGTTCAAGCCCCAGGATCAATCCCTCTCCCATCCCCACCCCCTACTTCCCCCAAGAAACAAATGAAGGACTATAGGCCCAAAGAGGGGCTGAGCCTAGGCTGGGGAGGAGGGCTTGCCAGCCCCGCATGAAGCCCCAAGTCTTCCAAGATGTAGAGGACTTGTGGGTGTCATGGAGAGACCCGGCCAGGGTGCCCCATGCACAACCCAATGAGAACGCCAAGAGGAAAGCCAGTCACTTCCTCCCTTCATCCGCATCTGCCCCTCATGCTTTAAAACCCGCAGCTTAGCTGTTGGGAGGCGCACTCGACCATCGCAGAGCGGGAGGAGCTCCAATACTGTGAGTGTGGGTTGCACCCCTTTATTCTTTGAGGGGGCCCTAGGGAGGGAACCAGGGCTGTGAAGCTACCACTTGAACCACATCCATAGCCCTTTTATTTGTATTCTTTCCGAGGGAAGGATTACTGAGATTTGAACCCAGGGCCCTGTGCTTGCTAGGCAGACAGTCTGCTACTTTCTAGGTAGGGTCTTGCGCTCCACCCTTGCCCTGGCCAGGTAGCCAGGACTTTAATCCTCCTATCTCTGCCTCAAGAGCCTTCAGGCTTACAATATCAAACCCAGCTTATTTTGCTTTTGACATGGGGTCTCACTAACTGCCCAGGATGGCTTTGAAGTTGAGATCCTCCTGCCTCTGCCACTTGGGGAGCTGAGATGATGCATGTGGGTGCCTCTCTGTCTCCCTAATTCTCATTTCTCTTCTGATTCCTGCCCCTAACCCCAAGCCAGCTACCGTCTTTTTCCTAGTCTAGTCCAGGTTTGGGATCTGCGCAAGGAATAAAGTTGTGAGGAAACGGTAGAAATCGTAATTGCCTTGTAGGACTGGGGCTACAGACAGTTCTCAGGGGGGAAACCCTTGAGTTACATTTCTTAAAATGAGCCAGGAGTGGTGGCTCACACCTGTAATCCCAGCTACCCAGGAAGCTGAGATCTGAGGGTCACAGTTCAGAGCCAGCCCAGGCAGACAAGTCCACAGATCATTTATCTTCAGTTAACCAACAAAAAGCCAGAAGAAGAGCTGTGGCTAAAGTAGTAGAGCGCCAGCCTTGAATAGAAAAAAAAGCTCAGGAACAATGTCCAGGTTCTGAGTTCCAGTTACAGGACTGGCACACACACACACACACACACACACACCCTCAATAATGAAGACTTATAGCACTTGGGAGGTACCCTGGGTTCCATTCCCAGTCCTTCAAAAAGCACAGAAATCTAGAGCAATCGAAGCTTGGAGCTGGACCTGCTTGCATGGGACTTCAGTCCATCTGGGCTACAGAGAAGGGAAACTGAGGTTCGGGCAGAAAGCGGGGATGACCTGGATCCTTCAGTGGTTGGTGATAGAAGCTATGTCCCTTTCTGTGTGTATGACCCCAGTTCCTGAACCCTTACCAGCTCAGCCACAGTTTTGTGTCTGTGGTCAGGAAGGCCCAAACATTGCTTCATGGAGTGAAAGAGGAAATGGCCAGGAAGGAGATTGCTACATAACCTGAAGAATGACGTGGGCAAATGGGGCATCCAGAAGCGAGCCATGATGCCTGCTGCCTTTTTCTTTGCCATGAAATATTCCAATGGTAGAAAAGGCAGTCATGAGAAAAGTCACTCTTCTTCGTCCTCTGGTGTTCCCGGCATCTTGTCATGGTCCTTTTGGTTTTGTTTTGTTTTCAGTGGTGGGGCTTGAACTATGGGCCTGAGTGCTGCCCCAGAGCTCTTTTGCTTAAGGCCAGCACTCTGCCACCTGAGCCACAGCGCCACTTCTGGTTTTCAGGGTGGTTTATTGGAGATAAAAGTCTCATGGGCTTTCCTGCCCGGGCTGGTTTTGAACTGTGATCCTCAGATTTCAGCCTCCTGAGTAGCTAGGATGACAGTCATGAGCCACCAGCACCCGGCCAGCATGACATTTTTTTTTGGTTGTTGTTGGTCCTGGGACTTGAACTCAAGAGACTGGGCACTGTCCCTGAGCTCTTTTGCTCAAGGCTAGTGCTCTGCCACTTTGAGCCACTGTACCACTTTGTCATTGTCCTTAAAGGCAGCCCTGGGAACCAATCTGTGATGGAATCTTCTAGAAGTAGGTTATTGATGACCAAGCTTTGGGAACAAAGTCAGGAGCAGCAGTTAGACATAAGAAACCCTGAGTCCAGGGCTGGGAAGGTGGCTCAGTGGTAGAGCGCTTGCCTTGCATGCATGAGGCCCTGGGTTCGATTCCTCAGCACCACATACGCAAAAAGAAAAAAGCCGGAAGTGGCGCTGTGGCTCAAGTGGTAGAACGCTAGTCTTGAGCTGAAGAGCTGAGGGACAGCGCCCAGGCCCAGAGTTCAGGCCCCACGACCGGACCCCCCCCCCAAAAAAAAAGAAACCCTGAGTCCAGTTCAACTTCTGCCTCTATTGTGTGCCAACCATGGACATGGGCCCTTTCTAATCTTTCTCTCTCTCTCTCTCTTTCTGGTGCGTGTTACTGTGCCTGGCTTCCTTTTTGGGTGTTATTCTTTCTATCTTCCCCCACCCTTTCCTTCTTTTCTTCTCATTCTCTTTTAGGTGAGGGCAATAAACTATAGTCCCTGCAAGGCAGATGACTTGACAGACACCCAGCCCTTTTTTTAAAAAAATTTTATTTATTTTTTATTGTGAAAATACTGTACAGAGGGGTTACAATTACATGGGCAAGTTTTTTTTTTTAATCTTGCTTTTTCCCATGAATAGCATCTAACGTTCCTAACCAGCATTTAGGGGGTACTTTCTGCATTCCAGATACCATGCAAGCACGGCTCATTTACTAACATCATGGTAAAAACAAACTAGGAGGAAAGCACAGAATCTCCATGTCTCTCCAGGGAGGTAAAGCCCTCCTTTGTGCTGACAGTATAATATTCTAGGGTGAGGTTTCACTCTTTAGGTGGTTTCCATTATTTTGTGGGTTTTTTTCTTTTTCTTTTGGCTGGTCATGGGGCCTGAACTCTGGGCCTGGGCGCTGTCTCTCAGCTCTTCAGCTCAAGGCTAGCACTCTACCACTAGAGCCATAGCACCACTTCCGGCTTTTTCTGCTTATGTGGTGCTGAGGAATCGAACCCAGGGCCTCATGCATACAAGGCAAGCAGTCTGCCACTGAGGCACCTTCCTAGCCCCTCTTTTGTCTTTAAGATTGTAGTTAGGTGCTGTAGTAATTCCTACCTATAGTCTAAGCTCTCAGGAGATTGAGAAAGGGAGGTTGTGAGTTCAAGTCCAGTCTGGATTACATAACAAGACCCTAAAATAAAACAAAACAAAAACCGAGCCCAGAACAACAACAAAACTGTGTCTGTACCTCTATGCACATCTTTGCACCCATGACTGGGTTTCTAGATTCCAAGATGTGAGCAATTCTCTTTAACAGATACTGCCAACAGTTAGGTTAACTTTTATTTCCCACCCCTAGAGCACAAGAGAACCTGTTCACCTCGCACTCAGCCCTGCCACTCAGGGAGCTCTTTGGCTTTTGTTACCCTTCCCTTCTCGAAGCTTGGAAAGCTTCTTTTATACTTGAAAAAACAACAACAACAAACAAACAAACAAAAAAACAGGCACCGGTGGCTCACACCTGTAATCCTAGCTATTCAGGGGGCTGAGATCTGAGGATTGAGGTTCAAAGCCAGCCCAAGCAGGAAAGGCTGTGAGACTCTTATCTCCAAAACACCACTCAGAAAACCAGAAGTGGCGCTATGATTCAAGTGGTAGAGTGCTCGCCTTGAGCTGAAGAGCTGAGGGACAGCGCCCAGGCCCAGAGTTCGTCTCATGGGAAAAAAAAAAAAAGGGCCAGGCACCCTATAGCTCACACCCGTAATCCCAGCTACTCAGAAGTCTGAAATCTGATGAATATGATTTGAAGCCATCCCAGATAGGAACATCCAGGAGACTTTTGTCTTTAATTAGTGACCAAAAAAGGCAGAAGTGGAGCTGTGGCTCAAGTGGTAGAGCACCAACCTTGAGCAAAACAGGCCAGGGACAGAGGCCTTGAGTTGAAGTCCCAGGATCCACACAAGGAAAAAAAATGTATTTCTGGTTCTTAGTGCTTAGATGTTCCATTATCAGGATTGTTCTGTTGGTCCTGGGGCTTGAACTCGGGGTCTGGGTGCTTTCCTTGACCTCTTTTGCTCAAAGCTAGCATTCTACTACTTTGAACCACAGCAACATGTCTGGTTTTCTGGTGGTTTATTGAAGAGTCTCACAGACTCCCCTGCCCAGATTGGCTTTGAACCTCAAATTTTAGATCTCAGCCTCCTGAGTCGCTAGGATAACAGATATGAGTCACCAGTGCCTGGCTTTTCTATATATTTTGATGCATTTCTTTTTCTTTCTTTTTTCTTTTTCTTTTTTGTCTATCCTGGGGCTTCAACTATGGGCCTGGGTGCTGTCCCTCAGCTCTTCAGCTCAGGGCAAGCGCTCTACCACTTGAACCACAGCGCTACTTCTGGTTTTCTGGTTTACTGAAGAGTTTATTGAAGAGTCTCATGGCCCTTCCTGCCTGGGCTGGCTTTGAACCGCCATCCTCAGATCTCAGCCTCCTGAGTAGCTGGGATTGCAGGTATTTTTTTTTTTGTCGGCTGTGGGACTTGAACTCTGGGCCTGGGCGCTGTCCCTCAGCTCTTCAGCTCAAGGCGAGCGCTCTACCACTTGAGCTACAGCGCCACTTCCGGTTTTCTGGTAGTTTTTATTGGAGATAGGAGTCTCACGGTCTCTGCTGCCCGGGCTGGCTTTGAACCGCGATCCTCAGATCTCAGCCTCCTGAGTAGCTAGGATTACAGGCGTGAGCCACCAGCGCCCGGCTGGCTATATATTTTATATGCATTTCTTGACCTATTTATTTCTTTTTGCAATTCTTGGGTTGGATTTTAGCATCTTGTGCTTCATAACTGAGTCATATCCCTAGCCCCCCCTTTTTTGTGTGTCTTGTCTTAGAGACACAGTCTTGTTCATTTTGCCTTGGGCTGGCCTCCAGCTGGTGATCCTCCTCCCTCTGCCTCCCAGGGAGCTGGGATTACAGGTGGATGCCACCATGTCCTCTTTGTCCTCTCCTTCCATACTAGATATTTGAGGACTTTATACCCTCGGACTTGAGTGGTTCCTCTGTCTTGTTGATATTTTCCTGTTACCTAGCTGTGCCCTGGTTTTGTCTGCTTCAGCCCCTCGTGCCAGAGACTTCAGTTGTTTTCTACCTCTGTTTGATTTGAGACAAGACTTCACTATGTATTTTAGATGGGCCTTGACCTCAAGATCCTCCTGCCTGGGGCTGGGAAGGTGGCCTAGTGGGCTTGCCTTGCATGCATGAGGCCTTAGGTTCAATTCCTCAGCACCACATAAGCAGAAAAAGCCAGAAGTAGCACTGTGGCTCAAGTGGTAGAGTACTAGCCTTGAGCTGAAGAGCTGAGGGACAGTGCTCAGGCCCAGAGTTCAAGCCCCAATGACTGACCAAAAAAAAAAAATCCTCCTGCTTCAACCTCCCAGTGCTGTGATTACAAGTGTGTACTACCACACTACCATACCCCAAAACCTGGGAGTGGGGAAAACATTTGACTTGTTTACATGATGGAGAGAGGCAGGAAACCACAGAGTGAGAATCAGCACCATTTTTTTTCTGCTCTCTTGAAGTCAACAAGATCAGAAGACAGGGTGATCTCATGCCAGGAAGAACTGGTCACTTCCAGGGGCCCAGGGGAGCGAGAGGCCCTGCCCTTGGGATCTGAGTCATTCTGCGGCTCAGGCTATGGTGGACATTGGCAAAAGCAACTTCTTCCTCTTTTTCTTCTTCTTCTTCTTTTTTTTTTTTTGTGTGTGTGTCAGTCATGGGGCCTGAACTCGGCCTGGGAGCTGTCCCTGAGGTCCTTTTTCTCAAGGCTAGTGTTCTATCACTTGAGCCATAGCCCCACTTCTAGCTTTTTCTGTGATTAATTGGAGCTAAGAGTCTCATAGATTTTCCTGCCTGGTCTGGCCTTGAACGTGAACCTCAAATATCAGCCTCCTGAGTAGCTGGAATTTCAGGTGTGAGCTACTAGCACTCAGCTTAAAAGTAATTTCAGGAAAGTCCATGAGACTCTTTTTTTTTTTTTTCATGAGACTCTTATCTCCAATGAATCACTCAGGAAACTGGAAGTGGTGCTGTGGCTCAAGTGGTAGAGCACTCACCTTGAGCTGAAGAGCTGAGGGACAGGGCTGGGAAGGTGGCTCAGTGGTAGAGCGCTTGCCTTGCATGCCTGAGGCCCTGGGTTTTCAATTCCTCAGCACCACATAAGCAAAAAGAAAAAAGCCAGAAGTGGCGCTGTGGCTCAAGTGGTAGAGCACTAGCCTTGAGCTGAGGAGCTGAGAGACAGCGCCCAGGCCCAGAGTTCAGGCCCCATGACTGACCCCCCCCAAAAAAAAAAGAGCTGAGGGACAGCGCCCAGGCCCAGAGTTCAAGCCCCATGATTCATCATAAAAAAAGTGAATTCTTGTGGCCCTTCCAGGGGATGCTGATTTCTCAGGCGGAACCTCCCTGAGCGGACATGGGGTGCCCCAGGAGGTGGGGGGGGTAGGTCATGGGCTAGTTACTAAAGGAAATGTTTCGACATGTTAAATTTCCCTTTTGAAATATTTTCAAAGTTACAGAAAAGTGGGAACCAGGGCCAGGTGTGAGCGGCTCACACCTGTAATCCCAGCCACTTAGGAGGCTGAGATCTGAAGATGATGATTCAAAGCCAGCCTGGGGAAGGAAAGTCTGTGAGACTCTTATCTCCAATAAACCACCCAAAAGCCAGAAGTGGGGCTGGGAAGGTGGCTTAGTGGTAGAGTGCTTCTCTAGCATGCCTGAACCCCTGGGTTCAATTCCTCAGTAGCACATACACAGAAAAAGCCAGAAGTGGTGCTGTGGCTCAAGTGGTAGAGTGCTATCCATAAGCTAACACAGCGCAAGGACAGTGCCCAGGCCCTGAGTTCAAACCTCAGGATCATCACATTGTAATAATAGTAATAATAATAATCCATGAGGAACACTTGCTGGCTAGGAGTCTGGGAGCTGAGAATGTGTTTAACCCCATAGGTCCCATGGCCAACGAGAACTTTAAGAACAACGACTATGATTATCCTGATTACTCTGATTACTCCAATTACTCCAATTACTCAAGAGGGACCTGGGACCCCAATGTCCGTGTGGATGGCACCTCTACCCACCACTACCCTGCCGACATCCTTGCCCTCATCATCTACACGCTGGTCTTCCTGGTGGGAGTGCCGGGCAATGCCCTGGTCATCTGGGTGACCGCCTTCGACCTCAGGCGCCTTGTCAATGCCATTTGGTTTTTCAACCTGGCGGTGGCCGACCTCACATCCTGCCTGGCTCTGCCTGTCTTGTTTGCCACGATCGTGAACAAAGGCGTATGGCCCTTCAAGGACTCCGCCTTTGAGGATGCCAGCTGCCACATCCTGCCATCCCTCATTTTGCTCAACATGTATGCCAGTATCCTGCTCCTGGTGACCATCAGCGCCGACCGCTTCCTCTTGGTGTTTAACCCCATCTGGTGCCAGAACTTCCGCCGGGCCAGCAGAGCTTGGATGGCCTGTGCCGTGGCCTGGGGTTTAGCCTTCCTGATGAGCATCCCTTCCTTCCTGTACCGCAAGATCCATCGGGACCCTTTCTCCGACAGAAGTGTCGTCTGTGGCGTCGACTACATGGAGGGCGGTATTGTCAAGGAGAGGACGGTGGCCATCCTGCGCCTCCTCCTCGGCTTCGTGCTGCCTCTGATAGTGCTCACCATCTGCTACACCTTCCTACTGCTCCGGACCTGGAGCCGCAAGGCCACGCGCTCGCCCAAGACTCTCAAGGTGGTAGTGGCTGTGGTGACCAGCTTCTTCGTCCTCTGGCTGCCGTACCAGGTGTCTGGGCTCATACTGGGTTGGCTGAACCCCTTGTCGCCCTATTTCAACCAGGTCTCCAAGCTGGACTCCCTGTGCATCTCCATCGCCTATGTCAACTGCTGCGTGAACCCTATTATCTACGTGGTGGCCGGCTGGGACTTTCTGTTCCGGCTCCGCAAGTCACTCCACACTGTCCTCCGCAACGTGTTGACCGAAGAGTCCCTAGCCAGGGACAAGTCCTGCACACGCTCCACGCTGGATACCTTGTCCCAGAAAACCAGTGCTGTTTGAGGCCTGGACTTCTTGGCTTCCATGAGCACACCATAGTCCCCTCCCTTCCTTTCCAGCCAACTGGCTTTCCCCTCAACCGTTTTTTGGTGGTCTTGGAGTTTGAACTCAGGGTCTCATGCTTGCTAGGCAGCAGCTTTACTACTTGAGCCACACCTCCCACCCTTTTTTCTTGCATTGTTTAGTTTTGAGATAGGATCTTACTTTTTTGCCCCCGTGTATGCTTGGACCATGATCCTCCTTTTTCCTCTTGCTCTCCCAAGAAGCTGGGAGGACAGGAGAGAATCACTGGTGTCTGGTTTATTCTGTTCTCCTTCCTTCCTTTCTTTCTTTCTTTCTTTCTTCCTTTCTTTCTTTCTTTTCTTTCTTTCTTTCTTTCTTTCTTTCTTTCTTTCTTTCTTTCTTTCTTTCTTTCTTTCTTTCTTTCTTTCTTTCTTTCCTTCTTCTGTGTGTGTGTGTGTGTGTGTGTGCGTGTGTGTGTGTTGGTCCTGGGGCTTAAACTCAGGACCAGGTACTAAATACTGTTCTTTCAACATTGGTGTTCTACCCCTTGAGCCATAGGTCTTCTTATGGCTTTTTGATGACTAATTGGAGATAAGAGTCTCACAGAGGGCTGAGAATGTATCTTAGTGGGAGAGTGCTTGCCCTGGGTTCGATTCCTCAGTACCACATACACAGAAAAAGCTGGAAATCAGCCAGGCACTGGTGGCTTACGCCTGTCATCTTAGCTACTCAGGAGGCTGAGATGTGAGGACCGAGGTTTAGAGCCAGCCTGGGTAGGAAAGTCCATGAAACTCTTATCTCCAATAAAGTTCCAGGAAACCAGAAGTGCCATTGTAGCTCAAGTGGTAGAGCACTTGCCTTGAGCTGAAGACTGCAAGGACAGCATCCAAACCCAGAGTTCAAGCCCCATGGCCTAAAAAAAATAAAAAGAAAAAAAAGAAAAAGCTGGAAATGGTGCTGTGGCTCAAGTGGTAGAGCACTAGCCATGAGCAAAAGAAGCTCAGGGACAGTGCCCAGGCCATGAGTTCAAGCCCTGGGACTGGCAAAAAAAAAAGTATCACATAGTTTCCTTCTCATGCTGGCTTTGAACCACAATCTTCAGATCTCAGCCTCCTGAGTAGCTAGGATGACAGGTGTGAGCCACCAGCACCTCCTCTCTTTTTATTTTTTTCCTTGTTTTTGTCATACTAGAGATTAAATCCAAGGCCTCTTCCATAATAGGTTAGAATGCTCTTCAACTTGAGCCATGCTCCCATATCTTTGTTTTGTTTTGTTTTGTTTTTTTGCCGGTCATGGGGCCTGAACTCTGGGCCTGGGCACTGTCCCTTAGCTCTTCAGCTCAAGGCTAGCGCTCTACCACTGGAGCCACAGCGCCACTTCCGGCTTTTTCTGTTTATGTGATGCTGAGGAATCGAACCCAGGGCCTCATGCTTGCAAGGCATGCACTCTACCGCTGAGCTACCTTCCCAGACCCTATCTTTTTTTTTTTGGTGACAGCATCTCATTAACTTTTCCAGGTCTGGCTTTGAACTCACAATCCTCCCATCCTCACCTCTTGAGTAGTAGAGATTGCAACCTTGTGCCACTAGGCCTAAATGGCTTGCTGGCAAAAAAAAAAAGTATCACATAGTTTCCTTCTCATGCTGGCTTTGAACCACAATCTTCAGATCTCTCTGCCTTGAATCTGCAGTCCTCAAAGTGTCACCTCCTCCAGGAAGACCCCCTGATTTCCTCTCTGTTCCCCCCTTCCATTCTTTCTCACTGAACCTTAGTTCCCAGCCACCATTGCCTTTGCTTGGCACGAGGACTAAGTAGATGGTGAGTCCATGCTTTCCCCAAGCCCATTCAGGAGGGAGGTGCTGGACCCCAAGAGCTGGGTCCCACCAACCCTTTCTAGAAACACTTAGCCAAGTTGGAGATGCCAGCCCCATACCAGAGGGCAAGTTCTGGAAGTGGGAGATGAGATCTGTGCTAGGTTATCAAGTTTGAAAGGGGAAGTGGTGGGAGAGGAAGGGCTTGGCTGCTTTAGTTGTGTCAGGTCACATGCCTCCTTCCCTGCCTGCAGCCTTCCACACGCTCAGTTTCTGTCACCCCTCTGTCCCTCACCCTCGGTCCTCACCCATGCCCTTGGTGGGGGGGGGCTTTCATCCATGCCAAGGGACATCACATGTACCTGGGAAGGCCTGACTCTGGATGCCAGCACTCTACTAGCAATGCAGTGTGACTTTGTATTTGCCGGAGGGAAAGTGAGAGACACAAAAAGTCTGAGCATGGTGGTGCATGCCTGTAGTCCCAGCTACTGGGGGAGGAGGAGACAAGAAAATCAGAAGTTGGAGGTCAGTGGGGCAAAGGTAGCAAGACGTATCAAAAAAAAAAAATAGAATGTCAACAAAAGAACAGGGGCTGGGAATGTGGTCTAGTGGTAGAGTGCTTGCCTTGCATGCATGAAGCTCCCGGTTTGATTCCTCAGTACTACATGAAAAAAAAAAAAAAGCCAGAAGTGGCGCTGTGGCTCAAGTGGTAGAGCACTAGCCTTGAGCAAATGAAGCTCATGGACAGTGCCCAGGCCCTGGGTTCAAGCCCTGGGACTGGCAAAAAAAAAAGAACAGGGAATGTGGTTCAGTTGAGTGCTGGCAGAGCACTTGCCTAGCAAGGGTGAAGCCCTGAGTTCCACGGCTTCCAGACAGACAAATTGCACACTGCGTGTGGCCAGCAGTTACTGTGTGAAGACCTCAGGATACACTGCTTCGCCTGACATTTACAACTTCTACAGAATCTTAAAATCTCAGAAATACTTCTGGCCCTCCAAGGATCTGGTGTGAGGGAACATTCTAGAATCCTGTGATCAACAGGTCTTGTAGGCCACAGTGAAGGATCACAGGATCCAGTGTCCTTAAGTATCTGTGATCCTAACTCTAGCTTTTTGATCTTCGAGAGTAGCCATTAGACAATCTGGCCCGCTGTTCCATTGTTTGTTTGTTTTGTTAATAAAGCTTTATTGGCACATAGTCATGTCCATTCATATGGCTGCGTTCATGCTACTGGAGGTGTGTGTTGAAAATACCTAATTTGCCGGGCACCAGTGGCTCACACCTGTAATCCTAGCTACTAAGGAGGCTGAGATCTGGGGATCACGGTTTAAAGCCAGCCCGGGCAGGAAAGACTGTGAGACTCCTATCTCCAATAAACCACTAGAAAACCGGAAATGGCACTGTAGCTCAAGTGGTAGAGCGCTCGCCTTGAGCTGAAGAGCTGAGGGACAGCGCCCAGGCCCAGAGTTCAAGCCCCATGACCACCACCACCAACAACAAAATAATAATAATAAAAATAAAAATAAATAAAAAATTAAAAAAATTTAAATACTTACTTTCTCTTCATAGAAAAGCCTGCTATGGCTTAAATATGTCCCACCCGAAACCTGGATGTAATATAATCCTACCATGTGGTAGAAAGAGGTAGAACCTTGATCTCTGTATGTGCAGTGGGACTTCTGGGGACTTTTGAAGGCTTAGTCAGAAGGGAAGGGTCCTCCTTGGATGACAGCCTGGCATTGTACAAAAAGGAGACTGGAGTTTGCTCTGTTTTGGCATGTGTTTAGACTTTCCTGTCCAGGCTGGCTTTGAACCATGATCCTTAGATCTCAGCCTCCTGAGCTGAGATCTCCACCCACAAGAAAGCCCTCAGCAGACACAGCTCCTCAACCTTGGACCTCCTTCCCAACTGCACTACCCTGAGCTGAATAAACCTTCGCTGTTTATAAATTACCAGAAACCACACTGAGACACTGACCCTTGGTCTAAATATTCAAACACTTATGATAGTGCTTTTTTTTTTTAATAAATCTCCCTCAATAATGTCCTACTGTGTAACCTAGGCTGGCCTTGAACTTATGATCATCTGTCTCTGCCTCAGGAGTTCTGGGATTACAATCATGCACCAACACCCCCAGTTTGAGTGTGTGAAATTTAAGAATGTCTATTCTGCCAGGTGTTGGCAGCTCACGCCTGTCACCCTAGCTACTCAAGAGGCTGAGATTTGAGGATCACTGTTTAAAGCCAGCCCAGGCAGGAACGTCTGTGAGGCTCTTACCTCCCATGAACCACCAAAAAACAGGAAGTGGTGCTGTGGCTCAAGCACTAGCCCACAATTGACCCTCGGCCCCCCCAAAAAGAATATATTCTACCACCTCCTCCACCTCCTCCTCTTCCTCCTCCTCCTCCTTCTTCCTTCTCTTTCTTCCCTCCTCCCTCCTCCCTCCTCCTCCATCATTTACCAAACACATCCACAGCACACACAGATTGAAAGCTGAGGTCCAGGGAGGGGGGTAGGACTTAGGTTTTGTTTTTCCTGGGGGCCTTAGGCTCTTTTCTCAGCTGGACTTTTGGACCTTTTATGCAGAGACAGAGGAGTTGGGGGGGGAGGGGAGGAGGGGGAGGCAGTAAGCAGTTGGTGATTGTCCCAGACTTCAGGAGACCCAGTTGAGGCTGAGACTTCCAGATCCTGAAGTTAAACCACAGGTGGCTGGCTTCCAGGGCATGGGAGATCTTGGCTCTAGGTCCGGGACGCAGGTCAGCCCGCCGGCCCTTCAGGCTATGCTAACTTTACTTTGGCAACCAGTAATTTTGGGATGTATGAGTCACGAGAGAAGACAGGAAAACCACGCCCTGGAGTGGGCAGAGCCCTCCCCTCAACCCCCACCCCCGCGCCTGGCCCCCAGTTCTTGACAGTTCACTAGGATAGCAGCACCTAGAAAATCTAGCGGAAGCCCAACAAATCGGGCAGAAAAATCATGAGGTTCTTATCTCCAATGAGTGTTTGCCTATCTGTGGCAGACAGACCTTGGGGTTAGTTCCAGCTGGGGCTGGCAGGGCTGGTACTGTCTGGGTTAAATGATCCTGTTCCTTAAGAAAGCCTTGCCAGGGAGAAGGCACAGACTGATACATTCCTGTGTACAGCAAGTTCCTGGATTACACTCAGGAAGTGCTGGGCAGGGTGGAGTCTGGGATGGTGGCTGCGTGATAAACCGGTGGAGATGCAACCTGCCTGCCCCGCAGCCTGCCTGCCCGGTCTGGAGCTCCAGGTGCTGTCCAGGCTGTACCTTTCCATCTCTGCCTCACCCACGGGTCCATTCCTTGGCTGCAAGGTAGGTACGCGCTTTCCCATACTCAAATCCAAGCCCAGAGATGATAGGCTATTTGCCAGAAAGTCACACAGCAGGTGGAGCAACCTTTCTACAACCTGCAACTAGTTTCCACTTTAGGGATGAAACAAATCTATAACCATTCCACACTCAGAACTTGCATGAGGCTCTGGGTTCGATTCCTCAACACCACTTAAGCAGAAAAAGCCAGAAATGGCACTGTGGCTCAAGTGGTAGAGAGCTCGCCTTGAGCTGAAGAGCTGAGGGACAGAGCCCAGGTCCAGAGTTCAGGCCCCGCGACTGACAAAAATAAAAAGCCCCCAAACAAAAAAAAGTGTGGCTTTAGTGGTAGAGCACCTGCTTAGCAAATGCAAGGATCAAGTTTGATCTTCAGTACCACAAGAAAAACAAAAAAATAAGGCATGGGGTTTGGGGGGGTTTGGGGGTTTCTTGGACATGAGGCCTGTCCCAACTTCCTCTGCCCTTCCTGTTGGCTCAGCCTTAGAGCTTGGGACAGGGCCTGCTAACCCACAGTGAGCAGCCCAGAGTGGCCGGGTCTTGTGCCCTGTCACTTCGCCCTTCCTCCTGTCCTAGCTACAATTTACCTACTTGAGCCTCTACTTAGTGTCATGTGATCAACTTTGTCATCTCTTTGAGGACTTGCCAAACTGGAGAGGCAGGTTCATCGGACAAGTCACACTTCAGAGGAAAGTGGACAGAGAGACAGCCAGCTGGGACTAACACAGTGCCAAGTGAAGCTCAATCCTCTACTTTGCTGAGTGACCTCTGGTGAGTTCTCTACCTTCTGTAGGCCTCTGTGTCTTCATACAAGAGTGTGTGGGGGGGAGGGGTTAATAATACAGGATCAGCTGTAATCTAGTAACTACTCAGGGGGCTGAGATCTGAGGATAACAGTTCAAAGCCAGTCTGGGGTGGAAACTCAGTGAGAGTCTGATCTCCAATGAACCACAAGAAAACCAGAAGTGGTGCTGTGGCTCACGTGGTAGAGCGATCGCCTTGAGCTGAAGAGTGCAGGGACAGCACCCAAGCCCAGAATTCAAGCCCTACAACTGACAAAAAAAAAAAAAAAAGTACAGAATCAAAGCTAGAGTGTGAGGCTGGGTGCTAGTGGTTCACCCCTTAATCTTAGCTACTCAGGAGGCTGAGATCTGAGGATCACTGTTAGAAGCCAGACGGAGGCGGGGGGGGGGGGGGGGGGGGGGGGGGGGTTTCCGCCCCCCAGCCGGGGTGTGGGGGGGGGGGGGGGGGAGCTGGGAAGGTGGCTCAGTGGTAGAGTACTTGCCTCACATGCATGAGGCCCTGGGTTCGATTCCTCAGCACCACATAAGTGGAAAAAGCGGGAAGTGGCGCTGTGGCTCCAGTGATATAGTGCTAGCTTTGAGCTGAAGAGCTAAGAGACAGCACCCAGGCCCAGAGTTCAGGCCCCATGATCAGCAAAAAAATAAAGACCAACCCTTTGGGCTGGGAAGGTGGCTCAGTGGTAGAGTGCTTGCATGCATGAGGGCCTGGGTTCGATTCCTCAGCACCACATAAGCAGAAAAAGCTGGAAGTGGCACTGTGGCTCAAGTGGTAGAAGCACTAGCCTTGAGCTGAAGAGCTGAGGGACAGCGCCCAGACCCAGAGTTCAAGCCCCATGATCGACAACAAAAAAAAAAAAGAAGAAGCCAGACAGGGCAGGAAAGTCAGTGAGACTCTTATCTCCAATAAACTACCCAAAACTCAGAAATGGAGCTCTGGCTCAAGTGACACAGAGCTAGCCTTGAGCAAAAGAAACTCAGGGACAATGTCCAGGCCCTGAGTTTAAGCCCCAGGACCTGCAAAACAAAAACAAAAACAAAACAATAGTAATAGGAAACCCTAGAGTATTGAAGCCCATAGCTCCAATGACTCAGGAGGCAGAAGGTCAGGAGGATAGAGGTTTGAGGCCCACTCAGGCAAAAAAGAAAGTTCACAAGAACACTCCCCACTGCCAATCTCAACCAATAAATAGCTGAGCGGGTTGAAGTGTGCCAGTCATCTCTGGAAGTGTGAATAGGAGGATCATGATCTGATGTAAAACAAAACAAAACAAACAAACAAACGAGCAAGCCAGGCATCGGTGGTTCACTGTCATCCTGTCATCTAAGCTACATAGGAGGCTGAAATCTGAGGATCATGCTTCAAAGCCAGCCTGGGAAGGAAAGTCCATGAGACTCATCTCCAGTGAAGCACCAGAAAACCGGAAGTGGTGCTGTAGTTCAAGTGGTAGAGCCCTAGCCTTGAGCTGAAGAGCTCAGGGACAGTGTCCAGGCCCAGAGTTCAAGCCCCACGACTGACTAAAAAAAAATCATGGGTCAAAAGGGATGAGAGTGTGGCCCAAATGGTAGAGCGCCTGCCAGACCAGGGCAAGGCCCTAAGTTCAAACCCCAGGGCTGGCACCAAAACTACAGGAGGAGGAAGGAATTGTCATTGAGTGTCCCGCTGTGTCTCCCCCAGGTGTGGACAGCCAGGATGGAGAACGACTCTCACAGCTTCGACATCCAATACGGGGACTACAGTGACCTCCCAGATGTCCCTGTGGACTGTCCCGACGGTGCCTGCCTTCTCTCTCCCAGTGTCCTCCGTGTGGCTCCACTCGTCCTCTATGCGGCCATCTTCTTCCTGGGGGTGCCAGGCAATGCCATGGTGGCATGGGTGGCCGGGAAAGAGGCGGGCCGCAGGGCATGGGCTGCGTGGTTCGTGCACCTGGCGGTGGCTGACCTGCTGTGCTGCCTGTCCCTCCCCGTCCTGGCTGTGCCGATGGCACGGCAGGGACACTGGCCGTACGGGGCGCTGGGCTGTCGTCTGCTGCCCTCGGCCATCCTGCTGTCCATGTACGCCAGTGTCCTGCTGCTGGCTGCGCTAAGCGGGGACCTCTGTCTCATGGCTCTGAGGCTCCCCTGGTGGGTGGTGACTTGGCGGAGTCGAGGGGTGCAGGTGTCTCGGGGGGCGGCCTGGATGCTGGCCTTGCTGCTGACCGTCCCCTCGGCTGTCTACCGCCGCCTGCACCAGGAGGCCTTCCCCTCCCGGCTGGCCTGTGTGGTGGATTACGGTGGCTCGGTCACAACCGAGGTCCTGATCAATGCCAGCAGGTTCCTGTTTGGTTTCCTGGGCCCACTGGTGTTTGTGGTGGGCTGTCACAGCGTGCTCCTGAGCCGCGTTGCCCCGCGTCACTGGCCACTGAGTATGGCGGTCATAGTGGGTTTTTTTGTCTGCTGGGCTCCCTACCACTTCCTAGGGGTGGTACTGACTGTGGCTGCTCCAAACTCTGTGCTCCTGTTCCGAGCTCTGAGTGCTGAGCCGTTGGTCGTGGGCCTGGCCCTGGCTCACAGCTGTCTCAACCCTATTATCTTCCTGTACTTTGGGCGTGCTCAGTTGTGCAGATCCCTGCCGGCTGCCTGTCGGCAGGCCCTGAGGGAATCCCAGGACAAGGAAGAAAGCTCCACTAGCAAAGCAGCCACCAGCCATGACTTCATGTCCGAGATGGAGGTGTAAGCAAGAGGGATGCGGGGGTTAAATATCCGAGCTCTCATTTTATATGGAACAGCTTCAGGGATAGTTGGATCTAGGTGCTCAGTGATGTCTTGATTTCATTCCTCCCTTGACCAACATTCATTATGTACGTGCTAGGTGTGAGGCTTTAATAGAGTAGGTACGGGTACTCAGCCTCCAGAAGCCAAATATAGCAGGGCCAAGATTCCCCTGGAAGCCTCCCAAAGGAACAAAGACTGTCTGACCTTTGACCTCTAATGGCCAAAACTGTAAGAGAATACACATTGTTTCAAATCACTACATTCCGGGGTCTGTGGTCATTTGTTACAGCCCAAGAACCCAGAGGCCATGTTCTGTCCATGCCCATCTAAGCTGATACCCTCACCCGCACTGCCCATCTACGCCATCGACTGGACAAGCACGAGCTCCTGTGACTTTCCACATTAAAAAATGCTTTTTGGGTTTTTTTGGGGGGGTCCGGTTGTGGGGCCTGAACTCTGGGCCTGGGCGCTGTCCCTCAGCTCTTCAGCTCAAGGCTAGTGCTCTACCACTTGAGCCACAGCACCACTTCTGGCTTTTTTCTTTTTGCTTATGTGGTGCTGAGGAATCTAACCCAGGGCCTCATGCCTGCAAGGCAAGCACTCTACCACTGAGCCCTAAAAAATGTTTTTATTGTTATTATAAAGATGATGTACAGAGGAGATAGTTTGGTAACCCTTTTTGGAGAACGCACATTAAAATTACAATTTAGAATTCAGTCCTCATGCTCAATGCACTTTGTTCAGGGGCTACACGGGCTGGAGTGGAGGGCGAACATATTGGGCAGCAAAGGTTTCCCTCATTGCAGAAAGTTCCAGAAGGCAATGCTGCCAACCTAGAGTGCAGTCTTCTCTATTTTTTGTTGTTGTTGTTGTTGTTGCTCCAGTCCTGGGTCTTGAGCTCAGAGTCTGGGTGCTGTCCCTAACCTTTTTTTGTTCAAGGCTGGTGGAGCCACAGTTCCACGTCTGGCTTTTTGGTGGTTAATTGGACATAAGAGTCTCACAGACTTTTCTGCCTTGGCTGGCTTCCCCACAGATCTAGGACTCCTGAGTGGCTGGAATTCCAGGGGTGAGCCCTCTTGGCCCTGGTCCCGCGATCCTGGGGTGCAGCGTGGAGAGGCGGGAACAGGTCCGAAGGCAGCTTTGCCCACCGCAGCGCCTCCAGCTGTCCCTAGGGGGCGCAGCGTCCCCGGAAGCTCTGTCCAGAGCGAAGCAGAAGAAGGAACGCGCTGTACGCAGGCGCACGGTGGATCTTGCCCCCCCCGCCCCCCCCGCCCCCCCCCCGCCGACCGCTTGCCATGGCTTCCTTCTGCTGATGCGCGCTGTCCGCGCACTCTTCAGCCCAAGCCCTGCCGCCATATGTGTGCCGGAAGTTGGTGCGTCCGCGCCGCAGCGGAGAGGTGAGGGGCGTGGCGCGCGCGGGGTAGCGGTGGCGGTGGCGCTGGTGCGGCTGTCCGGTTAGGGGTAGCTGGGCGTCCACCGGAGAGTGGGTGAAGGAAACCCCGAGATAAACAGGAATGTGTGCTGATGGCTCACGCCTGTAATCCTGGCTACTCAGGAGGTTGAGATCTGAGGAACAAGGTTCGAATCCAGTGTGGGCAAGGAGGACCAAAAAAGCCAAAAAAGTGGAATTGTGGCGCAAGCGCCAGCCTTGAGCAGAAAAAGTTCAGCGTCCAGGCCCGAGTTCAAGCCCCAGCACCCATAGAGGCTGGGTTTGGTGGCAAGCCCCTGTCATTGTCCTGGTCTCCTGGACAGAAATGTGAGATCCTGCTTGAAAAACTAAGTGAGGGCGGAGTTGTGTTTGGCTCAAGAGGTAGAGCACAAGGCCCTGGGTTCAAACCCCAGTACTGGCAAAAAAAAAAAAAAAAAAAAGGAAAAAAGAAAAAGAATGATAAACTTCCCGTCAGAAAATTGCTGTTACAATTGTATATGTTTTGTTTGGTGCTGTTCAAACTCAGGGCCTGGGTGCTGTACCTGAGTTTTTTCTTTTTTTTTTTTTTTTTGCCTAAGGCTGGAGCTCTACCACTTGAGCCAGAGCTCCACTTCTAGCTTTTTGTCAGTAAATTGGAGATAAGAGTCTTATGGACTTTCCTGCCCAGACTGGCTTCCAACCGTGATATTCAGAGCTCACTCAGTCTCCTGAGTAGCTAGGATTACAGGTTGAGCCACCAGTACCCAGCTCTTTTTTTGTTTTTGTTTTTGGGTCCAGTCGTGGGGCCTGAACTCGGCCTGGGCGCTGTCTCTCAGCTCTTCAGGTCAAGGCTAGCACTCTACCACTTGAGCCACATGCCACTTCTGGCTTTTTTCTTTTTGCTTATGTGGTGCTGAGGAATCGAACCCAGGGCCTCCAGGCATGCAAGGCAAGCTCTACCAATGAGCCACCTTCCCAGCCCAGTACCCAGCTCTGTATACTCTACTAGTTCCATCTTTCAATTTTTTTGGACTGGGAATATAGATCATAAATGCTTTGTAAACCCTGAGTTCCATCCCCAGGAAACACAGCAAAGCATCCTGTGACCGAAGCCAGGAGGTGGAGGGTTGTAAGGAACTAAGCCTTGAGCACTAAGCCACATGGCCACACTTATCCTGCCTCCCACAGTCACTCCCTGTGCCCCACATACTGGCTTTTTCCTGGGTCAGATTGCTGGGAAGCCTGATAAGAGTCAGCTTCAGGTTTCCATCCAGCTAGTCTAGTAACTAGATAAACCCAGAGCTCTGCTCTCCTGGTAACTGGAGTGTAAAAGGCACAGAGGGGCCCTGATTGGCCCTAATTGGGTCATGTGTCCACTCCTCTGACCAATCCCAGAGCAAAAGTGGAATGTTGTACCACGATTGGCCAGGCCTTACTCCAATCAATACTGGTTATATGAGGCCCTTGTCAACAGATCCTTGAGGAAGACAAGGGCTGCTCTCCAAGGGGGACAGAAAGGCAGGAATGTGCCAGGCAGGGCAGAACAAGTGTACTGTGTACCTAAGGCTTGCATGTTAAGTGTTCCTTTCATCTCAAGGGGCTTCCAGTGCTGGCAAGCTCAGTGGACAGTTCCCATATGATCTCACCTCCTGTGGCTCTGCTGTCACTCATGAAGGGTTCGCTCATTGATAGGTCAGGTGATCTATTCACTTCCTTTATGGCTCAGGCCACCTCCTTCCCCAACTCCGAAGTCTGGGCAGACACCTCTGGGCTTCCTGGATCCCAGCCCAGTCTCTTGAGTGGCCCAGGGTAGGAGGTGTGACTTGTATGAGCCGGGCCATCTGTGAGAGCTCGGGTTTATTCCTAATCCAGTGTTTGAGAAAGCAAAGCTTTTGGCAAATGAATGTCCTCTGCTCTCCTCCTGACACATCCAGGGTTCCCAAAGCCAGGACACACATGTGTCCCTCCCAGAGTCATGAAGAGCCTTGTGTGTTACCAGCTTGACCAGGCTGCTGGCAGCCCACTTTCACCTGTGATCCTATGCCAGGGAAGAGGAAGGGAATTTGCTCTTTGAAGAGGAAAGTAGGCCGGGCCTCTTAACTGCTGAAGGTGACATGGTGACTGGAACTGAGGCCAGCTGCGGACAGCATTGTGATTAGCACCATGCCCTCCCCGGGGACAAGGGAGGGGCGGGACCGCCGAGACCACCACCGGGCTCCTAGTGCCAAAGAAGCCCCTGAGAAGTGGGACTGGAATTGTCCAGAAACCCGGGGCCTCTTAGAGGACACTTTCTTCGGTGATGGAGGTTGTATCCGTCGGGGCTCGGAGGACTGCCAGAAGTTCTGGACCTTCTTTGAGCGTCTGCAGAGGTACCAGAGTCTCAGGCCATCCAGGAAGGAGGAGACAGAGCCTGGATCTCCCCCACATGGCCTCCCAGCCCTGGCCGACCTTCCTCGCACTTACGACCCCCGCTACCGCATCAACCTGTCCATCCTTGGCCCCGACCCCCGGGGCTCTCGGGGGCTGGCCACTCGCCTGCCTCCGGAGAGGGTGTCTGAGTTCCGCCGGGCTCTCTTGCATTACCTGGACTTCGGCCAGAAGCAGGCGTTCGCGCGGCTGGCCAAGCTTCAGCGGGAGCGTGCAGCTCTTCCCATCGCCCAGTACGGGCGCCGCCTGCTGCAGACGCTGGCAGAGCACCAGGTGGTGGTGGTGGCTGGGGACACAGGCTGTGGCAAGTCCACGCAGGTGCCCCAATACCTGCTGGCAGCCGGCTTCAGTCATGTGGCGTGCACTCAGCCCCGGCGAATCGCCTGCATCTCCTTGGCCAAGCGTGTGGCCTTCGAGAGCCTCAGTCAGTATGGCTCACAGGTGAGCGGGACAGGGTGTACTGTTGCAGCCAAAGTACAGGCCACTTAAGGCTTGTCAGTCCTCTAAGCATCCCAGTGACTCAAGCTTGTATTCCTAGATAATCAGGAGGCAGAGGTCAGGAGCATTGTGGTTGGAGGCCAGCCCTGAATGCACTGGAGGTGGGGATCTGGTGTTCAGGCCCAAGGTCTGCTCCTCCTCATCGATCTCCTTCCTCCTACCCCAGGTCGGCTACCAGATCCGCTTCGAAAGCACACGGTCGTCCGCCACCAAGATTGTGTTCCTGACGGTGGGGCTGCTCCTCCGGCAGATCCAGCGGGAGCCCAGCTTGCCTCAGTACCAGGTCCTCATCGTGGATGAAGTCCATGAGCGCCACCTCCACAGTGACTTCCTGTTGGGGGTCCTCCACCACCTGCTGCCCAGGCGGCCTGATCTCAAGGTCATCCTCATGTCAGCCACCATCAACATCGAGCTCTTCTCCAGCTACTTTGGCCACGCCCCCGTGGTGCAGGTGCCGGGCCGGCTCTTCCCCATCACGGTGCGTGGACACCCGCAGCACGGGGGTTCATCTTGGGGCCTGGCAGTGAGCCATGCCCTCTTTTTATTTATTTTTGTCAGATGTGGGGCTTGAACTCTGGGCCTGGACACTGTCGCTGAGTTCTTCAGCTCAAGGCGAGCGCTCTACCATTTGAGCCACAGGGCCACTTCCGGTTTTCTGGTGGTTCATTGGAGATAAGAGTCTCACAGGGACTTTTCTGCCTGGGCTGGCTTCAAACCACGGTCCTCAGATCTCAGCCTCCTGAGTAGCTAGGATTCCAGGCATGAGTCACCGGTGCCCATCTTAAGCTTCCACTTTTATTTTTTTGGTACATTTACTCCAAACTAGGTAGACGCAGGATGGGCAGTTTGGGGGTGAAGGCCGAGTCGCTGTAACAAAGAAAACACTAGAAGGCTCATCTGTGTGGACGCCGATTGCTTTTCTTGGCTGATGGTGGAGCTGGGTGGGGGTCCCAGCACCCTCAGGCTCCTCCTCCCCACTGGTGGCCGGCCACTCCCCCCCCTCCCCCCCGGCTGCCTCTGCCCCCTGTGGGGCCATGTCAGTCTCAAGCGCACCCCTGCGTGGGGCTGTCCTCTCTCAGGTTGTGTACCAGCCACAGGAGGCAGAACCCGCGACGTCCAAGTCAGAGAAGCTGGACCCTCGGCCTTTCCTGAGGGTGCTGGAGACCATCGACAACAAGTACCCCCCTGAAGAACGAGGGGACCTGCTGGTCTTCCTTAGCGGCATGGCGGAGATCAGCTCGGTGCTGGAGGCCGCTCAGACCTATGCCAGCCACACCCAGCGCTGGATAGTGCTGCCGCTGCACAGTGCCCTGTCAGTGGCCGACCAGGACAAGGTACCCACAGGAGCCAGGCAGAGCATGACACATGGGGAACAGAGGGAGGGGCTGAGGGGCTGCTGGCACACCCAGCTGTGTGCCAGTATAGATGCCCTTGCCAAACAGTGGGAGGGCATGGCGGTTGGCAGGCTGCGCCGTTGTGTAGAGTCAGAAGGGCTTGTACAAAGGGCCTGTGGCCAGCAAGGGGGCATTTGGGAGATAACAGGCTGTAGCTGGGTACAGAGCAAGTCTGGAGAGATAGGGGGTGGGGCTAAGCCACAAGGGGCCCTAAAGACCCCAGGATGGGGCCTGGGAGCAAGAATCAGGGGTACACCTTGTGCTATAGAAGATCTCGGGCTTCCATAGGAGAGCTGGGCGGCAGGGTGGGGGACTATGGGTCAGAGTGCAGAGGGGAAGCCGTGTGGGTGGGGGAGACCGGGAGAGGGGCTGGGTTTCAGGAAAGACATGGGGGGAGGGCGATTCAACAAATGTTTGAGCTCTTGTGGGGACTGAGGTGAGGTGGGTCCTGAGGTACATGGGGGGCAGGAGCGGGGGGCCACATCAGGAGGCCATTGCAAGCAGGTGAGTCAGTGCCACCCCCTCCTGTCCCACAGGTGTTCGACGTGGCGCCCCCTGGTGTCCGGAAATGCATTCTCTCAACCAACATTGCCGAGACCTCGGTCACCATCGACGGGATCCGCTTCGTAGTGGATTCTGGTAAGGCTTGCCTGGCCCCCACTGGGGACCTCGGGAGGTGTGGGAGGCTCGGGGGAGGGGGGCGGGGGCGGTCTTGGGGTCTGCTATGCACAGAGGAGGCAGCCTGTCATGGTAGCAGCTGGGCCTCAGCAAAGCCACCGACTCACGCCTTCACCCATGAGCCTTTGCAGGACACCTGGAGCTGGTGCAGTTAGCCAGGGCGGGAGAGAGGGCAGTGGGCATGCTGCCTCCCTCCCCCCCTCCAGAGCGTGGGTGATGTGATTGGCCCTCAGCGGCTCCCTCTGCCCACCCAGGGAAGGTGAAAGAGATGAGCTACGACCCACAGGCCAAGCTGCAGCGGCTGCAGGAGTTCTGGATCAGCCAGGCCAGCGCCGAGCAGCGCAAGGGCCGCGCAGGCCGCACAGGCCCCGGCGTCTGCTACCGCCTCTATGCTGAGTCCGACTACGACGCCTTCACCCCCTACCCTGTGCCCGAGATCCGAAGGGTAGCTCTGGACACGCTGGTGCTGCAGGTGACGCAGGCAGGGAGGGTTGGGTCAGCCGCGAGGGGCCCCAGGGCCGCCCGCACCAGCAGATAGCACCACAGGCAGGGCCCAGGACTCCCCGCAACTGTGGTTGTTCCAGGCTTAGGTCTGCGTGATCCTCCGCTGTCAGAGTGAGGAAGGATGTGCTGGACAGACAGACAGACAGACAGACAGCTCTCTCCCCTGACCTGCTGCTGGCTGACAGAGCTTGAAGGGCCAAGTTCTGAGTTTGATTCTGAGCATGCCCACCATGCTCCACAAGTAGTTCGCATCTTCCCTGATCCTGGGGGTGTCTGTCCTTATTCCAGATGAAGAGCATGAGTGTGGGGGACCCCCGAACCTTCCCTTTCATCGAGCCCCCTCCACCAGCCAGCCTGGAAACCGCCATCCTCTACCTCCGAGACCAGGGGGCCCTGGACAGCTCAGAGGCCCTCACCCCCATCGGGTGCCTGCTGGCCCAGCTGCCTGTGGACGTGGTGATCGGTGAGGCCCGCCCCCTCCAGAGGGCACCCAGTTTTAGCCTGAGCCTTCCCTGATCCCTGAGACCCATTCCCCAGTGCTCTGTGCCTAGAACTGGGGTACAGGAGTAGATAAGAGACCCACATTTGCCTTTGGGGGACAGCCCCTAGCTGGGAGGGGGCAAGAATGCATGAGGCTGGATGGTGCAGGGAGAGCAGGTGGGAGCCCACTCTAGCATCTGAGGTTCTGCAGCCCGTGTGCTGGACCATGGAGAAGTGGCAAACAGGCATTGGAGGCAAAGGGTACAGGTGCAAAGGCCCTGTGGTGGGAACCTGCCTGGTGTCTTTGGGAAGGGTCTTGTGACTGAGCACAGTGAGAGGGAGGGGAGAAGTTGTGTTTACTGAGCTCCTGCTCCAGCACTATTCTAGGCACCGATGATACACGGCAAAAGCACTCAGTTCTCCCCTCCTGGAGCTTCTGAATTGGGGGCCAGGAGGGAGTGGGGAGGCAAACAGCAAGGCACAGAGCCCATGGCTGGGACAGAGCCAGTATAAAGTGGTGGGGTCAGGCGGGGCAGCAGGGGCCAGGCTGGCACAGCAGGAGCCACTTCTGGCCTGAGCCTGGCTTCACCAACCCCCCTTTATTGGGTGGGACCCCTGACAGGCATGGGAGCAGGTTGTCTGCAGTGAGTCATACATGTGTCACGAGACCTTGTCACCGGGCAGGCCAGCGGGACGGGGTGACGTGGAGGGCTGCGTCACGCCAGGGGGTCTCTGTTCCTAGCGGTTTCCTCTCCATCTCGCCACCCCCCCCGCCCCACTCGCCCATCACCCCGGAGGAGATGGAGGCGCACTGAGGAGCAGTGGGAAGGAAAAGCAGGCGCGAGGCGGGAGCACTGGGGGAGGCGGTCAGTGGGGGAGTGGCTGCAGCTGCGGGGGTGGGGGCACCCCGGCTCTATACAAGACGTTCCAGATATCCAGGAGGTGGGAGCTCCCATCGTCAACCACAGATGGGGAAACTGAGGCTCTTGCCAAGGCCACGTGACCAGAAAGCTCAGCACAGGGGCTCTGAATCTACCCATCTGGCCCAGTATGCCTTCTGTGGACCGTTGATTGGCGGAGGCAGCCCCGGGTGGGCAGGCCCGCGGGTGCCCCGGCCTCACCCCAGCACCTGTGCACACAGGGAAGATGCTGATCCTGGGAGCCATGTTCAGCCTGGCGGAGCCGGTGCTCACCGTAGCCGCGGCTCTCAGTGTCCAGTCGCCCTTCACCCGCAGCGCCCAGGGCAGCCTGGAGTGCGCAGCCGCCCGGAGGCCCCTGGAGAGCGACCAGGGCGACCCCTTCACGCTCTTCAACGTCTTCAATGCCTGGGTGCAGGTGAGGGGCAGAGGGGAGGGGGAGGGGGGTGAAGGGGAGACTTGGCCCGGCTGTCTGTCCGTCCATCTGTCCATCTTCAACACCTGGGTGCAGGTGAGGGGCAGTGAGGCTGGGCCTGGCTGTCTGTCTGCCCCATCTGTCCATCTGTCCGTCTGTCCGTCATTACACCCAAGGTCAGGGCCCCTTGGCTCCTCTAAGTGGCTACACCCAGCCCGGTGTCTACCATCTGAGCTCAGTGCAGGGGTGAGGACTCCCCCGGGGTTCCAGCTGGCCAGCGCTGACTCCCCCTCACCTCCCCCAGGTGAAGTCTGAGCGCGGCGGGAACTCGCGCCGCTGGTGCCGCCGGCGCGGTGTGGAGGAGCAGCGCCTGTATGAGATGGCCAACCTGCGGCGCCAGTTCAAGGTGCGGAGGGGGACGCGGCCCAGCTGGGGGCTTCCCCCCTCCCGCTGCGGGGACTCCCCACGTGGGGCAGGGGTCCCCGCAGGGTGGTACCCACCGAGCACGAAATGGTGACAGGGAAGCAGGGAGGGTGGCAGCCGCCCTCCGAGTCCCCCAGCCTGTCTCCTTGTGGCCCCCACCGACCCAGGAGCTGCTGGAGGACCACGGGCTGCTGGCCGGGGCCCCGGCGCCCCCCAGGGAGGCAGCAGCCGGCTGCAGGAGCGGCGGGAGCGGCGGGCGCTGCAGCAGCTGAAGCGGCAGCACGAGGAGGGCGCGGGCCGCGGGCGGAAGGTGCTGCGGCTGCGCGAGGACCGGGCCGCGGGCTCCAGCGACGAGGACGACCCTGCGGGCCCCGGGGCCCCCGACGGCGGCGGCGGCGTGGACATCCAGGTTGGCTGGGGGACTCGCGGGCCCTCGATCGCCGCCTCCTGGGACAGGCACGGCCCCTCACACAGCGCCCCCTGCAGGACGTGAAATTCAAGCTCCGCCACAACCTGGCGCAGCTGCAGGTGGCAGCCAGCGCGGCCCAGGACCTGAGCGGCGAGCGCCTGGCACTGCTCAAGCTGCTGCTGACCCGGGGCCTCTACCCGCAGCTGGCTGTGCCCGACGCCTTCAACAGCGGCCGCAAGGACTCTGACCAGGTGGGGCCTCTGAGCACCTCAGTCCCAGCCCCTACCCCAACTCAAGCGCCATGTGGGGGATGGACAGCCGGTCCCGAGGGGAAAAGGCCTGAGGGCTTCCTGGAGGAGGGGCCTGGCCAGGAGGTTGGGGATGGGGCTGGGCACCAGGCAGCGGGCCACGGGCTGCGGGCCCACCGGCCGCCCCAGCACTTGTCTCTGGCCTCTACAGATTTTCCACACCCAGGCCAAGCAGGGCGCCGTGCTGCACCCCACCTGCGTCTTCGCCAGCAGCCCCGAGGTGCTGCACGCCCAGGAGCTACAAGCCCCAGACCAGGGGAGCCGAGGTGAGGGCTGGGGCAGCAAGCCAGCCCTGGCCACGGGCTCCTGGGCCCCCTGCGTGCCCCCGCCCCCCTTGAGGGCTCCCCCACCTCAGGTGTTAGCAGAGCTGTGCTCTGCCTGCCACCCTGCTTTCCCTTTGTGTTTGGAGGTTTGAACATCTAGACAAGGCCTTGGCGCCCCACCTGCTCAGCGCCCTGTTCCTTAGAGTCCTCCCCTCTCCTTCCTGTTGGAGTACCTTTCCTTCCCTCCCTCCCTCCTTCCCTCCCTCCCTCCCTTCCTCCCTCCTTACCTTTCTCCCTTCCTTCTTTCCTTCCTTTTTTTCCCTTTTTCTTTTTGTTGGTCGTGGGGATTGAACTCAGGGTCTTGAGCTCTTCAGCTCAAGAATAGCACTCTACCACTTGAGCCACAGCACCACTTCTGTTTTTCTGGTGGTTAATTTGAGAGGAGTCTCATGGACTTCCTGCTCTGGCTGGCTTTGAACCACAATCCTCAGATCTCAGCCTCCTGAGTAGCCAAGATTACAGGCGTGAGCCACCGATGGCTGGCTTCTTCCTTTCTTTTAAATTTTATTTTGTGGGAGGTGGTGCTGTGGCTCAAGTGGCAGAGCTCATCTTGAGCTGAAGAGCTCAAGGGCAGCGCTCAGGCCCAGAGTTCAAGCCCCGTGACCAACCAAAAAAAAAACACACAAATTATTTTGCGTTTGGCTGGACAGTGTGGAGCACGTGCAGACACCGTGTCACTATGGGTAGCCAGGGCTGTACTGCATCACCGCCGTGCCAGCCAGCACCTATAGCCCGTCGCAGCCTGCCCGTGGCACTGCCAGTGCTGAGTGGGCGTGTGGAGTCACCAGGGCAGGACAGGCCTGGGGATGGTGCTGCGGGAGGGGAGGTGGCCTGAGCTGCCCTTGGCCTTTCAGATGTCCGGGACAAGATGAGCCGCTCACATCAGCTCCTCACCTTCGTCTCCCTGCTGGAGACCAACAAGCCCTACCTGGTCAACTGCGTCCGTGTCCCTGCCCTCCAGGTGGGTTTCTGCGCAGGCGCCAGGATGGGGCTGGCCCTGAGCTAAGCCCTGTGGTAGAGGTGCAGGGAGGGGATTGGAGCACAGGGGAGGGGTGGAGAGGGAACCATTTCTGATAGGGTGTGAGGCACTAAGGCCAGCCATACCTGGGAGGCACACCCTGGGACAGGGCCATGGCAGAGGGACCCAGCAGGTGCAAAGGCCCTGAGGCCTCTTTTTCTGAGGGAGATCAGTAAAGTGCCCTGGTGCTCATAGGCCTCTGGCTTCTGATGGCCCTGTGATCGAGTGTCTTGGCTGAGCTTGCACACTGCTGTGTGTGCATGTGTGTGAACAACACAAAGAATCCGGGAGAGGCCATCCCACGCTCTGCAGGCAGGGCGGGCAGGCAGAGCCCTGGTGGGGGGGGGGTAAGTGTTCCAGAGGTAGGTGGGCGGGCATCCGCTGAGTCCTTCATCCCTTTACCCAGTGCTGAACCAGCCCCCTGTGGCCAGGTCCACCCATCTCACAGGACACCCAAAGCTGAGCAGGACCCCAGGCCAACCCTCACACTGGGGGAGTGGGGTCTCTGCTCCTGGGACTCGGAGCTTGCTTGGACTTCAGACCCAGCCTGATTGGATCCCCCCCATATCCCCCCCTTCCCCAGTCCCTCCTGCTGCTCAGCCGCTCTCTGGACACCAGTGGTGACTGCTCCCGCCTGGTGGCCGACGGCTGGCTGGAGCTGCGGCTGGCGGACAGTGAGAGTGCCGTCCGACTCCTGGCAACCTCCCTGAAGCTCCGAGCACGCTGGGAAAGCGCCCTGGACCAGCAGCTGGCACGCCAGGCCCTGCGGCGGCGGCAGTGGCAAAGGCCTGAAGAAGAGGAAGAGGAAGAGGAGAGGCTGCCGATCCACAGCAAGGAGGTGGCCGCCCTGGGCAGGGAGCTGCTGCAGTTCATGGCCTCCAAGGTACCACAGCCAGAGAGGTTGGATGACTTGTCCAGGGTCACACAGCCAGTTAGGGGACCCCAGGAGCCTGGTCCAAAAGCAGCAGCACAACATGTCACCTGCAGTCACTGAGCGCCTCCTGCCAGTGCGCCTCACGCTGCCACCGCACGCGCAGGATGCGTGGGAGGAACTGAACTGAGCAGGCGCAAACCTTGTCCCCTTCTCATAGAGAGCCTGGCTCCTGGGTGGGTGGGCCAGACCGGCGCAATCCAGGCTGACTTCTTGGAGAAGGAGAGGAGCATAAGAAAAAAGGGCGGAACCCAGTGAGTCAGGAAACGGGGAACAAGGCTGACGTCCCTTGGTGGAGTGGATGGCCAGACTGGATCCGGCCGTGGTCCTCCAGCGACAGGAAGCAGAGACCAGGGAAGGCAGTTGAGGGAGGGATGGGTATGGAGGCCTGAGTGTGCGTGGGGACGTTGTGAGCGGCTTCATGAGTTGATTCTCATAATGAAGTTGCTGTGGGGGCTTCAGGTATCGGTGGATCTAGGTGCTCTGCTCTCTGTCTCCTGTAGGTTCCCTACAGCCTGCGGCGGCTCACAGGCCTTGAGACCCAGAACCTCTATGTGGGACCCCAGACGGTCACAACTGCCCCTAGTCTCCCTGGTCTCTTTGGAGACTCCACCCTGTCCCCCCACCCCACCAAAGGGGGCTACGTGGTCACTGACTTCCTCACCTACAACTGCCTTGTGGTGAGCACCAATCCTGCCTCAGCCCCCTCAGCCCTCTGCCCTGGAGGTGGGGTTTTCTAGGCCCCCACACCTGCTCCCACCCTGAAACTGACCCCTCCCCAAGGGTCCTGGGAGGGGTTCAGGTGGGGAGGCCCAGGTCCTAGCTCATGGCCTCCTGTCACTGGTCCCCACGCAGAGCGACACAGACCTGTACAGTGACTGTCTGCGCACCTTCTGGACCTGCCCGCACTGCGGCCTGCACCTGCCGCTCACGCCCTTGGAGCGCATGGCCCACGAGAACACCTGTGCCCAGGCCCCTCAGGAGGATGGCGCAGGTCAGGACCGGCCGTGTCGCCTGTGTGCCCTGGCATCCACCCTGATGCCACCTGGCTTTGTCAGGAAAGCACCCCCGTACACACACAACCTTGCTTGCCACTTTCTCCTTATACCCCGGCACCCTCTTTGTTACCCTGGCCTAGTCTCCTGTCCTCCTGCCACCCAGAGGGTCACAACACCTCCAGCCTGTCCCCTGGGACTCCCTGGGCAGACACATTCCCTATGGGCCTGAGCCCAGGGGCCAGGGTGGAGTGGAGGGGGGGGGAACTGCTCAGTGCAGAGCAGCCTCTGAAGCCGCCCTTCCTCCGCAGAGGCAGAAGAAGCCCCTGCACCCATCCAGAAGGCATCAGCCCTGCAGAGGCCCTACCACTGCGACACCTGCGGCCAGGACTTCCTGTTCTCCCCCACTGAGGCCCTGCGGCACCGACGGCAGCACCTGTGAGCCCCACAGCCCACAGCCACCACTGGTGTGGGTGTGCCTATGCAAATATACACAGATGCACCTGTGATCCTCAGGGGCCCACCCACAGTGTGGGTGTGGCCAGCCAAATATACATCAGCAGCACCTGTGAGCCCTGCTGCCCTGCCCTTGGAGTAGGTGTGATTATGCAAATTAATCCATCTGACTACCTTGGGAGCCTGTTCCACCAGCTGGGCAGTGCAGCAGCCCTGCTTCTCCCTCTCCCCTCCCGCTTTTCCCTTCCCTTCTCTCCCACTGTGAGGCCTGCATTTGCCCATCCACATGGGTTGCTTTGGAATAATTTCATCTTTATGGCTAAGTGTGGACTGTGAGTATACAAACCAAGTGGGAGCTACACAAATATGGGAGGGAGGGCTAGGAAGGTGGCCCAGTGGTAGAGCGCTTGCCTTGCATGCATGAGGCCCTGGGTTCAATTCCTCAGCACCACATAAGCAGGAAAAAAAAGCTGGAAGGGGCGCTGTGGCTCAAGTGGTAGAGCGCTAGCCTTGAGCTGATGAGCTGAGGGACAGCGCCCAGGTCCAGAGTTCAGGCCCCATGACCAGATCCAAAAAAAAAAGAAAAAAAAAATATATATATGGGAGGGAGTCCCCAGAGCTGCCCAGCCAGGCCTAAAATGACACCCTGCCACACAATGAACTTAGTAACAGTTGATGTTTTGAGCTACCAAGTTTCAGAGAAGCTTGTTACATTGCAATAGCTAACTGATATGCGCAGGACAAAGACTAGCGGTTATTTTTGGAGATTCTTGAACCTCAGATGTGTGAGAATTGCAATCTTAGAAGAGACAGCAGGACTCTGGTGACTTTGTGTTTTTAAGACTTTATCATTAAAAAAAAAGTAGAAGACATTAGAGAAGAGAGATGAGGGAGGCAAGGGAGTGGTGGGAAGATACCAGAATCTCCCCAAAGGTCAGGCCTGGGTGACCCTCCTTCCCCGATAGTCCCAGTGCACCCCCCAATCCCTTCTCTGCCCTGGTGGTGGGGCCCCCAGCCGCCGTCTTCTGCAAACCCTGACCCAGTTCTCAGCTTGGTCCCAAGCACAAAAGCAGAAGAGGGGGGCAGGGCCTGGAGTGTCCCCCATGTCCCAGTGGGGCCCCAGGGAGGTAGGCGTTGAACAAAGAGGCCTTTGGAGTCCTGAAGTTAGAGGGCATGGTGAGGAGGGTGAGGACGAGCTAGGTGCAAGGCTGGTGCTCACAATATGGAGGCTGGGGCCTGTGGCACAGAGAAGGAAAAAAACAGGTTGGGGGTATTTCCCCCACCATCCCAGCAGGGACAGAGGAAGATTTTGCACATGGCTTCCTCTAGGAAGCCCACCCTGAATGGTCACCTGTCTGGGTGGGATGGTGGATTGGTGGGTGGGTAGAACATACAGATGCACAGATGTATGAATGGATGGGAAGGGGTGGAGTGATAGGCGAGGGGATGACCCATCTTCCACCAAATCTTAAGAGACCCTGCCTTTGGGGAATGACTGGAGTCTAGGGAGCCGGCCACTCACCGTCTCCTGAATGAGTCCAGCCTCTATAGATAGTGCCATTCTCCTTCCAAGTTCACACTCATCCCCGCCGATCCTGGAGGACAAGAGAGGAGTTGGTGGTATTCCTACCCAAGATATCTGTAACTCCCACCCTTTCTTCACCCCGGATCCCTCTACCAGGATAGACCGAGTCATGTTTTAAGCAGGCGCAGGCCCTTTAAGAAGGTGGTGGTGGGCTGAGTGCGAGAGGCCCACTGAATTATTCCTGGAAGGAGTTGGGGGACCAGACTGTGGGCGTGTCTAGGCCCGAGGGCGAGGCCTTACCGGGCTGCCGGACGGTCGGGTGCTGCTGCGGCTGAATCTCCGTGTATCCGGCCGCGGGCTGGCCCTCGGGGCTGAAGCCTGTGCCCTGCCCTGCGGAGGGGGTCAGGGGTGCGGGCTGAGCCGGGGGTGGGGCCGGAGGAGGGAGGACCCACCTCTGATGCCCTGATCACGCCCACCCTGTACCTGTGCGGTTGGATTGATCGATCATGGGCTGCACGATGCGTCTCCGGGCGTTAATGAACCTGGAAGCGGCCGTGGACACGGCACGGGGTGTGAAGACCGAGCCCGGATCCACCGAGAGCTTAGGCGGCCGGGGAACGCGCGGCCCGCGGCCTCCTTCAGCACCACGGACAGCGCCGGAGCGGCCCCGCCCTCAGGCTCGGCCCCGCCCACCCGCGGACGGGCCATGCTTCGGCCCGGGCCCCGCCCACCCTCGGTGTCGGCCCCGCCCACCCGCGGCCCGGCCCTACTTCGGCCCAGGCCCCACCCACCCTCCGTCTAAGCTCCGCCCACCGCGGCCCCGGCCCCGCCCATCCTCAGTCCGGGTCCTGGCTCACCAGTTGTTCACTTGCAGAATGGTGAGGCCCGTGTCCTGGGCCAACTGTTTCTTCTGCTCCTCCGAGGGGTACGGGTGCTGCGGCCACCAGCAAGAGTCACCCTCCTGCCAGGCCGTATCTGATCCCCAAGTTCCGGCCTGGTGTGCCGGAGCCCCGGATGGAGCAGCCAGCTGGCTCGGGGGCCCAGATCTGCCCCTGGGTCTCCCAGGCTTTGCCAGAGCCAAGCTCAGGTCATGATCACACCGCAAGCCCCTCTCCCCCGCTGCTTCCAGCTCTTAGGGCCTAATTGGCCAGCTCCCCGGGAGGCCAGCAAGGTGGAGGCTGGCAGCAGAGGCCCTGTGTCAGAGACCCCCTGCTCCTCTCCCATAATCCATCGGCGTCTCCCCCTACCCCGTGACTCAGTCTCTCTGCCGGCTATCTCACTGATTGGGACAACCCCATGTCTCCCCATCAGTCTCCCCGGTCTTCATATAGCTAGCTCTCTCCATAAAGCTGTGTGGTGGTGGGGTGGCTGAGGCCACACAACCTGCATTTGAACCCACATCTGGCGGTGTGACTTTGAGCGCATCCCCTGACCCCCCTGGTCTCCAGTCTCCCCATTAGCACAGTGGAAACAATATTGACTCCCTCCTTCACGGGGTACATTGGGATGGGGGGCGGGTGGGGAGCACCTGGCACACAGGTACTGCTGAGGTCTGACCCTTTCCCCCATCTCCCATCTCAGGGATCGTGGGCAGCCGCCTCCCTCTCCCCCCTGGGCGTTGGGCTCACCGATAGGTGCTGGAACAACCAGGCTCTCATGATGTTTGTGGCCACCTTGGGGAAGATTCCCCTCTTCTTGTTCCGCCGCCGCTCCTGGTCCAGCTCCTCGTCCTCTCCCCCAGAACTGGGAGAGGCCACACTTGTGTCCAGCCCGTCTCCTAGGGGGAGGGGGAATGATAGGCATACTGCAGTGGATAGTGAAGAGCGGGCCCCAGTCTGTCACCCAAGAAACCACACCTCAGCTGTTTCTATGGAAGTCCTCCTTGGGGTCTAACTTCAATCCTCAAACCCATGTTCCCAGGTTTTCTCTGCACCCCTCAAGTTTCTCACCCTGGTCGCTGGAGTTGTCCCCACTGTGAGAGGCCAGGCCCCCACTGGATGGACCTGGGGTCCCCAGATGTACAGACCCGCTGTCTTCATGGTCTCTGATCCATGTATTATTCTAGAAAACAAGAGAGCTGAACATCAACATGAAGACTTGGGGGAACCATGCTGATGGCTCACACCTGTAATCCTGGCTACTCAGAGGCTGAGATCCAGGGAGGCCCATAAATGAGGTTTTTATCTCCAATTAACCATCAAAAAGCTGGAAGTGCTGCGGTGGCTCAAGTGGTAGAGTGCCAGTCTTGAGCAAAAAGGAAGCACATGCAGGCCCTGAGTTCAAGCCTTAGGAGCAGTGCAAGTACGTGCATGCACGCACACACATTTTTACTAGATCTCCTCTTTCCTGGCTGTGTGATCTTGGATGAGTCATCTCACCTCTCTGTGCCTGAGTTCTCAACAGGGAAATAGAGCATGAATTGGTATGGGGGGGGAGGGGCAGTCAATGAGACTGAGGCCCACAGCGATCACCCTGGGAGCAGAAGTGTTTGAGGATCAGGTGAAGCTGGTGGAGGGCAGCCATGCCCGGCTCCACCCCCACCCCAGCCGACCACATCAGACTCATTAACACTCCTGTAGCAAAGTGGATGAATATTTAACTGAGTGGAATAAATAACGACTATAAATAGTCTCTCATTAGTTCAGGTCAGATTTTGCTGCTAAATGAGTTTGCACTGGACTCAAGGAGAAGAAAAATAAATAAATAAGAAGCTCAAATTCCGTGTTTTCCGTGATTGTAGTGTCTCCGGCTTGCATATAAAGGAACTAGGGCTGTGCCTAAGTCTCTGTCTTGGTCTCTGTCTCTTTTATTGGCAATGAACCCAAGGGCCTCAAGTTCTCTGCTGCTTGAGTTATGCCAAAGCTCTTTTTTGTTTGTTTGTTTTGGCAGTGGTGGGGCTTGAACTCAGGGCCTAGGTGCAAGCCCTCTACTATTTGAGCCACAGCACCACTTCTGGTTTTCTGGTGGTTTATTGGAAATAAGAGTTTTCTACTCGGGGCTTTGAACTGTGATCCTTGGATCTCAGCCTCCTGAGTAACTAGGATTACATGCGTGAGCCACCAGCGCCTGGCTACTACAGCCCTATTGTATTTGTATTTTATTTTCAGGCAGGCTCATTTTACCCCAGCTGGCCTGGAACCCAAGGTCCTCTTACCTCTGCTTCCTGAGCACTGGGACTACAGACCTGTGTCACAACTCCAGGCTCTGTCCTGACAGTGTCCACTGGCACATTACTGAATGTGACCTGAGTGTGGGTGTTTTCACTTGAGATCCTGGGACGCAGTGGCTGTCCCCGGGGAGGGCGTGGCTGCAGGGTGGGTGGTGGTCCTGGAGCCAGGCAGTGGGTGATTGAAGGCCTGTGTATCTGCCTCTGCAAGGCCTGTGCTTCTGACCCAGAGCTGCTGTCCGAGTCTGACTTTATGCTATGCTGGGTCACTGCTGGCTGTGTGGAACTGTGATTGCCTGGCCTGACTGGTCCCCATGGCTTCCCGCTGTCTGTCCACTCCACACAGCTGTATCCTGTGTGGTTGCTGTGATTGTGTCCAGGGTCTTAAGTCAACAAAATTGCAGGGCGAGTGTAACGGAGACTGACTGCCATGTGATCTTGGCATTGGAAGGTTTTATGTATGTATTTTTTTTTTTTGAGACAGATTGTGGTTGGTAGACCAAAATGGTCTTGAACCCTTCATCCTCCTATCTCTATGAATGCTGGGATTACAGGCATGTGTCACCATACCCCCTGCCCTTCCACTTGACCTTGTTGCTTAGCTGAGCCTGTAGGACTATTTTCTAAGTCTGTGCGGATGAATTAGACAGGCCCTGGCAGATGCTGGGCCGGCTGTTCCATGAGTGGAGTTAGAAGCAATCGGGGTTAGGGTTACGGTGTGTGTGTGTGTGTGTGTGTGTGTTTGCTGTCCTGGAGTCCAGTGTGACCGTATCTGAGTTTTCCCAGCAGTACCTGGTGTTCTGTGGATCCCATTTCCACACTGGGGTGGGGGTGGGGGAGGAGAGACGCTGCTGTATGGCTGCAGTATGTTTGCAGTATGCTCAATGCATGCCCCATGGCGGGCCAGGCCCAGCCCCAGTTGCCAGGCAACGTCCAGCGCCCTGCCCACCTGGTCTGGGAAGCTGGTGCAGGAGTAGTCCTCCAGGTCCTCCCTGCAGCCGTCGTCCCGGTCCTCGATGACCAGGTCGATGGGCATCTTCCCCTTGAGGCAGGTGATGTAGCGGTGACAGAAGTTGTCGCACAGGTCGTGGACCTGGGGGGGCACCGGGGTACTGGGGGGGGCACCCAGGGGGCCAGGGCTGGGGTGCACAGGGGCGAGGGGTAAGAGGTGACATGGGGCAGGCCAGAAGCCCTCACCTTCTCCAGCTCCAGCAGGTGGAAGCGAAGCACCTGGATGGCCTGGATCATCTGGGGAGAGAGGGAGACAGAGGAACAGGAAGACAGAATGACAGACAAGGCCCAAGTGGCAAATGGGGACAGAGTGACAGATGGACAGGGGGACAAAGCAGATGAGGACAATGGGTATGGAGGAGCCGAGGGCAGAGATGGAGACCGAGAGTGAGGGAAAGAAAAGGGCTGAGGTGCATTTATGCAGTGCCAAGCCCTACATGTCACCTGCCCACCCTCTGTGCGGACCCCACCCTACACCAGCAAGCCCCGTTTCCCAGAAGCCTTTGCGAAAAGGCTGGGCGCACAGGGACATCCTCATGGGAGCTTGGGACTCAAGGAAATAGAGAAGCCAACATATGTCTCTCTCCTTCATCCTCTGCTTCTTCCCCCCCCCTCTCTCCTCTTCCCCACCCCCCTCCCCCGTCACAGCCAACGCCAGGGTGTGGAGGGCAGCGGTGGGGACGGCCTGGTCCTCACCAGATTGTCCAGCTCTGGGTTGGAGGAGAACAGTGGCCTCTCGGAGCGGATCTGGGAAGGAACAAGAGGCATCTGATGCGAGCCCCTCTCTTGCCCATCGCCCCTCTGGCTCAAGCAGGGCCACTCACCTGCTTGGCAAAGGCAGCGATGTCCTCATTGAAGGAATCTGAGGAGCAGACGTCTCCTCCGGGAGGGGTGCCCAGCCCAGCCCTGGTGCCATCGCGGGGTGAGCAGGTGGCCAGTTCACACTTCTCAAAGACCAGGGCCAGCAGAGGGAAGAGTGGGTGTCTGGAGAGGGAAGCAGAGAGTTTAGGAGGGGTGATGGACTGAGTGGGAGAGAGACAGGCAGAGAGAGGTGGCACATGCCTGTAGTACCAGCACTTGGACACTGAGGCAGGACTTTTTTTTTTTTTTTTGTCAGTTGTGGGGCTTGAACTCTGGATCTGGGTGCTGTCCCTCAGCTCTTCAGCTCAAGGCGAGCGCTCTACCACTTGAGCCACAGCGCCACCTTCAGTTTTCTGGTGGTTTACTAGAGATAAGAGTCTCAGGGACTTTCCTGCTTGGGGTGGCTTTGAACCATGATCCTCAGATCTCAGCCTCCTGAGTAGCTAGGATTACAGGCGTGAGCCACTGGCTCCTGGCTTAATGGAGAGACTCTTAAAATCAAGGCCAGCCTTGGGACACACAGTGAGATGGAGGGAAGAGGGGTGCCTGGAGACATCATCTGGGCCCCAGATTCACTCACCCATAGATTTCGTCCTTCTCCCTCTTCAACCCTTCGCTGTCCAAGCCTGGGGGTGGGGGCTGGGGAGGCCGATGTGGGCCGTAGGGACCAGAGGCCGGGGGTGCTGTCTGGGGGAAGCCACCCAAGGCTGCCGGGCGGTCCACGAGGCCTGGGTAGTGGGATAACTCGTCGTACTGGGGGGAAGCAAAAGGAGGAGCTCTGGGGAGTCAGCACCCCAAGATTCAGCCCTCTACCCTGTCACCCACAGACGCTCTTTCTGTCCACAGCCTCCTGTGTTCTACGGAGCTGTCTGCGTGGGTCCTTCCTGCTCCTGTGGCTGGGAGGGGGGGGGGGAAGGGCAAGCGTGACAAGAGGACCCAGAGGAAGAGCCCCAGACAGGTCAGGGGCTCAGGGAGAGGAGAGGGTGGAGAGATCTAAAGACCAAGAGACGAGGGAGACAAGGAGAGACAAGAGGGGCCACCTCCCCATTGTTTGTATACAGACACGCACACATGCGCACAGGCTCGCTGGTCACAAGCGTGTCTGTCAGTCATGCATATTGGCATCTTGTCACTCTACCTGCCGCACACCGCTATACTCGCCGCCTCCCCCCAGCCATATACAATCCAGTCACATGTGCACATATGATGATCTACAACAGGTCAGCAGAACCCCCCCCCATACCCCAGCATGAACGAATGAGACACTGAGCAGAGCTGAACACCCATTCAGTAACCAGCATCAACCCCCAAACACACGTGGGCCAAGGGCCCCAAAGAGACAGGCCCACGCGCCAGAGCCACAGGGCGCTCTCCAGCACCAGGCCCAGGGCGAGGAAGCCAGGAGGTCCCGAGACCGCGGGACGAGGCCTGGGTGGACTGGGGACCCCCACCCCCCTCTGCCGGGTCTGGCCCCCTCCTTCCCTGTCGCTCTCTCTTTCCTCCAACCCCCTCTTGAACTTCTCCAGAACCCCGAAGTTGAATGCGGCTGCTCCCTGCTGCTAGTCGCCCGCCCACCGAATGGGGCCCCCAGCCAAAGTGGGTGTTGCCTCCTCCCCATCTCCCACCCCCTGACCCGCGCCCCCCCTCCTGGCCCAGTCCCCACCCCTCACCCTGGGTGCGGGTCTCCAAGAGAGGGAGCCTGGGGGGGCAGCAAGGGAAGGGTGAGGGGTGAAGGGCCTGAGATGGGGACCCCCGGGACCGAGGGTCGGGGGCGCAGGGGCGCGCAGGGAGGAGGGGCCGCCCACCTACCCTCCGGGCCATGGGCTGGAGCCCGGCCTCCCGGCGGCGGAGCCTGGCAGGCCGGGCAGAGGTGGGGCGGGCGGGTCACAGCCCCGGGCTCATCGCGGCCAGTGAAGGCGCAGGCTGGGGTCGCCGCGCCCCGTCTCGACCCCGGCCCGGCCCCGGGGTGCAGAAGCGAAGCTGCCCGCGAGGGTAAGATCGGGACCCGGGGCGCGGGCGGGGGCGGCGGCCGGCGGTGCCGGGGCTCCGCACTCCGCTCCGCGCTCCTCTCCTCTCCCTCTGTGGTCACATCCGGAAGTTCCTCCGCTGAGATGCTTAACCCGCTGTCCGCCGGCCGCCGGCGAGGGAGGAGGGCGGGGCGTGCGAGGGGAGGGGCGTGTGGAGGGCGGGGCGTGCGAGGGGAGGGGCGTGAGGAGGGCGGGGCGTGAGGAGGGAGGGGCGTGAGAGGGGAGGAGCGTGAGAAGGGCAGAGCATGAGGGGAGGGGCATGCGGAGGGCGGGGCGTGAGAGAGGAGGGGCGTGAGGAGGACGGAGAGTGATAGGGGAGGGGCGTGAGGGGCGGGGCATGAGAGGGGAGGGGCGTGAGGAGGGCAGGGAGTGAGAAAAGGGAGGCATAGGGGGCGTGGCATGAGAGGAGCGAGGTATGAGAGGGCGTGGCTTAAAGGACATAAAGAGGGCGTGGCGTGGCGGGCGGGGCGTTATAAAGGGTTGGGGCGGATTGCGGGATAGGGCTTGATTAAGGAAGTGACACTTAGGAGGTGGGGTGGAGAGGGGCGGGGCTTAAGGATTGTATTGGAGACTGGGCCTGAGAGAGGAAGGGGGTGAGGGAGATGTGGTGGGTCGGGGCATTGAGGGGCTACCCCTTCTTTCTCTCCCCCACTACTTTTATCCCTTCTTGCCTTCTCCCTCCCTCTCCTCGATTCTCCTCCCCCCCCATGTTTTGTATCTCCGGTTCCCAGGACCCCCTGTCTGCTCCTTGCAGCTTCCACCCTCCATCTGGTCCTCCCTCGTTTACTCCTCTCCTTTCCCCTCTTCTCCTCTCTTCCCTTTCCCTCTTCCCTCCCCGCCTTCCTTTTCCTTTCTCTCTTCCTCCCTCCCTCACCCCCTCCTAGGTTTTATGATCTCTTGTTGACTTGGCATATTCTGTCAAGGACAGTGTGGGTTTTGGTCCTGTCCGTGTGTCTCTATGCACAGAAACATGTTCACCTATGTCTTTCTGCTCATCTTTGACCCCTGCCTTCTAGAAGGTTCTTTGCTTCCAGTGTCCTCAGCGCTCTCAGGGAGCCTGTGGAATCTCTGGAACTAGGTGAACCGTGTTTTGGGGTACACGGAGGGGGAGGTGCGCAGTTCTTACCAGTTCCCAGGACAAGCTTGTAAACTATTTTAGTCACGTGTCCAGACTTGTGCAACTATTGAGTTGACTCTGTCCCCTGAAGCCCTGGACACTCTGCTGACCCTGGCCTGCAGCCATTTCCAGGGTATCCCCTAAATCGAGAGTCTGCACCCATCCCGCACAGGCCCTTCCCCTTCTCAGCTGATGGGGGGGGTAAGAAGAGGCAGGCTGGCTGGGTGTCTTGGTGCTTGTCTTTAATCTCAGCCCTTGGAAGGCAGAGTCAGGGGATTGATGAGTTCCAGGCCAGCTGGGGCTCTGTAGCCAGGTCCTAGAGATGGGAAGGGTTTGCTCTAGGGGAGGTGTCAGGCCTCTGAGGAGCTGTGGCTGATTCCCCAGTCCTCCCTTCTTCACCCCCCCACTCTTTCCCCCTCCCTCCTCCCTGATCCTCTTGTGGAAGGTGCTGGGCCTTTAAGGCTGATGGAGGAAAAGAGATCTGGAGAGTCCCCTCATCATCCCCGCCCCCTAGATAGGGGTTCTGGAGCAGAAAATTAATTTGAATCACTTTTTAATTAAAGATACAAAGCTCATCTGGCTGCCCTGCCTGCCCTCAGTAGAGACTCAGGAAGCAGGGGGGCGGGGGGCAGCAGCCTGCAGCCCCAGCCTGCATCTGTGTCTTGGGGTCTAGGTGTGCGCTGAACCTCTCTGTCCTGGACAGCTGTGCAACATCCTCTGAACAAAGGAAGCATCCTGTCCCCACAAGCCGGTGTGGGAGGTGAGGGGTGCAAAGGGGGAGGGGTGGGTGGAGAGGCCCATAAGGACTGCAGGGCTATTTCTGTCCTGGCTGAGAACTCAGGAGGATTCTCTGGCCCCATACAAGGGCGAGCTGGGTATAAATCTTTGTAATTAATGGGAGGGAGGGAGGCTGGACAGGGAGGAGAGAAATTGAGGAGGGAGGAGGTGGCGCTGCTGCTCTCTGGGACTCAATCTCTCTCTCTCTCTTTCTCCCCACATGCATGCATATGTGCACATGTGTGCATACACACCCATGCACTCACAGGCATGGCGCACACTACACACGCATCCACCCATGTACATAATGTGCTGGCACCACCTACACATGTGCAAAACACCCACACACACGTGTGGGCATCCATCCACCCCCACGCACTCCTGTGCACAATGCATGGAGATACACGTGCACACATGTGCTCTCACATGTGCACACAGAGTATGTGCATGTGATGCACACACACACACACACACACACACATACATACACACACCCCTGCTGTCCCTTCCTGAGCCCCAGCCTCCTCTCTCGGGCCTCCTCTCCTGGGCCTCCTCACCCCAGATGCCCCTCTTTACACAGCTGGATTTTCCCTGGCATGCCTGGTGCTGGAGCTGTCCAGGCTTTGCCATTGCTCGTGAAAGGCCTGTGCCCCAAGGTGGCAAGTGTGAACACTCTCTGAGGGCCGCTTCCTGTGTGTGCAGCTCAGATGGGTGGTGCCCACCCCACTCACCCCGATATTCCAGGTGGGATGCCCTAGGCCAGGCCTCCATCCCCTTCTTCAAGGCCTCCCTGCAGCTTCCTCGCCAGCCCAGACTCCTGGGCTATGTGTGTCATGCTGGGGGGAGCAAAGGCTCTGGACTTCGCCCTTCTGTCTCTGTCAGTGGTTCTGCCCTCTCCTGCTCTTCTTCAAGATGGCTGTCCCCACCATCTAGAATACAGGGGACGATGGCATTCTTCCTCTGTCTCATCTGTCTGCTTGGAATGTGTCTGTTGGTCCATCTGGCCTCTCACAGATCTCCTCTGCTTCTCTCTCACTCGCTCTTTGTGCCTTTCTTCACCCCCACATTTGACTCTTGGGCTCCCCCCTATACCCATTGCTAGGCCCTTTGCCAGCAAAATGGTCCTGTGCCCGAGGTCTTCCCCTGCACTGGCCTGGCTCCAGGAGAAGGAAACATTTATCTTGGGGGCCCCTGTGCCCACCCCCGCCCCCCTAGCCTGCTGGCCTGGCCATCCATCATGGTAACCAGTGACTCAGGTGGCTCATTTGTCACCGGGAGCCAAACCATCAGCCCCTCCCCTGCCCCATATCATCCCTCCCCCATCCCAGCTTCTCCTCCTCCGCCTCTGTCCTTTCTGCCGGGGTCCACTTTCCTCTGCCAGCTGCTCTCCTTCCTCCTTCTCTCCCCCCTCCCCTCCATCACTGTCACGTTGTTGTCTCTCCATATCTGTGTGGCGCATTGGCTTTGTGCTCAGGTGCAGGGGTGCAGCCCTGCCCTCTGCCTCCGCCTCTCTCCCAGCTTCTCAGACTCCTGTTTCTGTCTCTGTCTCTGTGTATCTCTGGGGCTTCCCTGGTCCCCAGATCTTGCTTCATTGGCCTCTGCTTCCTCCTCTTTCTGGGCCTCTTCCCTCCAGCCCTGCCCTGGCCTCCTCTGCTGACACCCCTTGCCCTTTGTAATTCATTAGCCTTGACTTTAACTTCCCTCCTCCTCACAGGGAGAAAGGGGGGAGGGGGAGAGCAAGGAGAAGGTACCAGGTATCTTGGGAGATGCCAAGGACTCCTCTAGATGGTTCCCTCAGCACCTGTCTGGATTTGGGCACACACACCCATTGGAAGTTGATTTCTGCACTTTGTAAGGGCAGAACACATAGATCAGTACAGGCGATGCTGTGCTGCAGTAACAAATAGTCCCTCCCACCTCAGATGGATAAAAAGAAAGCCTGGTATCCTCTTGTTATTTTATTTATTAATTTATTTTTGTCAGTCATGGGGCTTGAACTCTGGGCCTGGGCGCTGTCCCTCAGCTCTTCAGCTCAAGGTGAGCACTCTACCACTTGACCTACAGCACCACTTCTGGTTTTCGGAGTGGTTTATTGGTGATAAAAGTCTCAGGGACTTTCCTGCCTGAGCTGGCTTTGAACTGTGGTCCTCAGATCCCAGCCTCCTGAGTAGCTAGGATTTACAGGTGTGAGCCACCAGTGCCTGGCTTGTATCTTGTAACTGTGGTTGAGACAAGGTCTCACTATGCAGCCCAGGCTGTCTTAGAGTTAGCAATCATTCTGTTTTAGCCTCCCCAGGGCTGAGATTACAGGTGTGTGCTACCTCACCTGCCAGCCATCTACCCAGAAGGGGGTTCACACATCCCTTAAAGCCTCGTTTCCTTGGCTGAGACAAGTCACAGAGCCACTTGTGACTTCAAAAGGGCAGGAATGGGGAAGGAAAACAGAATTGAATGAGCAATGATGCAATCTGCCCTATGGACACTATTGGAAAGGAACTAATTGTCCTGATCTCTGCTTCCTGAGAAGCTAGGATTATAGATAAGCATAAGCTACTGCATTTAGTTTCATTTTTGTGTCTTTTGAGGCTGCTTGTTCTAGAATGACAGGAGAGAGAGAGAGAGAGAGACTATGGAAGTGAGCCCACAGTTGGGACACCAGCACCTCAGACAGCATTATCACTCCATTTCTCAGAAACAGAAACTGAGGCAAGCTAAAGACAGTCACTATATGAAGCGACCTGTGGGGCTACTAAAGGCACCCCTTGCTAGCCCTGGCACTGTGTGTCCTCTGGAAAGTAGGGAAAGAATCTGTCGTGGTTCTTACCTCTCTGTCCCTCTGCTGTCTCTCCTTCCTGTCCTAGACCCGCCCATTTTCCTGCTATTACCCCATGTCTTTCTATTGCTCCCTGAGCCTCAACCTGTCCCATCTCTGGCCTTACTTCCTGGGGATGTAGGACAAACTGCTTTATCTCTCAGAACCTCAGTTTCCTTTATTTTGGAGGGTAGGTAATGGGGATGGGACTCAGGACTTTGCCCGGGCTAGGCAAACACTATCCTTTGAGCCCGCCTCCCCACAACTGCTTTGTTCATATATTTCTCTTGAGGCAGGGTCTCCCCAGCTTTGCCTGGGCTGACTTCCAACTCAATCCTCTTGCCTCAGTGTCCTGTGTAGCTGGCTTGTACCACCATACCTGCTCCTGTTCCTCCCCTAATCCACAGGGTTGGTGTTAGATTTAGCTCAGCACAGGGTCTAGAGTAGGGTGTCTCCACCCCTGCAAGCTCTCTTGGCATGCATGGTGGGCAAGATGCTCCCCTCTTTTTTCTCTTGCACACCTACTGCCTCTCCACCTCTGTCCTGGATGGGCACAGGGTCAAGTCTGGGTGCTCACTTCTCTACCCCCTCCTCTGTTACCCCCTAAGCTCCAGGCTGTGGCAAGTCCCCAGCCCTCCTGCATGGTCCTTCCACCAACTTGTCCCTGGCTTCTCTGTTCGGATACACACCCTCCTTCCTGTCAGGTCTGACATGTCCCCTCCCCACCCCTTTTTACCCTCCTCTCCTGTCACCCCAACCAGCCCCCACCCTCTCTGTGGCCTGGGCCCCTGGTCCATCGCTTAAGCGGCTGGAGGAACGTTTGAAAATACAAATCAGACGCCATCAACTGTCTGCACTTTTAATTCCTCCCCAATCTCCCCTTTGCTGTGGAAATGAACTCCCAGTGCCTCTATATGGCTGATAAGGTCTTAATTGGCTCCATCCTTGTCACCACTGAGGAAACCCCAACCCCAGCGCTCTGTGTGTGGCTCAGGCAAAGTAAGGCCCGTTTTCTGTGGTTGCCAGGATGCTCTAGGATGTGGGCGAATTGGTGGCTGAGGAACAGGGGCGTGGAGAATGGGGGAGCGCGCTGGTGGAGGGGCGTGGCTAATGGGAGAGCTTGGCTGATGGACGTGGGGGCGTGGCCAGTGAAGGCTCTTGGCTGATGGGAGGGGCCGTGGCTAGACGCTCCTGGCTGGTGGTGTGGGCGTGGCCAGCCGGCGTGGGCGTGTCCCGCAGAGCCGCCGACTGTCCTGTCTAGGGTTGCGGTTGTGCACAGCTCAGAGACCTCGTTCGTCACCGCTCCGGAGTCCCAGCTTGCCAGGGGAAGACGTTCTCGGGCCGATTTTCAAAGTTTTTATGGCAACTTTGTACAGAAACCGGAGAAGACAGATACTGGTGCTGACGAGCTATGGTGGAGAAGGGAGCGGAAGCAGGCCCGGGAAGCTGGGGCTGGTGCACGAGTGACGACAGAATGCTGAAGACCTGGGGGCGGGGGGGGGGGAAGCGGAGGCTATGGGGACGGGAGGGTCATCCTCGGGCGACTAGGAATGGACAAGCACTTCCCAAACATGTCCTTTAGGCGGGAAACATCAAACAACAGTAAGAAAACACGGATGGCCTACCGCTGGATGGGCGGCCTCTGAAGTTAAAAATGCCCACCCAGACCCAGGTCCAACCCCACCCCGCCCTCCCACCCCGCCCCGCCCCGCAGGCAGAGATGTGGCAGCATTTGCTGGCTTGTTGCGTTGGTCCTCTGAGACCCTCGGTGTCTTCTTGGAGGGTCCTGCCCGGGTTGGCTGGCACTGAGGGCAAAACGAACCTTCTAGATTGTCGAGGGAGACCGGGTGGACCTCCCCCCCGCTTTGATCCCCAGCCCCCTCCCCAAAAGTGTGTTACCCTCCCTTCCCAAAGACATGCACCCTCCCATGTCCCCCCTCCCCAAACACACTATATACACCCGCAGGCTCCTTCCTCCAAGGCGTGGTGGGGACCCTCAGAGGTGGGGGGGGGCACGAAGGGGCGCTGGAATGTGATAAGTTGTGGGTTCAAAACCTGCCTCCTCCAGCTGAGCCTGGGGACAGACTCCCAAACTTCTTCCCTCCTTCCAGGCCAGGGGAGGTCTGCAGCCTGCACCGCACCCCCCCTCGCCCTTCCCCCAGGGCTGACTGGGGTTCCCTGAGGGTTGGGGGCAGGTAGGGTGAGGATCAATGCCACCCTGCGCTGGCTCCTCCCTCCAGGAGTCCCCTGGAGAGAGCTGCAGATGTTCTAGGGGGATTTTCTCAGGGGATGGGCTGGATAGCTCTGGGAAGGGGGGGGGAGGGAGGGTGGTGGGACAGGAAGCTTGCTCTCCCCCATCCCACCCTACCCCCCCAGGAGGCCAAGTTTCTGGAGGATGAAGGGGCTGAGTCCCAGGGCCCGGGCTGAGTCTACAGGAGCCCAGGGTCCGAGAGCAGGTGCAGCCGAGTCCCCTGCGCGAGGGAGGACGGGGTGGGAGGCTCAGAAGCCCCTGATGTGGCAGTAAGCCTCGAGGCTGGCGAAGAGGATGTAGAGGAACCAGAGGCCCAGGAAGAGCGCGGTGGTGGCCAGCTTGGGTCCCCGCGGGCCACCCAACTCGCCCCCGATGTGCGGCCGGCGTCGGTACAAGAGCACGGCGATGCCCACGAAGGCGAAGACGGTGAAGAGGGTGACGGAGAAGGCCAGGGTGCCGGTGCGCACCTCGAACGGCTGGCCCTGCACCGCCCAGTACACGGCGGCCACCGACCAGGCCACGCCCAGCCCCAGGAACACGTTCACCGCGTTGGAGCCGGTCACGTTGCCGATGGACGCGTCTGCGCACTGGTCCTGCAGCGCCGCCACCTTGCTGGCGAATGTGTCTGTGGGAACAGGACACGCGGGTCGGGGTGGGGTGGGGGCGGTGTGCCTGGAGTGCACCCTGATTTCCAGTGGGGACTCTAGGCCCTGACCCCAGGCCCAGAGACAAAGTCCACCACCATCCTTGGACTTACTCCACTGGGGACCAGTGAGCCTGCTCTCCACAGCTGTCTGCACTAGTGAGCACCACTACATACTTCCTGTATCTCCTAGGGGACCCCCCCCCACTCAGTACTACCCCACCACCTGCTTTCCAACGTTGGCTCTCTTCTAGCCCATGGTCTGTGTTTGCAGGACCCACAGCCTGCTTTCTAGAAATCAGAGCTATGGGCCCCTTCAAACTGCGATCTCAGATCTCAGCCTCCGGAGAGGCTAGGATTACAGGCATAAGCCACTAATGCCCAACTTCTTTTTTTTTTTTGTCAGTCATGGGACTTGAACTCAGGGCCTGGGCACTGTCCCTCAGCTCTTCAACTCAAGGTTAGTGCTCTACCACTTGAGCCACAGCGCCACTCCTGGTTTTCTGGTGGTTAATTGGAGATAAGAATCTCATGGACTTTCTTGCATGGGCTGGCTTTGAACCGTGATCCTCAAATCTCAGCTTCCTGAGTAGCTAGGATGACAGGCGTGAGCTAATGGCACCTGGCTAGCTTCTTCATATTTTGTTTTTGAGACAAGGTGCAGAAAACTTTACCTGGGATGGCCTCCATATCTTGATCCTCCTACCCCTGCCTCCTATGTGGATGAGATTACAGGCAGGTGCCACCACACCCAGCTCCCACCTTTCTTCTATGAAACCTTTCCCTTCTGCTGCTCCTGCCAGGCTTCTCTGACACCCTGCCCCATTGAGCAGCAACCCTGAGGTGTTACCAGGAATAGAGGTGCCCAGGGCCACGAAGACCACAGCGTTGACAGAGTCCTTAAGGCCCACAGTACAGCCAAAGTGGGAGGCGAGATCCCCAATGAGGGCTGTGAGCAGGCCGATGACCAGGATGCAGACGCCAAAGCAGGCCCAGCCGTGGCAGTACTCGGTAGGGGGCACACAGGCAAACAGCACCTTCCAGAACACCGTCAGGAAGTGCATCACGTAGTCAAAGCAGGATGGCAGCCGCTCCTCCCGAGACCCATCCTCTTCTTCTTCCTCGTCCCCTGTGGGCAAATGACCCAGCTGGGGCACATACTGTGCCTCCTCTGTGGCCTACAGAGGCCCCATTGTAGTTGAGACTCACCAAGCCAATTGCTTTCCTGGAGTCCCTTGCAGCTAGGTGTGGCTGTGTGGGCAGCTAAACCCACCTTCCCAGAATCCCTTGCGGCTAGAGAGTGTTGATCCCAGGTAAATATATTTACTTTTTCAAAATACCTTGAGGTGCAAAGAGGCCTTTAACACCTTGCTAAAAATATCTAGCTTCCAGGGATCCCTGTCTGGCCTGTTCTTGGCTAAAAATAGCTCTTTTACCAGAAGCTTCTACAGCTATTGAAAGCCATGTCCACAGCTAGAAATATTGAGTCATCAGATTCACTGTGGTTAACGTTTGCCACATACTAAGTAACTGTTCTTGCTCTCCCAGAACTCCCACAGCAAGAGACGAACACCCAGCTAAAATTAGTCACCTTCCCAGAACCCCTTGAGGCTACCAATGGCTATGTCCCCCGATAAAAATATCCACTTTCCCAGAGTTCCCTGTAGCTAGCAATGCTAAATATGTGCTTTCCCACAGTCCCTTGCAACAGTGGCCATCTCATCCAGTATGGTAATAATACATACACACAGACAGACACAGACACAGACAGACAGACAGACACACACAGGATTTCTTTAAAGTCCTAATTTTCCTGATGTGGGAATAGTGTATCATGTTTTGGGCTATGTGAGTGATTCCTTTATCCTGAGAAATTGTCATCCATTGTGGTCTAATCTGACCTGCTTGGGCCTGCAGTAACTTGTATGAAATGAAAGCGCAAATAGTGGTGACCTCATCCCTGGCTGATAAGTAGGAGATGATGAAGAGAACCCGTGAGCTCACGTATGCACAAAGCATTGCATGTGGAAGGATGCTCAGAAATGTGGGTGGCCCTAACTATGCACAAACCACACCCACTGCAAGCCACACCCACCACAAACCACGCCCACTCAGTGGCCTCACCCTGTCATGCCCACCAGCAAAACCATGTCCACCAAACGAATGGCACCCACTTGCAAAAGGCTATGCCCACCTGCAAAGCCACCCAGTCACAGAGCTGCTTTGTAGAGGCCGCCTCCTGGCCAAGCAGGCAGGGGTTCCTTAGTGAGGGCCCTCTTCCACTTTCTTTCTTTTTTGTCGGCCGTGGGGCTTGAACTCTGGGCTGGGCGCTGTCCCTCAGCTCTTCAGCTCAAGGCGAGCACTCTACCACTTGAGCTACAGCGCCACTTCCGGTTTTCTGGTGGTTTATTGGAGATAGGAGTCTCACGGTCTCTCCTGCCTGGGCTGGCTTTGAACCGCCATCCTCCGATCTCAGCCTCCTGAGTAGCTAGGATTACAGGCGTGAGCCACCAGCGCCTGGCCCCTGAGCTTACTAAGCCACTTGGCTTGAGAAAGAAATCAAAGCTTGGATGTGTAAATGTTTAGCCTGGTGGTTTTTGTGGTTTCTTGGTTCCCCATGGCTCCATCTGGAAGCATGATGTCTAGGCTACAACCTCAAACTAGAAACTCAAATTGGAAACTCAAAACAGACCCATTGCCTCTTCCTGTTTGTTTCCTCTTCCTTCCTTGAAATAAAGACTTAACACCTGGAGGGGCAGCAGTCATTTTATAGCCACAAGGGCAGATGTCGGGAATTAGGGAAGCAAAGCAAAGGGGCGCCGGATTGTTTCATGGTGTTTACTGACCTGAGAACCAATGCACTGCCTTTGTGAATGAAAAATCAACTTCAATGTGCATTCAGCCACTGGTGGTTGACTTTTCTGCTGAGCTCACCTCTAACCAAACCAGTGCGACCTGGCGGAGGTCAGAGAAGCCATGGACACCCTGTGTTTCCCTCTCATTGCCACGCTGGGTGAGAGGGCTGCTGTTGCAAGGGACTCTGGGAAAGCACTTATTTACCAATGTTAGCTGCAAGGAATTCTGGGAGAGTGGATATTTTTATCTGGGGACATGGCTGCGGCTACCCTCAGGGAATTCTGGGAAAGCCACATTTCGGGGAGGAGGGGGCTGGAGTCTTTGTCTCCATCAGAGCTTTTCTCTGCCCTGCTCCAAAGTCTTCCAACTCAGACTCTGCTGGCTTCTTGCCTAGTCCTTTTGCCTCTTTTGTGCTTCAAACTAGGCATTTGCCACTGGGCATTGGTGGGTCACACTTAGAATCACAGCCATTCTGGATCAGCCACTCTAGAGGATCAGAGTTCAAAAGCTCAGGCACAAAAGTCTGCAAGACTCCATTTCCAAAAACAGCCAGCAAAAATCCAGGCTGGAGGTATGACTCAAGTGGTGGAACAGCAGTCAACAAGCCAGAGCGATGCCCTGACTTCAAACTTCAAACTCTATCTTGTACTGGTGACTCCACAGAAGAGGGCCACGTCAGTCCAGGTCACTTCTGTCCCCTCTCTCCCTCATGGGGCTGGCCCAGGAGATCCCTCAGAAATAGGTGGATACAGGGGACACCCCTTCAGCAGGCCGGCAGGGGGCGCCTCTAGGCCTGGGATACCTGGTAATTTCCCATCCGGAAGACACCTGGCTTCTTTGGATCCCAGAGGCAAGCTTCCTCTCCGCAGTGAACTGGGTATCCTGTCCCAGAAGGTACCCTGACCTCCGAGGCCTTTGTGGGAGTCAGTCTCTCTTCTAGCATGGACCCTCAGTTGGGCTGGGGTCTGTATCCCAGAGGGCTAGTGTGAGTCCCTAGGATGGAATTTGCTGGCCCCAATGTGCCATCTTTTCTTTGGCCACACAGGGGCACTGCGGGTCTGCAGGAGGTGCAAGGAGGTGGGGAACCTAAGCTGCTGGGATGGTGAGCCTGGGGTGTCTGGGTAACTGTTTCCATGACAACAGAGGAGCCCATCTTTCCAGGCCCTGCCCTCCTCTTGCCCAGAGCAGTCTCTCTTCTCTCCTCTTCCCCTCCCCACCTCTCTGTCTCCCCCCCCCCAGCTCCAGCCCCACTTACCTGCGCTCACCGTAATTGCCTCTAGAAACTGCTCCCTCCATGAGTGGGTGCCGATCACCAAGGCCAAGTTTGTCTTCTTGATGAGTTTATCTACCGTGTTCTGGGGATGAGACCAGCACACCATGAGCACCCCCAGGGCGGCTCAACGAGGGGGGTCCGGGACTCACAGCCACACACAGGGGGTCCCCTCCCCTCCCCAGCCAGTGGGGGGGAGGTGGGGGAGGGAGAAAGGGCATGCACTGTCCATGGTGCTGACGCTGGCCCTGGACAAGGGCCTGAGCCAATGTCTTCCTGGGAATCATTGTGGCTCCTCCCTTCCCAAGCTTTCCCTGGGGAAGTAGCCATGAAATGACCCCCCCCAAATTACCTTAAAGTCATAGGACTCCTCGATAATGACCTCCAGCCTGCAGTTTTCCCCAAGTACTGGCTTGCCCATCTCTGCTATCCTGCGTGCCTCCTCCTCCTCAGCCGTCAGCTTCCTGTCCCCATCTCCTGAAGCATGAAGGATGGGAGTTGGGACTGCCAGGGGGCCTGCCTAACTGGGCCTGTGATACCTTTACTCCCTGTTCCTTTTGATGGAGAAAAGCTAGTTGTTCTCCTCTGGGACATTTTGTTGGTTGACACCTCTCCCTCCCCCCCCCCCGCCCACAAATAAATGATGACCAGACCTTCCATCTCTCTGACAACCCTGAGACCCACGAAGTTCTGTTTGGGAGTTCAGACACAGATGGCTATGTGACCTTAGGCAGGGCCTTGGCCTCTCTGGGCCTTAAATTTCATATCTCCAGTGAGTGTTATTTCCTGGGTTATTGTCACCAGCGTTGTCATTCCCAGCCCCATTCTTGGGAAAAGAGGTCTGTCTCTATGTTCAAGTTCTGGAACCTTCCTGGCATGTGTCTGAGGCAAGGAAGGAGGATCTGTCACAAGTCCTGGCTCTAGATCCACCCACATCTTGGCCTGGAGATTGTTTTTCTTCTCAAAGATTCTTCCTTCTTTACTCTAAGCCCGGTACCACCTCCACCCCAAACATAATTCTACTTCAACCCTGGCCCTGGTCCTGCCCCCAATTCCAGCACTACACCTGCCCCCCAGACCTCAGTCAACTCCTGCCTCTGATACCCTGGCTATAAGAGAACTCAGCTATGGGTTCACTCCAACCAGCTTCCTGGGCAAAGAGCTGGACTACATTTCTCAGAGTTCCTTGCATCTGGGCGTGGCCACCAGTCTGAGTTACAGCCAGTAGAGTGCAGGCATAAGTGATGGACAGTTGACCCTCCAGAACCTCACGGAAGGAGACCTCACTGGCTGCAAGCAGAGGGCACAGAAACAATACCAATGCTACACAGCAAGGTGGAGTCACAAGATGGATTGGCCATGTGGCAGGAGAGAGCCACCCACAAGCAGGAACATTCAAAAAGCTACTCTGGAGCCGGTGCCAGTGGCTCACTCCTGTCATCCTAGTTATTCAGGCGGCTGAGATCTGAGGATCATGGTTCAAAGCCAGTCCCGGCAGGAAAGTCCATGAGACTCTTATCTTCAATGAACCACCAGAAAACTGGAAGTGGCGCTGTGGCTCAAGTGGTAGACCGCCTTGAGCTGAAGAGCTGAGGGACAGTGCCCGGCCCAGAGTTCAAGCTGCATGACCGACACAAATAAATAAATAAATAAATAAAACCTGGGCTGGGAAGATGGCTCAGTGGTAGAGCGCTTGCCTTGCATGCCTGAAGCCCTGGGTTCAATTCCTCAGCACCACATAAGCAAAAAGAAAAAAGCCAGAAGTGGCGCTGTGGCTCAAGTGGTAGAGCGCTAGCCTTGAGCTGAGGAGCTGAGAGACAGCGCCCAGGCCCAGAGTTCAGGCCCCACGACCAGACCCAAAAAAATAAAATAAAATAAAATCATTCTGTCTTTGTGCTGAACTGCACGCTTGTAACCCCAGAACTCAGAAGACCAAGGCAGGATCACCATAAATTTCCATGCCAGCCTGGAATATGTAGTAAGATCCTGCCTCAAAAACACAAAAGAAAAAGAAGAGGGGGAAAAAAGAAGCAACTTTGCATTGAGCGCTGGGGATTTGCAGGTAAGTCTGTCCATCTGTTTGTCCAGCAGCTTGTGGCGCAGCCTGGCCCTGATGGCCAACTCCAGTTGTGACAGGGCTATCCTGTCTCCATCGCCAAACCACTCATCTTAGAATGAACTGTCACCCCCAACATCTGACCCTGCCCCCCCTCAAACTTTATAGTCACCTCAAACCCCAAACTCAGCCTTGATGTCAGTGAAACTCAATTCTCATCCCATCACAAGTCTAGAACACAGCCTCTACCTGAACTGCAGCCCAGACCCCACCGGAAGACAGACCTCGGGTCCCCAGTCCCCTAAGCATCCCCTGTTTCCCTTCTAGCCCCCCTCAGGCCCCAGACCCAACACCCCAACATGACTACACCCCTAACCAGAACCCCAACTGATACACCATATCAGCCCTCTCCCAGCCTCAACCTTCCTCTTGCTTACCTCCCCCTGGCCCCCAACTCAACTCTGGGCGGCCCCCCAGCCCCCCTCCAGGGGGCCCCCCCACTCACTGCCGAGGTGACCCCACTCACCTTGATTGAGGAGCAGAGCTGGGGAGAGACAGAGACAGGGACACAGTGAGGTCAGATCTCGGCAAGGCTCACGCTCACGAGCTTGAGTGGCTACGCCTGAGCCCCTAGGGTCCCCCAACCCCGGGACCCCATTCTCCTGCAGCCCACCTGGCACTCCTCACCTGAAATCCCTCGCTTGAGCCACTGGGGCTGGCCCAGCTCAATGAAGAAATTGTCCTTTTTCTCATATTCTTCATCGTCCACTATCTTCACCTGCAGTGTTTTCCTGGAAGGGGGGAGGGGAGGAAGGATGCTAACCTAAAGCCACACCCTAGAACTGCCAGACAACGCTCCTATTGGCTGTCTGGTTGCCAGGGCAACTCCTCGACCCCCAGCCTCCAATTACTGCAGAGGTAGAGGGTCTGCTTGTCACAAACGCAGTTGCTCAGGACATTTGCACAGGACCTGTCTTACTTAACAGAAAAGCCAAAGTATTAGAATGTTCCATGAGATTCCAGACCTTTCTGGTCTCTGAGCTCGTCCTGCCTGCTCAGACCTCAGGGCCTTTGCACTTGCTCTTCCCTCTGGCTAGTGCTTGCTTCCATCAGGCATGCTTCTCCAGGCCCACCAGGTCTCCATTCCGACTTCCTCATCTCAATGAAGTGGCTTCCCACCCTCTTAAAACTGAAATCCATCCCACTGACCCAGCCCTAGGCTTTTTTTCTGAACCAGTCTTAGTTTTTTGTTTTTCTTATTTGGTACTGAGGTTTGAACTCAGGGCCTTGAGCTTGCTAGGAAAGGCATGTACATTCCTAGCCTCATTTTGCTTTTATTGTTTTTTTTCATATAGGGTCTCATATCTTTATGCACAGCTGGCCTCAGACCTCGATCCTCCTGTCTCCTGAGTAGACTGGGATTACAGGTGTGCATGACCACACCTGGCCTGCATATCAAGTTCTAATTGAACAGGCCCATTCATATATTTGCTTTTGTTGTTTTCCTGCTAACTCACTTTAACACTCAAACTTCCACCAGGTAAGTTCATCTCTAATCTTTTGCTGTTTCCCCCCCCCCCCCATAACACGGCCTACCATGTAGTAAACACGTATATTCAGTACAGAAAGCCTCCAGCTTCCTGCCCTCCATCCCGAGATATTATCGGAGGGCAACTTGACTTTGCCCTCCTGTACCTCCGTTCCCAGGGTGTGGCGGGGAGACGGGACGACTTACCTGTTCCCTGATCCAGGCACACAACTTACCTACTGCCCAGAGTCACCTGGACGCAGCACCCCAGACTGTCCCGGGATCTGCCACTAGCAACTGTCAGGAGCTGGAACCATCACGCAGCCCCGGCGCCGCCCCCCACCCCCTGCCACAGGCAGGCCCCGCCCCCGTGCTACCCAGTGGAGGAAGCTGCTGCCAATCACACCGCCCCCGCCAATCACACCGCCCTGCCACCGCGCTCGCACCCCCGCAGCCTCTCCCCACCGAGGAGCAGATGCTCCTCCTCGGGGACCAGATGCTCAACACCCCCACTGCCAACCTGCGGAGCCCAGCTGGGGGCCACGCACCTCCCTACCTCCTCATGTCTTGCCTCTTTATGTCTTTCTTTGCAGGGCTGGAGTTGAGCCCAGGTCCTTGCTAGACAAATGTTCTACCGCTTGAGCAACGCCCACCCCGCCCCTTTGGTTGGCATTTTGATTCTGCCGTAGGGTCTTACTAACTTTGCCTGGAGCTGGCCTCAAACTTACTGTCCTCCTGCCTCTCCTTCCCAAATAGCTGGGATTATAAGCAGGTACCAGCATACCCTGGCTTCTTTATGCTTTTTTTTTTTTTTTTGATGGTACTGGGGGTTGAACTCAGGGCCTTGAGCTTGCACAACTTGCTCACTTGGCTGGTGTTCTATCACTTGAGATACATGTCCAGTCTGGAATTTCTCTAGTTAACTAGAGGTGGACTTTTCTGCCCATGCTGGCTTTAAATTGCGATCTCCCAGATGTCATCTTACCTAGCTAGGATTACAGGCATGACCCTCAGAACCTGGCTTCTTAATGCTTCTTGATGTCTTTATCTTTCTTTTCTTTTGTCGGTTGTGGGGCTTGAACTCTGGGCCTGGGCACTGTCCCTGAGCTCTTCAGCTCAAGGCTAGTGCTCTACTACTTGAGCCACAGCACCACTCCCAGTTTTCTGATGTTTAACTAGAGATGAGTCTTATGGACTTTCCTGCCCTGGCTGGCTTTGAACTGTGATCCTCAGATCTCAGCCTCCTGAGTAACTACGACTACAGATGTGGGCCACCAGCGCCCTGCTGTTTATTCTTTTCAATCTCCATTTCTGCACCTTCGATTCACTTTTGCCTGTCCATCTCTGCTTATCTCAGCTTCTTCCTGGGTCTCTCTTACTGTCTCTGACCCTCTCTGACTCCTTGTCTTTGTTATTCAGGGCCCAAGGGATGAAATAAAGCACGGCTGACAGCATGGCTGGGCCAGGACCCGCACATAAATGGGTCACGTGGGGACAAACGCCCATCTCCAAGCTCCTGCTTGCTAGGTATTTAAATTTTCCTGTAGGTGGGAAGAAAGGGCGGAGGACCTTGGGAGTGGGCTGGGAGCTGTTCGTGGTGCTGAAACTGAGTGAGCGGAGGTCTCCCAAGCACGCCTCACAGACACAGTGACATACTGGCATGGTGACACATGTGTCCCTGCCACTCTGGGAGACAGGCAGCTGCCACCCTGTGACTGACACAGTGACACGTCAGCCGGTAGCCTGGAAGGAAGAAAGCAAGCATTCAGTTGATCCAGAAGGAGAGAAACCTAAGCCACTGGAGGACAGGAAGAGAGATTTGGTCTTTCTGAGATCGAAAGAAGCAGTCTTCCTTTCCAGCTGGCCATTCTCTCCTTGCTCCTCAGAAACTCCACTCGCTGGCCCTTCACCCCCTCAACCTCTGACCTCGGACTTTATTTGGTTTTGTCGTGGGGCTTGAACTTGGGACCTGGCACTGTCCCTGAGCTCTCTTTACTCAAGGCTAGTGCTTTACCACTTGGAGCCACAGCCCCATTTCCTTTTTTAAGTGGTTACTTGGAGATAAGAGTCTCATGGCCTTTCCTGCCCCAGTTGGCTTTGAACTGTAATCCTGATCTCAGCCTCCTGAGTAGCTAGGATTACAGGCGTGAGCCACCAAGCTCGACAGCTCTGACTTTCTTATCCTGCCTCCCCTCATCTCTCACTGACCCCAATTCTCCCTTCGGTGCAGTACAGACTGTCCCGGGGCCTGACTCTCTTCCCTGTTGTCCGTCTCTGTCCCTCTTATTCTCTGTCTGGCTCCTCCTCTGTGTTGATCCTACCCAGGCCTCTCCTCCAGCCTGCTCCAGAGCGCTTCTAATTAACGCCTGCCCATCGGAGGAAGGAAGTGTTTCCCTAAACGCTAATTAGCCTCCTGTTCCCTGTGTCTCCTGAAGTCACAGCTGGAAGCTTCGGGCGGGGGCTGGGGACAGAGGGTGTCCCAGACTGGGGAAGCCTTGTTGAAGGAGGAGAGGGCCCCGTGGGATTACAGCAACACGAGAGACATAGGTTGGATTACAGGAGGGACCGGATGCCTCCAGCCTCTCGGTTATAAGAGATGAAGTCAAGACAGTTTCCTCCCAACACCACCAGTAGCTGCCAATTCAAGCTCCCCAGACAGGGATTTAGCCAGACAGAAAGTGGGGGACGCGGGGGGGGGAGGGAGCGGTGGAGACGGCCTGAAATATCACAAAAGTCAGGGCGCTAGACACGGGGTGGGGGCAGAGATGGAGGGACCCGGAGGGAAGCAGCCCGGGAAGCCAGGCGGAGGCCGGGAGGACCGGGAGAGGCAGGAGGCGCGCGGAGGGGCTCCGGTGGGAGGCGCGTGGGCGGCCGGGAGGAGTCGACAGCTGGGCTGCGGGGGCGGCAGGGAGCGGGGCGGCGAGGCGCGTGCGCCTGGCGGGGGAAGGGCTGCGGGGCCGGGCCTGAGCACAGCGGGGACCAAGGCTGACATCTATGTCCGCGTGTGGATCCAACCCCCCCCCCCCCGCCCAACCCCTTCTTCCCCGTAGAGCCTGGGTCTTCCAGGAGCTCCGCCTCTTCCCACCAGCCCCACCCTCAAGCCACGCCCATTGCCCCGGGCCCAGCCCACTTCTGCTGGTCCCAACCCAGACGTCCATCATTCGCAGACAGGGACTTCAACCACTCTTCCCCACGTCTCTCTGGGGCCCCGGGGAGACCGGACCCAGTGCCAAGGCCACGCCCACCACCCAACCCAGCCCAGCGCGCCCCACCCATTCCACAGGCCCCGCCTCCTGCTCAGCCAAGCACCATTTCTCTGGCCTCGCCACCACCGGACCCCATCCATTTGTAAGGCCACGCCTTGTCTCCAGTGCTGACCCCTCAGCCCAGCCAACCTCCCTTCCCTCTGCTAGGACCCACTCAGAAGACCCTGCGGGCTCCAGATCCCAACTCCACTCAGCCAAGCACCATTTCTGTGCCTGGTCCAAGGCCATTCTTAAGGCCACACAAAACCATCTATCTCGCATTCACAGGCTCTGCCTATTCCCAACCTCCATTTCCCAGACCCTGCTCAATCTCAAAACTTGCCAGGACTCCGGTCAGCCATGCTGTGATTCCCAGGTCCCTCCCACGCAGACACCTGTTCCTCAGGCCACGTCCCAGGCACTGTCCACTCAGCAGAATCCTTGGCCTCTCCCAGCCTCCCTGTTTCTGAGGCCACACCCCTCTGTCTAGCTCCGCCCCAGACGCCATCCACTAAGAATCCTTGGCCTCTCCCAGCCTCTCTCCGTTTCCAAGGCCACGCCCTCCTCGCTAGCTCCGCCCCATGCACCGTCCACTCAGAATCCTTGGCCTCTCCTCGAGCCCCGCCCCTTTCGCCAGCCCCGCCCCCGGGCCGCTGGGGGCCATGTGCTCACATGGTCTCATCATCGCCGAACTCGAGCTCTCCGCACGCGTCCTCATAGTGCACGCCGCCGCCGCGCGCCGTGCCATCCACCGTGCGGTAGGGGAGCCGCACGGTGCCGCGCGCGCCCGAGCTGCGCACCACGCGCACGTCCACGGTGCCCATGCACTCGCTCACGTGCAGCAGACGGTCCTGGAAGGAGAAGATGCCCGCGTGGTCGTCGTCCAGGATGGTGACGGTGGCCAACAGCGGCGACACCAGCCGCCCCTTGGGCCGTCCGCCGCCGTCGGGCTCGAACATGCCCTGAGCGTCGCCCACGCGCAGGTTCAGCAGTCGCACGAAAAAGTGCTCGTCTTCCTCGAAGATGTCGTCGTCGATGATGCCGATGCGCAGCTCCTTCTGCGTCTCGCCCGGCTTGAACACCAGCGTGCCCTCGCTGTGCCAGGGGGGACAAAGGAAAGGAGGGAGGGAGGGAGGGAGGGTAGGAGGGAGGGCCGGTCAATGGCAGGTGACTGGCGTGGGGGATCAGGGCAGGGGCTGCACGGAGGAAGAGGACGGAGGAGATAAAGCAACTCCTTCCCCAGGGAGGATTACGAAGGTGGGCATCAAAGAGATAATGATGGCTGTGAAATCAGGGTGGACTTCCTAAAGGGGCAGACTTAATGCGGATGGAGGCACAGGGACAGACAGGCAAGCTCTGAGCAGAAGGGACCAACAGCACGTGCAAAGTCCCTAAGTTAAGAGGGAGCCTGCCTGGAGTGCTCTCCAGGGATTCGGGTTCAAAAGCCTCTGGTGTTTCAAGATTCAGCATTTCTCCTCAGCTTTGGGGCCTGTGAGCCTGGTGCCCAGGCCACACTTGGAGCAGTGGGGATTTGAGGATCTTGAAATGGAATCTGTCACTCGTCTGATAAAAACTCCACAGGTGCCCTGAAGAGAAAGCCCACAGTCCTCATCCTTGATTCACTCAACAAACACTATTCGAGCACCTGTGCCATATGGTGGGGACACAGTAGTGTCCAGGGCATCTGCAGAACACAGCCAGGCATGCCACAGGACATGGGAAGTGCAGACGCGGACAGGACACTGACTGGGTGACACCCACTCAGCTAACTTTTCTGAGTGTGGTCCCGTGACTCGTGGGAAACCATGCTAATACCCAGGAACACGCAGGGTGAGGGGTAGGTAACTCACATTCGCAAGATGTTACAGATTCGCTATTATATGTTGCATAGACTGAAAGCAAACAGGGCCAAATGCACAGCGGGTGAGTCTGGGTGAGGGTTACATGAGGACTCATCAAAGTGAATTCATCACACCTCTGTAGGTGTAAAAATTTTCAAAATAAAAAATTGAGTAGAGGGCTGGGCGTGGTTGTACACGCCCAGGTTGGGGGCAGGAGGATCTTAGAGTTTGAGGCCAAACCTAGGATCTATAGTGTGTGTGTGTGTGTGTGTGTGTGTGTGTGTGTAAGCCTGGTGCTGGTGGCTCCCGCCTGTAGTCCCAGCTACTCAAGAGGCACAGATCCAAGCCAGTTGGGGAAGGAACAGTCCGTGAGACTTTTATTATCTCCACTTAACTAGCAAAAATCCAGAAGTATACCTATGGTCGAGCTACCCTTGAGCAACAAAGCTCAGGAACAGTGCTCAGGCCCTGAGTTCAAGCCCCAGGACCAACACACACACACACACACACACACACACACACACACACACGAAAAAAGGCTGGATCTCCACAAGACTTCTGTTCCAAAACTAGACACAATAGATGACAGCCTCCCAGTCAGGGACAGGCGGGGTGCGTTTCAGCACCTCAGATGTTAGACTTGACTCTCAGTATTGACCTCAGGATGGAACAGACAACCTGCAGCCCCCGCACCTTTGGGCCCCTTCCCACGACTTCCCATTCTCCATTTGCACTCCACGGTAGAGGCCCTGCCCAGGCCACGCCCACTCCCGCTTGGGACACGCCCTCTGCCTCCGGCCCCCATCCATCGCCCCGCCCACGCGCGGTCGGGCCACGCCCCTCACCTGTACTCGTAGTCTGAGCCCGCCTTGGCCGAGCCGTCCTCCGTGCGGTAGTCCACGTAGAAGGTGCTGTTGCCCTCGCCGCCCTGGCAGGCCACCGAGAGCAGCACTGAGCCGCAGTTCTCCAGGCAGTGGTAGAGGCCCGGCTCGAAGAAGATGCGGCTGGCGCCATCGTCCTCGTCGTCGTCCATGCCGTCGGCCGGCCCGGGCGCGCGGGCGGCATCGGCCGCGTGGCG
>NW_012267372.1:168420-170873 GCF_000151885.1 Dipodomys ordii | reverse complement strand
TGTTTAGTGACAGCTCAGGGGCAAAGAGGGGAGCCTGGAAACAGCCAAAGTGCACAAAGCCACCAGGTGGGTTTATGATAAGAGGTGGAGCTTTTAGCACCAGCTGTGACACAACTACCCTCCCTTGTATTAATTGAAGCCACTGCTATGCACAGTGTTGGGGGTTCTCCATTAATGGGGGGGGGAATCTCAACCTCTTGAGACTTGACTTAATTCCCTGAGCTGGGTGTGGTAGTGTCTGTCTGTAGTCCCAGCTAGTCTGCAGTATCTCAAGTTCTAGGTCAGCTTAGGCAAAGTTATGGGGGCCTTTGTCTCAGAGACAAAATACAAAGAAATATTGTTGGGAAGAGGAAGGTGCGTGTCTCAAGTGGTAGAGCATCTGCCTAGCATGCCAGAGGCCCTGTGTTCATTCCCCATAACTGAAATGAAGACTTCATTTCCAGCCTGTGGAAAAGACACAATTCTCGAAGCTTCATATCCATGGATGCAGTATGTACGTGGACAGCTCTCCATGGGGATAGATTGAGACCCCCAGGAATCTCCCCAGTGCGGGAACACCCCAAAAAGAGCTGCCATGGTAACTGGGGGGGGGGGAGAGGAAAGAGGCCCTGGGTTGTAATGGTCCCATAATGTCAGGTTGTTGGAAACAATATATCTGCACAGAGCTGTCTCATGTCCTGTCTCCTTCAGGGCGCCCCGCAGCATGCCTACACCCCAAACTCAGTTCAGAATCACTGCAGCGCAGAGCTCAACTCTGTTTTATTGTGTTGTGTTGGAAATTCTTGCATGTGACCATTTTCTTAGATCTCTCTCTCTCTCTCTCCTCTCTCTGAGAGGGTACTGGGGTTTGAATTTAGGGACTCCTGTTTGCAAAACAGTTGCTATATTATTTGAGCCACACTCCAGTACCTTTTCACTTAAGTTATTTTTTAGATATGCGCTTGTGTTTTATGTCTAAGCCAGCCTCCAATCAAGATACTCCTACCTCTGCCTCCTGAGTAGCTGGGATTATAGGCATGAGCCACCAGGGCCCGGCCCAAAACTAACTTTAATAGCACCAGAGAACTGTATGATGCTTGATTTTGAAATTGTCTCCATGTCAGCTAGGAAACTCAGTATTTTCTGGGACACTGTCTCCCCTTTTCCTCCCTGTGATTTCTTTTCTTTTCTTTTTTTTCTTTTTTGGTCAGTTGTGAGGCTTAAACTCTAAGCCTGAGCGCTGTTCCTCAGCTCTTCAGTTCAAGGCTAGCGCTCTACCACTTGAGCCACAGAACCACTTCTGGCCTTTTCTGTTTATTTGGTGCTGAGGCTCTAACCCAGGGCCTCATGCATGTGAGGCAAACACTCTACCATTGAGCCACCTTTCCAGAAACCACCTCCCTGGGATTTCTGAGCCCTGAGTTCTGCCTTAATTCAGCACCTATAAAGCATTTTTATATCTCTCGATTTCCATTCTTCCTAGGGTCTACGAGCTGGCAAAACCTGACAGGCATTAATACATCACGTCCACGTGTGAATGAATCCTGGGCACCCGCAAATAAATTATGCATGTGTGTGAACGAATGAGGCCAGGCCCATGAATAAATTATGCAAATAGAGTTATAGGAGATAAATTAAGCAAATGTTGTGAAGGAAGGCAGCTAAGATGCCGGGCAAATGGCTGTGGGAATGTAGGTGTAAATTATGCTGCCGTGGGTCTTAATTTTTGTCTCTGTGTTAGAATAAATTATGCAAAGTGGTCATGGGGTTGATATGCCTGCTGGACTAGACTGACATATAAGTTACACTGAGTCCACATAAATTATCTTGATATCAGAAACCAGTGATGAATAATGAATGAATTATGCAAACAATGGCTGCTTAGCCAACAAATGCAGAGCCTGCGTTGTGTGATGTGGGCATGGTTCTCTACATGCCTGTGCATATATTATGTAAATTTTGGCCTCAACCAATTAGCAGCTGTCTGTAAACACTGGCTGGTTTATGCTAATCTCCTATGAATTATGAGAATGGGGGAATCAATTATGCAAAAGACACAAGTCTAGGTAAATATGTAACAATACCTGATGTGCACTGCACAGATCCAGGAGCCTAGACCGAAGACATGACTCAGTGCTAGAGCATCAGCTCAGCAAGTGTAAGTCCCTGAGTTCAAAACCACAGTATCACCAGGAAAAAAAGCCAACAACACAGATGGAGGGGCCCTGTTAGCAGTGGAAATACCTTATATAAGATAGTTTTCTTTTTCTCTTGCCAGTCCTGGGGCTTGAACTCAGGGCCTGGGCACTGCCCCTGAGCTTCTTTTGCTCAAGGCTAATGTTCTACCACTTGAATCACAGTGCCACTTCCAGCCTTTTCTGTTTATGTGGTACTGAGGAATAGAACCCAGGGCTTCGTGCAAGCACTGTACCACTGAGCCACATTCCTAGCATTCTCTCTCTCTCTCTCTCTCT
>NW_012267372.1:162558-167940 GCF_000151885.1 Dipodomys ordii | reverse complement strand
TTTTTTGCTCAAATCTGGCACTCTATCACTTGGGCCACAGCTCCACTTCCTGCTGTTCTGGTAATTTTATCAGAGTCTCCTGGACTTTCCGGCTCCAGCTGGCTTTGAACTGGGATCCTCAGATCTGAGCCTCCTGAGAATCTAGGATGACAGGCGTGAACCATTGGCACTCATCTGCTTTAAGTTATTATATTTTTATTTTTTTTCCCAGGGTCCAACTTCAGACTTTCCTCACAGGCATGTACCACCATACCTGGCTTATGCTTTGAGATCCTTCCCCCCTCTAACTGGCTTTGAACCATGATCTTCCCATCTCCTCTTCCCATGTAGCTGGGATTACAGACATGAGCCACCATACCCAAACTTATGAGGGTTCCCAAAGTACCCTGGATGCATGAGTACCATGGAGCAGTAGGTGGTACCACCTGCGGCCTTCAGAGACGCGCTTACAGCACCCTGAGGTGGGGGGTGGGGGGACTCCAGCCCTTGGTCCTAGGAACATTCACTTGTGCATCTAGTGAATCGATGCGCCAAGCTGAGAGCCAGATTTTGACAGACAGACAGACAGACAGACAGACAGACAGGAAGAGGACCATCTGCACTCACCTGCACCACACCAGGGGAAAAGACAGCGAGGATGAGATAAAGCCAGACATAGGCGAAGATACTCCAGGAGGCCGTGACGAAGAAGACCCTGAGGTGCTTGATCTTGCGGCTCTCGCCGGCCGGGATGACATACACGCACACGGCGATGACCACGAACATGTTGAAGGCGGCGCTGCCCACGATGGTGCCCGGGCCCAGCTCCCCAGCCTGGAAGTTGTGGCCGCACACCTCGATGACCGACAGCAGGATCTCGGGGGCCGAGGAGCCCAGGGCCATGAGCGTGAGGTTGGACACGGTCTCGTTCCAGATGCGCACGGTGCCCACGCTGGTCTCGCCGTTGGCTTTGGTGATGGTGATTTCCTTCTCCTTGGACGTGATCACCTCGATGGACGCCATGAAGCGGTCGGCGATGATCGACACGCCCAGGAACATGTAGGCCATGGCCACGAAGTACACCACGGCCCGCGCCGCCTTGTCCCCCACCGACGGGTCGTCCGGCTCCCACACGGGCAGCAGCACCCCGGGCTGGCAGCGGTAGGAGCCCTGGCAGCCCTCCGGGCTGTCCTCGCTCTCATTGGCTGGAGGAGGCGGCAGGGAGGGCGTCGGGGTGACGGCTCCCAAGCACGGGGGAGCCCCGAGGAGGAGCGCGACCCCCACCAAAGCCAGCGGAGCCATGGGGGGACGTTGGGGTCCTGGGAGGGGGGAGGAGGAGGACGACGAGGAGGTCAGGGGAGAGGACCCTACTCCGCTCTGTCGCACAAAAGCCGAGGTGTGTTGGGTTCCCGGAGTGACCGAGGAGATGCCCCAGAGAGCGTCCGGCACACCCAGGGACGGCCAAGAAGTATGCCTGGGAGGCTGAGGGAGGAGGATAGGGAGTTTGAGGCTCCGCTGGGCTACAGAGCGAGGTTCTTGCAAAAACAAACACAAATGCAAGCACATAAGGGAATAAACACGGAGGGCAAAGGACAGAGGACCCCCTGTGAAGCTGGGAGAGCACGAACCAGTTAGGAACTCTGAGAACCTCTGGTCAGTCATCCCGCCCTCCACCATCCTGCCCTCTGCTATCCAGCGCTCTATCATCCCGCCCTCCACTATCCTGCTCTCTACTATCCAGCGCTCTATCATCCCACCCTCCACCATCCTGCCCTCTGCTATCCAGCGCTCTATCATCCCGCCCTCCACCATCCTGCTCTCTGCTATCCAGCTCTCTATCATCCCGCCCTCCACCATCCTGCTCTCTGCTATCCAGCACTCTATCATCCCACCCTCCACCATCCTGCCCTATACTCTGCAAAGCTCTATCATCCTGCCCTCTGCTATCCAGTGCTCTATCATCCCGCCCTCCACCATCCTGCCCTCTACTATCCAGTGCTCTATCATCCTGCCCTCTGCTATCCAGTGCTCTATCATCCTGCTCTCCACCATCCTGCCCTCTGCTATCCAGTGCTCTATCATCCTGCCCTCCACCATCCTGCCCTCTACTATCCAGTGCTCTATCATCCTGCCCTCCACTATCCTGCCCTCTGTTATCCAGTGCTCTATCATCCTGCCCTCTACTATCTAGTATCTATCATCTTGCTCTCCACCATCCTGCCCTCTACTATCCAGTGCTCTATCATCCTGCCCTCTGCTATCCAGTGCTCTATCAATCATCTTGCTCTCCACCAACCTGCCCTCTACTACCCTATACTACCCAACCCTCCATCATCCCACCCTCTACCATCCCGCCTTCTACTATCCAGGGCTCTAACATCCAGCCCTCCATCATCCTACTCTCCACATCCTGTCCTCTACTAACCAGTGTTCTATCATCCAGCACTCTACCACCCAGCCCTCCATCATCCTGCCCTCTACTATCCAGGGCTCTATCATCTAGCACTCTACCACCCAGCCCTCTACCATCCAGCCCTCCATCATCCTGCCCTCTGCTATCCTGCTCTCTACCACCCCACACTCTATCATCCAGCACTCTACCACCCAGCATTCTACCATTCAGCTCTTCATCATCCCTCCCTCTACCATCCAGCACTTTTACCTCTCAGCACTCTACCATCCAGCCTTCTGCCATCCTGTCTTCTACTACCCAGGGCTCTATCATCCAGCACTCTACCATCCAGCCCTCCATCATCCTATTCTCCACCATCCTGTCCGCTACTAACCAGTGTTCTATCATCCAGTGTTCTACCACCCAGCCCTCCATCATCCCACCCTCTACCATCCTGCCCGCTACTATCCAGGGCTCTACCATGCAGCACTCTACCCCCCAGAACTCTACCATCCAGCCCTCCATCATCCTGCCCTCTACCACCCAGCACTGCCATCTAGCTTTCCATCGTCCTGCCCTCTACCACCCAGCCCTCTACCACCCAGCCCTCTACCATCTTGCTCCTAGGAAATGAACCAAGAGACGCAGGTTCATCTACCCACCAAAAGGTACCTAGAAGGCATTCCCCGTGGGTTTCATCTGGAAGCTAAGCAATTCTGAATCCAGAGGCTGGTCAGCAATGCCATGTAGAAGCTTGTGGTCAAGCAGAGGTGAGGTGGAACCTTACATAGCCCTGAGAAGGGAGGGGACGATGGCTGCAGGTGATGCCTGGGAGAAAACCCCAGCAGTGACAATAGGTAAATGAGGCCAGACACAGAGTGTCTGTGAGTCTAATGGCTCTCGGCTAGCGTTCACTGGGCTCCTGCTTTGGCTTTGGGATGTGGTGGGGCTGGGAGGGATTGCTATTCTTCCTTGTCATGGTGGCATCTCTGGGTACCAGCGCCCCTCCCATCCCATGTGCTCTCTGACCCCATGTTCTGCTCTCCTCTCCTCTCCCACGCAGCTCCAGCCACACCACCCCCTTCACAGGGCTTTCTGCCTCTGGGCCTTTGCACCTGCTGCACCCCCTTCCTGGGACTCTCTCCCCCCACATCCAGACCCTCACACCCTCTCCTCCAGTTGTCACCTTCCCTGCCCATCTATCCAAAATGGCACGACTGTCTCTCTTTAGGGAGCTCCACCCATTTCCCAGAGGAGAGGATCAAGGCTCAGAGAGATCAAATAACTTGTCCCAAATCACCCAGCAGTGACTTGGGTCGGTGGCTTCAAAGAGGGACCCCAAGTAGGAACTCCTTGGCCCTGCCCCCTGTGTCACTATAGCAACCCAGAAGAGAAAGGATGGAGGGCAGAAGAGTAGTCCTAGCTGGTCACCTCCCTACCCCTCCACCCTCAGCTTCCAATCCTGTCTGAAAAGTTCCTCTGGGAGTCTAACCTACAGCCTGCCCCCGACTCACACCCACGTACAGGAGCTGGCTCCTGGAGGAGGGAGACAGAATGTTGGCAGAACTTCTCTAAAAGGAGAGTGTGAGTGTGGTGTGTGTGTGTGTGTGTGTGTGTGTGTGAGAGAGAGAGAGAGAGAGAGAGAGAAATGGAGAGGGGGGAGAGGGGGAGAGAAGGCGTGGGCGGGAAGAGGGGTGATTCTTAAAGGGCCACCACACAATTAGCCCCCTTGGCAAGGCCCCTAATGATACAGCCAATTAGCAGCCCCCTAATTAACAACGACATAGGCATAATTACCCACCAGGAGCTAAAGCAATGATTCCAGCTCACTGTTCCCCTCCCTCTCTTTGGGCTTTTCAGAGATGCTGGGGCCACCTGAGAGGCAAGCATTCATCTAAATGCTTCTAACCAGTTAGAGCTGTGGCCTGGGGAGCCAGTCCTCCCCCAAGTCTAACCCTAGGTCTTTCTTACTGCAGCCCCTGGCTACTGTTTTCACCTAGTACTTCAGGCCTGGGGGTGGGGATGCCCCCCCTCCCGCCCCGTAAATCAGCCAAAGGCAGCCAGCCAGAGCTCCTAGCACTCCCTCCCCTGCTCAGACAGACAGCCAGCCGGCTCTCCTTGCGGGCCTCAGGGGAGGAGAGGTCAGGAGAGAAAGCACTAGATAAATATTTGTAAAATGAATGGCCAGGAGGCTGGGTTGGGCTCCAGTGCGGGGCCTCGGGGCTCCCAGTGCTCAGTGCTCCTCCTGCCCTGCCCACCTCCACCTCCCAGGCCTCCAGTGCCAGCAGCCTGAAAGCTGATCTGTGTCCGTGGGGTGCAGGGCTGGGAGGGGGACTAGGGGGCAGCAGCCGTGTGGGCTGCCCAGGTCCTGGAGAGGCGGCAGCCGGTCCGGGTCCATCTCCCTGCAGCCTCATAGGCTTGTGGCCAGATGGCTCAGTGGGGTTCCCCCCTTTCTGCCCGACACCCCTATGAGTGTAAAGGGGGGACCCCGATTTCTGAACACACACATTCTATTACCATTTATGTCTGCAGATCTCACACACACACACACACACACACACACACACACACACACACACACTCTCTACTTGGGCTTCAGGGCTGGGCTACACCCGCAGGTAAACTGAGGTCTGGAGTGGGGAGAGGAAGGACTTGGCCAAGCACCCAGTTTTCCAGTCAGGCGCAGAGCAGAGACCGGAAAGCAAAGGCGTGGGATCTCCCCAGCCATCTGGAGTCCCCACGCGGTGCAGGCATGGGGCGGGGACCTCGCTCCCGGCCAGGGGGGCGGAGGACACATGGCCCTTCCTCCCCAGCCCTCATCTCTGGGGCTCTTCCCCAAGAATAGGGAGGAGAACTGGCCACGAGCCCCCCAAGTGGTAGCCAGGAAAAACCTTTGCCTCCCATCCCCAGCGAGAGATCTGTGCCTAGCATGCCACGAGAGAGAGAGAGAGAGAGAGAGAGAGAGAGAGAGAGAGAGAGAGAGAACTGGCCAGGCCTGACACAGCCCCAAG
>NW_012267372.1:126642-159973 GCF_000151885.1 Dipodomys ordii | reverse complement strand
AACTGGAGATGAGTCTCACAGACTTTCCTGCCTGGGCTGGCTTTGAACTGTGATCCTCAGATCTCAGCCTCCTGAGTAGCTAAGATTACAGGCATGAGCTACCAGCTGGAGTAATTTTTGAGACAGCCAATGTAAACCAGGTTTGTCCTGGGAGCTTGTAATCAATCCTCTTGCCTGCCTTCTGGGATTGCAGGCATGCATAGCTGCACTGGCTAACCATTACAAACCTCAGCAGTATTAGTGGGATCTAGCCTTGGACCCTCAGGTATATTGACCAGAGCCTTCCCACAGAAGTCTTCCCCAACTGGCCTTTCTTCTGAGGCTCCATTTTTTTTTTTTTTTGCTTTTCCATTGGGGCATTACCCAAGATCCAGGTTTTCCACTAGGGCTACCCTCAGTCTCTCTACAGAGGGCTCAACTTCAAGGTCTAAGCTCAGAGTTCTCCACCAGGACCTAATCTTAGTTGTGGCTGCACCAGTCCATCCATCCTCCAGCCTCTCCACTGGAATCCACCCCAGCCTATGTCCACTGGGGTCTAACCTGAGACCCCTCCCTCACACTGGAAGAATTTAGATCTTCATGTTTCTGTTAAGGATTGAGCTCATTTCTTTCCTCTGCTGGTTAGCCTGGGATCTGACCTCTGCCCTGTTCCTGGGTCTAACCTTGGAACTGCCCTGCTCCCTCAGTTCTTCTGCGTGAATCCAGCATCCAATACGATGCCTGGTATACAGCAGGTGCTCAACAAGTGCTTGCCAAGCAAAAGACTGAAGACAGTTGCAAAAGCTTTGTTACTCCAAACTTTGTATTGGTCAGCTGAATGGTGGGGGAAGGGAGGGAGGGAGCAGGTCAGGAGGCCGTGGTCTCAGCAGGCCTTGGGCCCACCCTGTCCCCAAACTCCTGCAGCTGCTGTCTCCTCTGCTCCACCTGCCGCCGAAGCCGGGTCAGGACCAGTTCAGAGGCCTGGGTCAGACTGTGCTGTGGGCACAGGAGAAGGGTGGAAGCCGAGGGGTTCAGGTTAGCCCACAGTGGGAGGGCCAAAGAAGACCAGGAGGTACGCCAAGGTGGGAGGTCAGCATGTGGGAGGGGACCGGGCACCTGGGATAGTAGAGGCTAGCCCCCAGAGGGAGGCCTGGGCTAGCCCCCAGATGGGAGGAGGTGAGGTGAGCAATGGGTGGGAAGGAGAGCGAGGTGTGAGGCGTGATTATGTCAGGAGGAGAGGGCAGCTTGGGCCCTGGCGAGGGGCACAGCCTGGTAGATGCTGGCTCAAGGTGAGGGCTTACCTGCAGGATGTGCACCCCCTTCAGGGAGACCACGGCCAGCTCCCGCAGCCCGTCCCCGGTCAGGTCCACGTGGGCCATGGCCAGCAGGGGGCTGGAGAAACTTCGCTGCCACAGCAGGTGGAACCCGCCCTGGGCCCCCGGGAGCCCGGGCTCTGGGCCGCGGTACTTATAGCACAGTAGTTCCTGCAGGACGCAGGGGCCACGGTCACGTGGCCGGCTGGGGCATGGGCGCGGGGAGTGGTGGCGCCGCCGTCCAGCCCTCATGGCCCACCTGCCCGTAGGTGGCCACCAGGACTTCCGGCTGACCATCCAAGTCCATGTCCGTCACCAGGCCACAGAGGACGCTGTCAAACCGGTCACTCCCCGGCAGGAGAAGCTGGTCCTCGAGGCCCCGGCTCAGCAGGTCCCTGAGGGTCCCCGACGCAAGCAGAGACGCAAAGGTCTGATGGGGGGGAGCGCTACCCTTTGGGGCCATCCTGCAGCCCTGCTCAGGTGCTTGAATCCCCCCCAACACCTGCGCTGCACCCTGTCTCCAAGGGGGAGTTGGGAGGACACCCTGGGCACTGGGACTAGACACACAGGTGTCCAGCACTCTTCTCCAGTCGAAGCAGGGCTGCCTCACTCCCAAGTGGATGCCACAGCATTCAGTCTGGGGGTTCTGAAACCCCATGCCCCATCTCAGCAACCATGCTGCCCCCATGGGGAGTTTGTCCCTGGCTCAGACACCACTGCTGACCACCACAGTGGGCAAGGTGCTGGCCCTGACCCATGGAGCCAACTGAGAAGTTTTCCGATACCATGGCTTCATGCTGTTGGCCTGCCAGCCACTGTGTGTGTTTATGCCACGGGAATTGGCAGACGCTGCAATACGGGGCATTAGCTACACGGATGGAGCTCAAAGTTAACCACCTCCTCCAGGGGGTATGTGGGGGCTCTGTCCCACCCAAGGCTTCAACATGGACCCTCTAAGACCCGGACTTAAATATTCACAGCTCCTTCTCTGGTGACAGACATCTCTACCAGCCCTGGCCCACCTCCCCGGGCAGGACAAGGGTGGAGTGCACCTCTCACCGGTATACCACTGCGGGCTCCAACATGCTGGCCACGAGCAGGTTGTACTCCTCATGCTGTGACCTGGCCTTGGCCTCTGGGGGAGAGAAACAGCAACAGGGGACCAGGGTCCTCCTTATACCCTCCCCATTCGGGCAACAAGAAGGCAGATTAGACATCAGGAAAAAGATCTGAGGTGGTACGCTATACAGGGAGGGTTAGAGGTTGGCCCAGGAGAGACGTAGCTGAGGACAGCTAGCAGGCACCCGCTGTGAGGTCATTTTGAAAGCCTGAGGTTAGACAACAAAGGTTAGGCTATAGTTGAAAAGTCTAAAGGTCAGGGGATAAACCCCCAGCAGGGGAGAGGAAATCCACAGATGGAGCTAAGGGGCAGAAGGGGGAGTGTGGTTAGAGAGCAGATCGAGGGCAGACCAAGCAGAGGAGAGAACAGGAAGAGAACAGCGCAGAGTGGTGGGGAAGTGGCAGGTCAGTCCATGAGAGCACGAAGAAGCCCAAGGGGGAGGGAGGATGGGAGTAAACCACCACGTGAGGTTAGACCACCCAGAAAAAGGGGAAGGTGAGAGAGAAGTCTAAGGTTAGACCAAAGCTGGAGTCTAAAAGATTGGAGTTAGATTACATGGGCAATGGAGTTCAACCGAAAGTGGCTGCCTGGGGGCGTGGCCTGGGGCGTGGCCTTGACCTGTGCTTGTGGGGGTGTGGTCTGAGTGGGCGTGGCTCAAGCGATAAGAGCACCAACTTAGCAAGTGGAGAGGCTGAGTTCAAACCTCAGTCCCACCTGCCCCTCTCCAAAAATAAAAACAAACTCAAGTAGAGGGGCTGGAAGGGCTGAAGACAGAGGAGGGAGGGACCGGGGTCTGGACAGGGCGAGAGGGGGGCAATCTGGTAGGAAAGCTGAGCTTGCACACTCCTCATCTCAGCCTCTAGGAGGACAGCTCACCCTCGGGGGCTGCCAGGCTGAACACGATCACGCGCGAGATGGGTCCGTCCTGCAGGGTCGTCCATGTCTCCAAGACCTCTGGAAGGCCAGGGACACTCAGGGCTCTGCCCCTAGCTCCTGGCCCCACCCCCAGGCCCAGCCCTTACCTCGACTCTCCTGGTCCACGTGAGCCACACGCACGTAACCACTCTGACACCCAAGAGCTGAGAGACGCCGGGATGTGCCAGGGAGGTTGTGGACGTCCAGCCAGAGGACACTGGTGGACAGGAGGATGAATGGAGACAGCTGGACAGAAGGGGGCCAATCCTGGGCCCCACCTCACTTCCACCTCTCCAGGGGAATCCTGTCAATCCCTGAAGTCCTTGGCCTCATGTGTATCAAGCAAGTGCTCTATCATTTGAGCCATTCCCAGCCCCCATTTTTTTTTTTCTTGTGCTGGTCCTGGGGCTTGAACTCATGGCCTGGACACTGTCCCTAAGCTATTTTTCTCAAGGCTAGTGCTCTACCACTTGAGCCACAGCTCCAATTGTGGTATATTTTTTTAAATTTTTGAAGCAGGGTTTTCCAACTTTGTCTGGGCTGGTCTCTTTCTTCTGTCTTCTGAGTGGCTGGGATTAGAGGTGTGCTCCACCACATAGGTTTCCATATCTGATTTCTGTGAGGCAGTTCCTGCTGACCAGCTTCCCTGGGTGGTGAGTCCCCTCTACCTGTAGAATCCACTTTCCATTTGTTCTAGGGTTCCCCCCACTGCTGCTCAATACCCCTGAAGCCATGAGGAGGCTGTGGAGTTTCTCCAGGGTTGCCCACAGCCCCTGCTGCCCACAAGACCATGGCATCCCCTGACTTCTCTGAGACCACAGCCCCAGGTCCCCACTGGCCTCTTTCAGGGCCTCTCTTACCTACTGCTCAGGTTTGTGAGCTCTGGAAAGAAGTTTTCCACAGGCTGTTCCTCAAACTGGTGCAGCTCCTCATTCTAGGGAGAGAAGACCCACCCCACCAGCTGGAGTCAGCCACCAGCCTCAGGCACACAGCCCAGGACCCAGCACCCACCCCAGCCCTGTTCGGCCCACCTCAACCTCTGCCTCACCTCCTTGTAGAGATGAATGGCCGGGTCATTTCCACTCAGGAGAAACACAGTCTCCAGCTGATTTCCCACCTGGACCCTGAAAGCAGAGAGATCTAGAGATCTCAGATGTGGGTGGAATATAAGTGGAATAAGTCTTTGTCTATGGCCAACTTCCCTTTCCTGTCAGGCTGGGTGTGGTGGCTCACACCTATAATCTCAGCTAGTCAGGATGAGGAGGTAGGAGAATTCATGGTCAGATCTGGGCAAAAGCAGGGGACTATTTGAAAAACAAACTAAGGTAAACAGGGCTGGGACCTGGTTCAAGGGGTTGAGTGTCTTCTTAGGAAGTGCAATACCTTGGATTTAAATATCAACAAGAAAAAGTTCCCATGAGAACTTGGACTTCTGAGATTCAGACATATGTGCCCAGCTTGGATCTTTAAATACAGGCTTGTGGGAGCAAGTCCTCACAGTGCCAGAACTTGTCTACCCTACCATTCCTAGAGTCCTCAGATCTCATAGAATCTTCAGGGTGGACCTGTGTTCAGTAATGGAACTTGGAGTTCCAGCATGGGATCATAGAACACCAAGAACCTCTTTAATCGGGAACCCCCCAGCAATCTAGAAGTTATGTTTTCTGTTCCCTTTGAAAAATTGGAAAGAACGGAACAGTGTGGTGGTGCATGCCTGTAATCCCAGCACTCATGAGGCGGGGGCTAGAGGATGGGAAGGTCCAGGCCAGCCTGTCTCAAAAAACAAACAAAAAAAACCAAATTTCATTCGTGGAACATTCATCTGCTAGTCCAGAAGTTGGTGAACTGGGATTGGCAGAGATATTTTAGTTTTCAACCCTCATTTGCATGCCAACTTTCAATTTTCCAGAAGAGAAAGAGACTCTCAGTGGAAGGGAGGGGTGCCAGGGACACTCACTCTGCGTGGCACAGCTGGAAAGGCGTGAACTGCAGCTCCAGGTTCAGGCAGCTCTCTGAGGGAGGACAAGAGAGCCAGCAATTAAAGGCACCTGCCACGCCCACCTATCACGACCCTCCTACCCTCCAGCTCCCAGACTATACTCACGGGCAATGGAGTCAAGATTGTACTCGGAGCCCGGCTCATAGTCGCAGTAAATGTTAAGGAAGGGGCTGCCCTTGTCACCGGAATCCTGGGGGAGAGGAGGAGAATCAGGGGGTGGGGCAAGGACTGGAGGGGGAACTCACTACCCACCGCCTGTGTCAGAAGGAGGGTGTGGGCATAGGTGGCAGGTGCTCTGGGTACCTTGATGAATGTGATCCCCACAACCAGGCCCCGCTTTGGGGGTGACTTGTTGAAAGTGTCAATGGAGACAATCTCAGCGTCCACTGGAAGGGGACAGTTCAAAGTTCACGTTTCAGACAATCTGTGATCCCTGGTACCCACCCCCTTCTCCCCCGTCACAATGATTTGGGACCCTGGGACTCTCTGACACCATCACCATGACTTCTGACCACTGGGTACCAGGATCTAATCTATGTTTGAGGAATCTCGAACCAAACGAATAATAAGTCCCTATTAACCCAGCCCCGCCCCCCAGTCAAATCAATCACCTACCTCCTACTGTGACCCCGAAAGAACCTCAGCCTTCTTGACCCATGTTCCAGCCCGCGCCCCCCAGCTCCAGGGCGCCACTCACCGGGGATGTAGTTGAACTGCAGTTCTTTGGCCACAGGCCGGATTTTCTGTCGGAGGTCTTGGTAGCGGAAGCCGAGTACCTTGCCTTTAAGGGTAGCGGCCAGCAGCTCCCCGCGTCCGCCAGCGCCGCCTGCCAGCCCGTACACATTGCTCTGCGACGAGAAGCGCGTGAAGCTATCCTCGCGCAGCGGGCAAGGCTCCGCCGCCACCGCCGCTTCGCCCATCACAACGCCTACCACTCCCTACCTCTGTAGCCCTAGCAGCCGCGCGCCGGGTCCCTACTCGCAGCTTCCCTAAACATCAGGCGCGAAATGATGACGTAAAGAAGCGGCCGTCTTTGCCCTCTACCAAGATGGCGCCCAGCTGGCCAGCTTTACCCGTATGCGCCTGCGCATTAAATTACTGGTTCCACTAGGACCAGAAAGGAGTTAGCACCCTGCCAGCATCCCAAGGCCTATTCTGGTGGGAAATGTAGAGTAAGAATAATCATAAAATTTACTCACAAAACCTAACATTGCCCGGAACTTCTCCAAGTGCATTCCATCGAACAATGTATTCCAAACTCACGAGACTGAGATGGTACTATGCTGTTTTATAAATGAACTGAGAAGCAAAGTTAACTTGCCTACAAGCACGTGGCTGGTACGAAGCAGTACTAAAATTCAAACAAGGCAACTTTACACCTAGTGCATTACTCTAACAATCTCACTAAAACAGTGAGATTGTGGCTGGGAAGGTGGCTCAGTGGTAGCGTGCTTGCCCCGCATGCATGAGGCCCTGGGTTCGATTCTTCACCACCACATAAACAGTAAAAGCTAGAAGTGGTGCTGTGGCTCAAGTGGTAGAGTACTAGACTTGAGGTGAAGAGCTGAGGGATGTGCACAGGCTCAGAGTTCAGGCCCCACAACAACAACAACAAAAAAGTGAGATTGTGTTCTTACCCTAAGAGAAAAGATCCAGCCATCTATCTGTCTTGGTGGTAAGCAGCCACCTCCTTAATGAATCCTTCCTAATGCCAGTTCTCTGCAGGAACCTCTCCTCATTCACTACACAATATTTCCCACAAGCCCCTTCCACAAACTCAATGAAGAGACAAACCAGGCTGGCTTTGAACTCAAGATCCTCCTTCCTCAGCCTCCAGGGTGCTTCACTGTGCTGAACTTGACAAAAACTTATCCCAGTTTACAGAGCATGTAGGCTAAGCCTTCAGGAAGAGCAAGCAAGCAAGAGGTAGAGACAGGTGAACCAGGTTCCTGCCTATACATGGAGGGCTTAGGGCCCTGTGCATGTCTGTGCCATTTTGGAAGATATGGGTTGACAATTGCCACCCTGACTAGTCACAACTTGCAGGAACACACACACACTGCATAAAGGTAGCCATTGGAACCTTCCAGTCATAGTCAACCCTGGACTGACACATAGCACTCAGTAAATATGTATTAAAAATCTTCAACCAGCCGGGCACCAGTGTTTCACACCTGTAATCCTAGCTACTCAGGAGGCTGAGATCTGAGGACTGCGGTTCAAAGCCAGCCAGGGCAGGAAAGTCTGTGAGACTCTTATCTCCAATAAACCACTAGAAAACCAGAAATGGTGCTGTGGCTCAAGTGGTAGAGCTCTAGCCTTGAGCTGAAGAGCGCAGGGACAGTGCCCAAGCCCAGAGTTCAAGCCCCACAACAGACAAAAAAAAAAAATCTTCAACCATTATTTGCATGTATGAAGATGGAATACTGGTATCTGTTGAAATTGTTTTATAGGAAGGGGTGGGGACAACACATTGTCTACATGTGTAAAAATGACACAAACTCCCATGTGTAATTAATGTATCTTCATAGAAATGAACAAAGCTCTCTCTACTGACTATGGAAAGCAGAAAAGGGAGAAGGGGGAGGTGGGTCCCAATTTCTGGATCTGGTGATATAGGCTCCTGGCAGGCAGGTCTGGGGTTGAACTCGAGGACCTGGGGTTTGGCGTGGGGAACAGCAGGTGCTTTGGGCAGCCTCGCTGAGAATGCGCGACTGGTAGCAGTGCTGCCATGCTGTCACACATTTCCCCCACCAGGGACACCCACCTAATAGTTGCGTGAAAGAATAACCAATGCAGCTATGGCCTCCAAGGTTAGGTCTGGCTTCTGCCAGGACTGGCAGCCATCAAAGCACCAGCCTGAAACCACATTGAAGGGCAGGGGCCTCATCAATCCAGCCCAGGTGTGACCCAGGCCAGCCACTGGACTTGCTGAGAGTGAGACTCAGACATGCCCTGTCAGTCTGTGTTCTCAGGGAAGGACCGTGGTGTGACTGGAGTGCTCAGCAGAGTGCAGTGAGGACAAGGCCCAGGAGTGGCTTCCCAGGCAGCCCCTGCGTGCACAGGGACTGCCCTGTTCACTTCCTGCCACAGTCTTCCCATCCTCTCTGTTCCAGGAGCCTCCTCTAACCTGCTTCCCATAGAGGCCCAGCCCAGGGGGGGGTCTCCTAACTTGTCATGCATGGTGGTGGATGTGGGGTTCCTGCCTCTCCTTCTTTCTCCATCTTAGGAGGGACAGACAAGGGGCAGTCTTCCGAGGATGGTGGGGACAGAGAGGATGGAATCTGCAGGCTCTCTACCCATCTCCACCAAACCCCACTCTGCAGGTAAACCTGAGGGGCAGCTGAGAAAGCCAACACCCCCATAGCTCAGGGACCGCAAGAAATCAGGACAAGCCCAGGGTTCCAGTGCCCCTCACCAGGCCCATCCTCCCTGAGTCTCTTAAATCTCTCCCACTTCTCAGAGATGGCTCAGGACCAGAGAGTGGTGTGACACTGTGGGCTGGGGGCAGCAGAGGTGAGCAGGAAAGAAAGACTCATGCAAAAGTGGTGGCTTTTATTTCCTTCTTGGGCCAGCAATGGCTTCCCACTGCTGGCTGGCCTGGGGGAGGAGCAGGCAGGGTAGAGGCAGAAGAGCCCTCTGGGCTCCAGACTGGGGTCTAACCTGAGAGGTCGGGGCTGAGGGAGGCCAGGGCATGGCCACCCCTGTGGAAAGAGCAATTATGAGGCTACAAGTGTTCAGAGCTCAGCTGGGAGCAAATGAGAGCAAAAGCAAACCAGCTGTGTTTCAGCTGGTCAGGAGGAGGGGAGGGGGATCAGACGCAGACCCCAATTCTCCTCCCCCCACTCACGGCCCCTGCAGCAGAGGTCTGTATCCAAGGTTCTGTCCAGGTGGTTCTGGTAGAGGATGCCCGTTAGGGGCTTAAATAGATGGGCAGGGGGCAGAGGATGTAGCGAGAACAGAGGTGACTGTCCGGCCAGCAGGCCTCGTGCTGGGCCCCCACCCGGAGTGAGGGGTATAGAGCCCACACTGCTGCCCACGTGGCCTGCAGACTCCCCGGTGGGGGAGGGGAGGGTGGGTCCTGGCCCACCTCTCGGCGCAGGCAGAGGCGGGGCGGTGCTTAGCGCAGGTCCTCCTCCTCGCCCTGGATCGTCTTCTTGATGCGAAGCAGCATGGTGGTGAGCCACTGGTCCAGCCTGGAGATGGAGTCATACTCCTTCACCTGTGGGCACAGCAGCAGCCTGGCATTGGCTCCCTCCCCCTTCATGCCTGGTCCCAGAGAAGGACACAGGACCAACAGGCCAGCCAGCTGCCTTTGTCTTTGCTGTCTTGTCTTTACTACACTTCCTTTGTTGGAAAAAGCATTTTACAGCTTAGAGAAAGAGGTTTCACCTTCCTTGTATAAGACAAGATGGAAGGAGGCCTAGGAGGTGCCTGGGAAAGTTCTGTCCCCGGGGCCTGGGAGTGGGGCCCCAGCCCACCCTTCCTTGCCCTGTCCTCAGGGCCTGTGGGGTGGGATGGGGTTGGTCTCTGTCCACCTTTATGGACTTCAGCTCCTAGGCACTCAGGGAGAGATGTGTGGCAGACACTTCTAGTAAATCACATTAGGACTGGAAAGGTTTGAGCTACAAGGATTCAGGACCTTGTAGGAAAGGGAGAGCTACCCTGTGGGGCGGGGACCAGCTTACCTGATGTGATGTGGCCCCAACTGCTCACCCTGGAGGCAGTCTGAACCCCAAGGGGCAAGGTGAGTCCCCTTCCCACCTCAGCCCCACCACTGCCACCTCTAAGAGTCCTTGCATCTCTTGGGTCTAAGCAAGGACTATGGTGTGACCGGCAGAAATCATAGCCATGGCCCAGAGGTAAGGAAAGAGTAGAATCTGCGCAGCCTGCAGGAGGAGCGTAGCCTGCCCAGCACCTCCACGGAGGCCTGGCCGCATGCGCTGTCCACTCACCGACTCCGTGTAGCTGTCCACATTCTGTTCCTCATGGGCATCTAGCAACTTCTGCAACCAAATAGCAGGTCAGGGTCAGGACCAGGCTGGCCTGGATTAGACTCATGCACACATGATAGGGATGGAACCGGAAATGGGGGGTGCCTTCCCACAGAGAGGGAGAGAAAGCAGGGTGGGGTGGGTCCTGCCACCCAACCTCCATCCAAAATAGCTTAACCATGGACCACCGCCTTGGTAGACCACAGTTGTGTAGGTGGCAGCAGGAAGGGGGGGAAGGGGGGGTGTCCCAGGCTCCTGGCCCTGTCCCAGGCTCATGGCTGCTCAGATGCCAAGAGAATAAGAGCAATCAGTTCTCTGAGAATGACTGGACAATACCAGGAGCACAAGCATGCAGACTCTCCACCCAGTGCTCCTACCCTGACCCCTGCAGGGCTGGGGGGGCACTCACCTTTACCAGCTTGCATTCCCGGGAATCGGAGAAGGCTGGGAACAGCTCCTCATATTTCTGGACAGCAAGCTGAGCAGCATGGAGGGAGGAAGGGGACAAGCTAATAAAGACAGGGCCGCTGGAGACACTGGCCCCGACACACTGGGGATCTGAGGGTCATAGTTTGGAGCCAGCCAGGGTAGCATAGTCTAAGAGACTCTTATCTCCACTAAATGATGTGAAAAGTCTGAAGTTGAGCTGTGGCTCAAGTGGTAGAGCGCCAGCCTCGAGTGAAAAAGCTCAGGGACAGACCAGGTGCTGGTAGTTCACACCTATAATCCTAGCTACTCAGGAGGCTGAGAGTCGAAGACTGCAATTCAAAGCCAGCCTGGGCAGAAAAGTCCCTGTGAGACTCTTTATCTCCAATGAACCACCAGAAGCTGGAAGTGGTGCTGTAGCTCAAAGTGGTAGAGTGCTAGCTATGAGCAAAAGAGCTCAGGAACAGCACCCAGACCCAGAGGTCAAGCCCCTTGACTGGAAAAAAAGAAAAGAAAAATTAAACTCAGAGCTGTAGCCCACAGGGAAGCAAGGAGGCAGAGAGGGAAGGGCAGACTCCAGGGAGACTACATACCACAGAGCCACGTGGTTTGGCCAAGGAGTTGAAAATCCCGAGCTGACCCCAGCTCTGCCCCCACCAGCCACTGCACCTGTCTTGCCAGCAAGCAAGGGGTGGGCGCACACATATGAATGTCATGCCATCACCAGTCACATGACCTGGGACTTGGTACCGCAGCCATGCAATGGGCTGACAGTGGTAGAAAAAGCCCAGCACCGAGTGAGCCAGAGGCTGGGAACTAATCAGTGACAGCCAGTGTTTCCTGCCCGAAAGCTAAACGAAGGAGCACGGCAGGAGACAGAAGTGCGGTGGCAGGGCTCACCTTGGCATTGAGCATGTCAATACAGAAGTGGCAGAGAGCCGCCTTGAAGAAGTAGTCCTTGGCGCTGTACTTGAGGAGGGGGCTGTCCATGGCGCTGGTCCCCACCTGTGCCAAGTGGAGGCAATACTGTGAGCTCAGCACAGCCAGACTCACTGGTAGGCACTGGGGGCATCTGTGCCCCAAGTTGTTGGGACCCAATGGGCAGCCTGTGAGCCTGGGCACCAGCCTCAGGGGTGTGGGGGGTGGCTGTAGTGGCAGGAGTGACCAGGAACGTGAGGAGGGCAGGGTGGGTAGAAGCCACATGTCCAGGGGCCTCACAACTGCCCAAGATGGTGGAGACAAGTCACCTACTGTCAAGCCCACAAGAGACTAGCACTCAGTGGACGGAGGGGTGGTAGCCATGGGAACATGAGAGGCAGCTCCCACCCCTTTCATGGCCAAGCCCAGTCCTCCCAACCCAGGGAGGAGTCTACAGATGCTCCTTGCCGCCCACTGAGGGACGAGGGACCCAGCTCTGCTGCCATGGCTGATCTTCCCACTTCTGACTGGTTTGGCAGTGGCTTCTCTGGGCCTCAGCAGCTGCTGTGAGGATGCAGGCTTCAGGCCACACCCAGAGCACAGCACGTAGAGAAAGTAGCAGGACAGGGCCACAAGAGGGAAGCAAGGGCGAGGGATGGGTCAGTGGCAAGGGCGGGGCACTGAGATGGCACCTGTTCGTAGATGTCGATGGCCTTCTGGTACTGCTCCAGCTGGGCTGCATAGCCTGCCACCTTCAGCAGACACTTGTTGGCTGAGCTGTGGGGAGGAAGGGGTGTGAGAAGGGGGATAGCAGGTGCTCCATCATCAAGGGCGGGCGGGCAGGCAAGTGAGGGGCTACCTGTTGGACTCCTCGCCTTTGTAATAGTCTGCAGACTGTTCGTAGTGGGCGATAGCCTGGGGAGACACAAGTGGGCGTGGGCATGGGCTAGGGCGGGGGAGGGGGTCCGAGGGAGGGGTGCCTCTGTGCAGCCTTCATGTTTCTCAGCCCCAGCCCAGCCTGGGACGCAGTAAGACCCTGTGGGTCCTAGGCAGAAGCCCTGGCACCAACACTCGCTCACCTTCTCGATATCCACCAGCTCTGTCTCATAGATCTCAGCGATGGAAGTGTGGTGCTTGGCTGCGATTGTGAATCGGCCCTGGGGGAGACACAGGGAGGGGCTGTGATCAGGGCTGCCTTGTGTGCGGAGCCCCATCGCCCAATCAGCTGGGCCTCCTCAGGGCTTGCGCAGGTAGGATGGGGAAGACAGGAGTCCTGGCCTGGCAAAGCCTACTGGCTCCCTGCCTGGCCTGGCAGCTGCCCTCAGGGCTGGGCCTTCTCTGGGCTGAGATCCTGGCTGCCAAGAGTCACTAACCATGGGACACCAGTGGGAAGGCCCAGCAACTGGAGCGTGCCAGACATATTCCTGTGACTGTGAGGTGTGCAAAGGAAAACTGAGGCCAGGAACAGACTCCCAGGGACCAGGGGAGGACCACTCAGCCCAGCCCAGCTCAGGGGACACCATTCCCTGGGCTCTCAATTCCTAGTGCGCTCCTGAAGCAGGACAAGAAAGGTGCTGGAGAGGATGCTGGGACTTGGGGGCTGGGGGGGAGTGGGGGGGGGATTAGAGCCAATGCCCTTACCATGTCAGTGTAGATCTCGATAGCTCTCATCAGACAATTAATGGCCTCTGGGGAGAGACACAGGGGGTGCGGGGTAGAGGGAGAGATCATGTTAGAGGATGCAAAGGATGGGAGGCAGCTGCAGGAGCTGGTGCACTGACAGGTACCCAGCTGGCCGTGGGCTGCAGGGATGAGACCTGAGCCCCAAGAAAGCTGGTAAAGTGGCTATCCCCAGCGCACTGACACTGGTGGGGCGCAGCTCCCCGAGGTCACCACCTTGGTGGCTCTGCGGACAATACAGCTGACTTCGCCTAAGCGTTTCAGGCCAGACGTGCCAAGGTCCTGCTCTTAAACGACAGAACTGCAGGTGTGGGATGAGGCAGCAGCCAAGTTGTCCAGGAAGCAGCGGGTTCTCCCTGGGCTCTGCCCCCGTCAGCCTGGATCTCTGATGGGAGGCAGGAGGCCCTGAATTCCTGCGCCTCAGTGTGGCTGTTTCACAGTCCTCTCCCCCCACCCCCTGCCCCATCTCAGCTGGTGACCCCCCAACCTGGCTCTACCACCCACCAGTGCCTCAAATGGCAGGCTTCACCAAAAAAAGCCCAACAAGCTGGCTGGGAGGCCTGGGTGGTGGTGAGGAGGAAGTGGGCTGTCTTGGTTGTGCCAGCTCTCGCGAGAGAGCTTCAGGAAAAGCATCTTCTACTTTGACCAGTTATTTGGAGGAGAGCGAAGCATGAGTGGGAGGCATTTTCTAGCAGATAGCAATGAGCTCTGAGTGAGGAATCTTTTTTAGACACCACCACTTTGGTGCACTTCAGGGGGAGGGAAGAACGGGGGAGGCACAGGGCAGAGGGCAGGCCTGGGCAGCCCACAGGGCCTGGCCTGCCAGCGTGAGGGTGCTCCCAAGCTCACCCCTCTGCTCTCAAGGGGCTCAAGGACACCAGACTCCCCAGAGAGCCACTTGGCAGGCTCTCAGCCTCAGGCGTGGGCCTGGGCTTTCAGGGGGGTCCACAACCTCCCCCAATGCACATGCAAAAAGCACCCCTCTGGGAGCCTACGAGGTCTGTGCAGCTCTGAAAGGTCTCTGGGGACCAGGGGAAGACCAGTAAGGTGTGAAGGCTGATAGCAGGAAAGCTAATAGGAAGAAAAGAAAAAGAAAAGAATGGTAGGCAGAGGAGGTAGGAGAATGGCCCCAGTGTGTGTGCGCATGCATACATGTACACATACATGCACACGCACGCACACGCACGCACACGCACACACACACACACACAGAGTGTAACAGAGCAGGTCTGGAAACATCCCATGAACTAGCAGCCTAGATTTGGGGAGATGAGCAGCAGCAGCCCCCACTGAAGGCCCTAGACCCCTGTCCAGCCTGGCCCTTACGGCCTGAGTGGCGAAGCTTGCATCCCAGTGAGAGCAGCAGCTGCCACCCTGCTGGCAGGGTTCCGGTCACCGGCAGCGGCTGAGAACATAGAGTCACCAGGCTGTGTCCCGTTGGTGCTGGCTCTTCTCTCTGGGATGAGCTGTCCTAGAAAGTGGCAGGCAGCCAGCTGACACCCTGGCCTGCTCTTGGACAAACCTCAGACCAGCTCAGCACCACAGGGCCTTATCTCAGCCTTCCCCACTCTTGCATTGTGCTGCTGTAGCCCAATTCCTCTCCCTGTCAGCCCTGCTCCGCCCTCCTCAGTCTCCCCCAGAGACCCAGATGGGGGCTGGGGAGGTGCAGAGCCAAGGCTCATGCTGCTTGCTCCTGCAGGAGGCCTTGCAATACATCAGGGGAAATCCTAGAGCCAGCAAGCACGTGGACACAGATGTCTGGTATGTGGCAGGAGCCTGGTAACGGCATCACATAGTGGGGGGGAGGAAATGTGGGGGCCAAGCCTAGGTTCCCCAAGCATAGCTAGGCACCTGCCCCAACTGTCTAGAAGAAGGCTGGGGAGGGGGCAGCCTCCGCCAGGTGTCTACCATGAAACTGGCAGTGTGGTCAGGAGACAGAAACCCCTGACAGCCCCAGGCACAACCCCCTGAGCCACCTCTGCAGAAGGAGGTGCCAACATGAGTCATGACTGCGGCAGGCAGCGTGGAGCTGCTGTGGAGGCCTCTGGGAGACCCCTGGGGAGCTGGCAGGCGAGGCTGGCTGGGTCCAACTGGGGGAGGAGGCCCCCGAGGAAGGAGGGGGTGGCCAGAGCTGTCCCTCACTGCACATCAGAGGCACGGTGCACATCTGCACATATCACAGCAGGTCTGGGCTTCACCCCCGGGGACACTGGAGGCTCCCTGACCTGAGACCCTGGACGGGCCCCATTCACTCCTCTCCGCTCACTCCTCTCAGCTCAGCCAAAGTCCCAGAGCTCCAGACATACCAGGCAGCACCCTGCCTTGCTCCCCCCATCATGGCGCACTCCGCACTTCCTGCAGGCCCCCGCCAACGTCTCCCCTCAGAAGCATGGTGCAGCCAGGCCCTGCCTACAGGAAGTGCAGGGGTCGGCTGGAAGAATACACTGTGCCAGGCACACACCACACAGCCTGACAGCTGCTGCCCCAGAAACAAGTCCTTCCAGTCACTCCGGATGGAGCAGCTGAGCGTCACAGATGCCAGGCCCATCTCCAGGCGACCTGTTCCCCAGGGAAGCAGCAGGGAGGGCTCTCTGCAGAGGCAAACCCAGGGTCACTTTAGGGCATCCAGTTACCTGCTAAGGCCCAGTGCTACCGCCAAGTGCATTCGAGCCCCACCCCATCACCAGGGTGCCCCTCCCTGCCTTCATCAGGCCAGAGCTCTATCAAAGCTCTACTTAGGTCCACATCTGTGACTGGTCATCCCGGGAACAAAGGAAAGCTATCTGGCATACACACAGATTGAATGTGTCTGTGGGAGCGGCGGGCTAGAGGAGGGCTGAGTGCTGCAGCAATCCCACCCAGGCTGAAACAGCTCCCCAAGGCCTCCATCGGCTCCTGCCCTGTGAAAGGATGCCTGTATTCCAGGAGCACCCACCCATTTCCTTTTTAAAAGTCTTCACTGGCTGGGAAGGTGGCTCAGTGGTAGAGTGCTTGCCTTGCATGCATGAGGGCCTGGGTTCGATTCCTAAGCACCACTTAAGCAGAAAAGGCCATAAAAGTGGTGCTGTGGCTTAAGTGGTAGAGAGCTAGCCTGGAGCTGAAGAGCTGAGAGACAGTACCCAGGCCCAGAGTTCAAGCTCGATCACCAAAAAAAAAAGTCTTCACTTTCCAGTCCCCTGAGAGGGGAGTTAACATTTATCCCGTGTCTTTGCTTGCTAAAATTAAATGTTACCCAACCTATGTCTGGCAACACAGTCAAAAAACCTCAAGTCTCCATGGCCAGAGACACAGCTCAATGGTACACTGATTGCTCCAAACCACAGAAATGAGTCACAAGGTCCAAACTCCCACCCAGGAAATCCAAAAGCCTGAGCCCATGGCCTTGAACGGGGGGACCAGCCGCTTTCTCATGCTCCTTGTCCCAACTGGGCTGTCCCCATCATCTCCTCGGAAGCTCTGTTCTTGCTTTCCCCCCTCATGTCGGGAAGGCAGGTTAGGATAATTTCCGCTCTTTCTCGGCAGCTATCCTACCTGGCTGGTCTCAGGACGCCCCCACTGCCTTCTGCATGTTAATTCTGACAACAGAACAGCTTTGCTGTTCCCTGGCAGGCGGTGGGTCTGCGATGTGACGCCCACTCCCAAATGCTCACAGGCCGGTGGGGGCTGGGAGCAGGTGGGGTGCCAGCAGGGGGGGGGGAGGTGTTGCAGCTCTCAAGTAAAAGCTCACTTTGCCTATCACATGTCAGCCACTGGAAAAACCTTGGGCTGCTATAGACACCTGGGGCTGGGTGTGGAAGATAGAGCTGCTGCTCTGGGTGCAGCCCTGCATCCTGCCTTGCCCCCTCTACCCCCACGCCGTTGACCCTCACCTTGAGGATCAGCTTTCTTGAAGGCGTTGCCAGCATCCACAAAGCTGGTGGCTGCATCATGCTTGCTCTGGAGCTGGAGGTGCAGCTGGGCGGCCTGGCAGAACGCATTCCCGGCGGCTGGAATACAGGAGCACAAGGGTTCCAGCTTCCACAGCACTGTACCACTGCCTCCAAGACTCACTGGCCCCAGATCGAGGCCTGGGTGGACACTACTAGAGGTCATCTAGCTGTCTAGGGTAGGCAGGCAGCTGAGCCCCAAGGCACAGGAAGAAAATACAAGTTCCTTAGCCCTAGTCCAAGTCCCCAGGGTCACCAGTGTGGAAGATACATGTGGCATGCAGAGCCAGAGCTGCCCAGCCACGAAACCAAGGGAGGAAGCTCCAGTGCCGCACATCTCAGCCCTGAGATTCTTTTTTTTTTTGTTTATGTGGTGCTGAGGAATCAAATCCAGAGCCTCATGCATGCAAGGCAAGCGCTCTACCACTGAGCCACCTTCCCAGCCCTCAGCCCTGAGATTCTTGCTCCCCCTTTCCCAATGCTGTTTCCCCCCCCCCCACCACCACTCTGCTAAGCTCTTCTGGTGGAGCTCCTTAATCCTGAGCCTCTGCTCTCAAGCACTCACTGCAGGATCCCATGGGTGAGGCACCACACTGACAAGGGGACAGGGTCAGCAAGAGTTCAAGTCCAGGCTGGTGGGCGCCTGCCAGTCATCCTAGCTACTCAGAAGGCTGAGATCTGAGGATCGTGCTTCAAAGTCAGCCCAGGCAAGAAAGTCCATGAAACTCTTATCTCCATAAAAACTATTCAGAAAAAGCCAGAAGTGGCGCCTTGGCTCAAGTGGTAGAACACTAGATTTGAGCAAAAAGAAGCTCAGGGACAGTGCCCAGGCCCGGAGTTCAAGCCCCAGGACTGACCAAAAAAAAAAAAGAGTTCAAGCCCAGACAGTGCTCACACTGAGCACCAGGATCCCCAGGGGAGAAGAGGGGACTTGAGGGGAAGAGCGGAAGGGAAGGGAAGGGGAGGGGAGGGGAGGGGAGGGGAGGGGAGGGAGAGGAAAGAGAGCTCTGGCAGATAGCACTTACCACTCCAGTTTTTGGCCATTTTGAACATGTTTGCTGCCCTGGCATAGATTTCACATGCTTCCTCTATTTTGGATGAGCCTCTGTGGGGGGGTGGAGGGGAGGGAAGGGAAGGGAAGATAAAGGAGACCTTTGAGGAGAAAGCACATGCTGTGCCCAGTAGCCTCAGAAATGTGGCTGGTCCATTTCCCTGTAAGTCCCCCACCCCAGGCCTTCAAGTCCCGGTCCCCATGCCTGCAAACAAAGGCACAGTCTGGGGTGAACAGGCCCCCACCATGTTGGTGGTGCTGTCTGACCCAACCCACCCAACAGCTTCTCCCACTGCCTGGCTGGGCTGTGTGTTACCAGCAGGTCCCAGGCACGAGGCAAATCCCTTGCCGGAGGACGCTGCAAAGCATTGTGGGGATTAGGCCAGCTGTAGGCACCTTGCTGCTTCCCCAGCGCCTTATTAATTCTGTGCCATGCTCAGTGCCTTTGTTCTGCCACCCTAGGATGGTGTCATTATAGTTCAGAGCGGAGTAGGTACAGGATACAGCCACCCCAAGAAATTCTAGTAAGGAAAAAAGAATCGCTGTAAGATATAAATATAAAATGTTTTCCCTTTGTGTAAAATGAGAATGAGAAGAATAGAATCATACATGTTTATATAAACATGGAATATTTCTGGACAGATACACACAAACTTAGTAACATCGTTTTTCTTAAGGTGGAGTCTGCAGGACTGGGGCCAGATGTAGGAGGCAGATTTAGTCATTGTACACCCTCATTGCTACTGTCTGTGCTCTAAAACCACGTGCACATTTTATCTGTTCAAATAAAAATATCTAGATTTTAATATTAGAATTTATGTTTGATCACACTGTCAAGCAATGAATAGTACAGTACTTCTCACTATTCATCCTAAAAACACAATCAGAAAATTTGCAAAGACGTTCAACACCATAGTCATTCAGCTTGTTTGTTCATGGCTGGTGCTCTACTATTTGAGCCACACTTCCAGCCTGGCTTTTTTTTTTTGGGGGGGGGGTCTGGCCGTGGGGCCTGAACTCTGGGCCTGGGCACTGTCCCTCAGCTCTTCAGCTCAAGGCTAGCGCTCTACCACTTGAGCCACAGCGCCACTTCCGGCATTTTTCTTTTTGCTTATGTGGTGCTGAGGAATCGAACCCAGGGCCTCGTGCATGCAAGGCAAGCGCTCTACCACTGAGCCACCTTCCCAGCCCCCCAGCCTGGCTTTTTACTGGCTAGATGCAGATGGAATATCACAGGTTTTTCTGCTTGCTGTAGCTTAGGGTCTTGATCCTCTGGATCTCAGCCTCTGGTGTAGCTGGGATTACAGATAGGAGCCAGTAAGTAGTGCCTGGAGTCACTGGGATTACGCACATGAGTCAGTGGTGCCTGGCCAGCACAACATTATTTGGAACACGAATAATGTGTACTTCCCAGGGAAGTGGCCCTGACCACCATGCCCCCCTACAGTCTGGGGCTGGGGGGTGCTAGCCCAGCGAGCTAGCTGGCTCTTTAGAGCCCACTTTAGGCCACAGAGAAGGAAGAAACGTTCATAGCTAGCTTCTACCATAAAAGTTAGGCGGGGCCTGTGGACCTGGCTGTAGAACATCTCAGGGCTTCTGGAATGTGCTTTTAAACAGACACATTCACAGACTTTAATCACAGGCCTGCCCACCCTACAGATTCCAACTCCTAACTCATCTTTCCCTTTTCTGTGGGTGCCACGTAGCCCTATCCAGCCCATGCCACTCTCTGAATGGGCTTGGACTCTTGACAGCAGAAATGGCTGGACCCAAGCAGTAAGCCCAGGGCTGGTTTGCTCTGCTCAATGTGACACAGAAGATTAGACACAACACAACAGCCTGTCAGCTGCCCAGGCTGAAACACTCTGATCCCAGACTAAGCTGGCCAGCCCTGTGCCTGGTCAACAATTCTGACTGTAGGGTGGAAAAGCCAGGGGATTAGTGCCTGCTCTGGCCCCAGGCTGCCTCCCTGGCCCTTGAGGCTACTGAACTTGCTGGTCCTAGCACTGCCTTGAGCAGACACAGCGGATCTGAGGCCCGACCTCCTATAGAAAGACACTCACCCTGCAGGAAGGCCAAAAGGGAGAAAGGGGGACCTGCGTAGCTTTAGCTGGCAAATCCAAAAGAAGCCATCTACTCACACAGATGTCACTGTACCAGGGGCAAACACTGGAGCATCTAAGATGGCATAAAATAGATGAGAAGGCCTGGCGCACTGCAGGGGTGTGTGTGGGGGGTGTAGGTGGGAGTGGGCTGAGGAGGGCAAGAGCTTGGGGCCACCCACGCAGACATCAAGGAGGGGGGGGTCCAGGTGGGGAGCAGTCAACAGACAAGGCAGAGGCAGAAGCAGGCTTGGAGTTCAAGGAAGAGAAGCGGCTCAGAATGGTGCCTGTGCTCTGAGCAGCAGGCAGGAGTGAAGAAACCTTGGCTCCGGCCTCCACCCAGCTGGCGGAGGGTAACTAGCTGGGTTTACCCCAGGCTTCTGATTCTGAGTCAGGTGGGCTCAGGCCACCTATTTTAGGGGGCACTAAAGGGCCTGGCCCTGAGAGCTCTGGAAGAGTTTGCTGGGCCCCTCAGGGAGGGCCTGGGTAGCACAACATGGGTGACATCTGACAGTGTTTGTCAGTCCCTCCCGCGCTGACCTCCTCCAGGCTGTCTCCACTGCACTCTTCATCATCCTCTCAGTGGTCCCTCCCAACCCTCCCCTTCTCCAGCCATCTCGCTGGGAATAAAGGGAACTGGTTTGGGCCGGCCTGGTGCAGGGCTGTCTATAATTACCCCAGTTTTGCTCTCTCCCCCTCCCAATGCGGAGGAAGCAGTCTCAGGACTTGCAGACACAGCCAGCAGCCCCCAGCAACTGCCATATGGAGGGCTGCATGCTGCCAGGAGGGCCCAGGTGCAGGCGGAGACCAGGCCAAGGGCTTTGTCCAGGGCAGGCTGGGTCCTTGGTGCATGGATTCTGGTCAGCTGATTCACTGCTGAGGCAAGAGGCAAGGGAGGCTGACTGGCTCGGACCCCTGCCCAGATCCCAGGAGCAGGAAAGAAAAGCATGGGTGGTGAGGATCACCACTTTCCCCCCGCTTTCCACCTCCTCGCTCTTCTGGTTGCCTCTCTTATGGGGCTCAAGCCCTACAAGGCTGTGTGTACCCATCTCCTCACATTGCCTACCCTGGCCCCAGGAACAACAATGAAAGAATAAAGATCACATGCCACCTGCCCAGCTCCAAGGTGGCCCAGGCACCTCCTCTGGCTTGCCTTTACTAGAAAGAACTTGATGATGCCTAGAAACCTGGACAGAACCCCCGGTGTACTCTGCTAACTATGGAGCCTTGGGCTAGGAATCCTGAGCCTACCTCTCCATCACTTCAAACAGCTCATGCCTGTAATGTAGCTCTCCGGAGGCTGAGATCTGAAAATCATGGTTTGAAGCCACCCCAGGCAAGAGAATCCATCAGACTCTTCTCTCCAATAAACACCAAAAAGTGGGAAGTGGAACTGACTCAAGTGGTAGAGTGCTAGCCTTGAGCAAAAGAAACTCAGGGACAGTGCCCAGGCCCTGAGTTCAAGCTCCAGGACTGGCACAAAAACAAATGATGTGGAGATAATGGGCTGCGAGTAAGCAATCAAGCGAGTGTGAAGAGCAGAGGACTACTATTGTTAAGAAGGAGGAAGCCAAATGCCAGGGGTGCCAGACACCTGACATGACTCTAACGTTGCTAGTAGAGCTGGAAAAGCAGCAGAGGAGGCAGGCAGGCCTGGATCCAATCACCAGCCCACCAACAGCCCCTTTGTGTTTTCACCTTCGTCTCTAGGGAAGGGAATCCATACATTTCAGGCACTCTTACAGCCAGTGCAGACAGCGGCTGTCGTCCATAGGGCAGGTGTAGTTCAATGACAGCGTCACAGAGAAGCAGTTGCAGGGAATGTCTACCCACTTGAGGCTTCTACCTCTGGATTGGTTAAGGGATACCCCCTTGTATCCTGGCTGTCTCACAGCCCTGTCCTTTCCCTCGGGATGCAGAGGGCACAGTCAGCCAGCCCCGTATCCTGCGCTTCTGTACCCGACTGCAGGCCAAAAACCTGTTCCTATAGACCTTTGTCATTATTCCTGAAACTGTACAGTGTAACAAGTATTTCCGGATCATTTACATTGTATGAGGCATTACAAGTAACCCAGAGATGATTCAAAGTATACAAGAGACAAATGGTTCATGCAAACATCATGCAATCTTCTACTTGGGGGTGGGGTGGGGGGAAGACTGGGAACCAGTCTCCCAAGGATGCAGAGGGACTGCATGTATTTGTGGTCCTACTGCCCCTCTAGAGGGGCTGCCATCAGCCCAGCAGTTCCTGGGTTTCTCATTGCTGCTCCTCTGTTCCCTCTCAGGGTCACCCCATATGAGCCCAAGTGATCATTCCCTATCCTTAAGGGATGTTTAAGAAGGCTCCAGCCCCAGTGTCCCCTGGGGAGCCTTGAAGAGACTGACATGGTTTTCAGCTGCGGATCCTGGCAGCCAGCAGGGCGCTGGGGTTCACCTGGGCCTCCACTGGAAAGAGCATGGGGTTTTCTGCAGGTGGGAGGGCTTCTGGCTCAGCAATGGCCACCTTCCCCGCTCCAAGACATCTGTCCACTCACAAAAGCAGGCCCTCCAGGGCTTTGGATGCCCACAGAGGGTTCAAGCAGGAGCTGACTTGTCACCATCTAGTTCTTAGGCTCTGAGGCTGATGAACGGTTTGCATAGAGAACAAACACCCTGCTGCCACCACGCTTCCAGCACCTCCAGTGACTTGGCTCACACTGTGTTGTTGTTCCATTTAGGACAACTGGACAGGCAGGACGGAGAGCTCCAGTTCTCTATGCACGGTGAGATCCAGGAGGAAGGGCTTGAGTTTGGATTGTTTTAGGGGAGATACTGGGGAGCCATTAGGATGGGGAAGAGCCCAACAGAAGCAGGAAGGAGAGAAAGGCCCCCGGTTCCGCCATCTTGCTGTGTTTCTGGAGCAGAACTCTGACCTGCTTCCTTGATTTCCCCACCCCAGGCCACAAGGCGGTTTAGGAAAGGGCTGAAAAACACCCTAGCTCCCACAGCCCAGAAGGTGGGGTCTGAGCACAGACCCATCCTAAGAAGAGCACTAATGGTCCACAGAATGTGAGCAAGTGCTCCTGGATTTGGGAAGCTGAGGCTCCCAAAGGCAGAGGCAAGAGATGGAGACCAGCTGAGCCCCAGCAGGCCTGTTTCCAGGCCTCAGACATCCAGCCAAGGCCAGTTGTCAAATGTTTAACCTGGAAAAGCCCAGCTCTAGGGGGAGGAGGTGCTGGAAGCAAACATTCTGCCTGTTAAGCAAGTTCTCTCCAGCTGATTGCTAGATATGCCCAGCCCAACCCTCACACTGGACTCCTGCCAGTCAGACCCACGCACCCCCTCAGAGCACCTTTTCAACTCTGCTTGGAGGTGGAGAGGACCGCTACACGATGTCTCAAAACACTTGGGTCTTTCCACATCCTTCCTTACATGAAGTGTCCCCTACTGGGGCCCAGCCTCAGAAACAAACGACACTGGTAGCTTGTAGCTTAGCCTGATGGCAAAGCCAGAGGACTTTGGAACAAGCCAGGGTCTGAACCTGCCTCTCTCACTTCCTGTGGTGCTAGACAAATAAAACCAACTTCTCTAAGCCCTGCTTTACTCTTTATCCACAGCCACGGGGATTTTGTGTGGAGTAAATAAGAGGAAGCAGGTTAAATGTCTGAACCAAGCGTAGGACCCAAGGCCAGCATCACCTGCAAGCTCCACTCTCTCTGCAATAGCTCTCTGCGTCACTGTCCCCACACCCACTGCAGCAGTCCTTCCCAAAGGGCAAACAGGAGCCCTTTGAATTGCCCCCACTACACTCCTTAGCCTTGCCAGTGTCTCAAGTCCAAGTTAGCGCTCCTGGCCTTCCCTCTGCTCTGCCCATGCGGAGTTCTGATCAAACATGAACTCCAACACTAAACCTTCACAGGGCGCTCTTTACATATTTAGGCCCTTTGCCTAAGCTATCCCCTCCAGAGCACCCCAAGACTACAGTTTCTCATCTGGGATGTCATCTTGGGTCTTCAGTCCTTCTGGGCAGACAGCAGACCTCTGGCTAGTCTACCTCCACCCTGTTCCCTTAGCATGTCCCAGGGTTTGTCTGTGCCAAGAATGCAGTGCACCTCCCCACCTTGAGTCCATGTAACTTCCTCTCAGCCGGGCAACTTCACATGAATGACACTACCTAATCCTTCCTTACATCTTGACAGTTTTGTTTTATTAGCACTTTGCAAGTGTTGATCTTGCCTTCCCATCAAGTGACAAGTGGCTCTGGAGCTAACAGCGGCTCCCTACAAACACAGCCCAACTGTAACTAACTCTAACTAACTAACACTAATCTCTGAGCCAAAGGGACCGGTCACTGAGAGGCACCAGGAAAACTACTGCTGAAAACTGAGCTCTGGGCCCCACTCCCAAACATGGCACATGAACTTTTCACTTAGTAAAAGGAAGAAACACACATACCCTCCTCCCTTCTACCCTCAGCCTCCAGAATAAAACATTCCTGTTAATCAACACAGCCCATCAGACCTGGATGTTTCATTACCCCAAGCAATCCAGCCACATTCTTCAATTATTTTGCTAAACATGACTCAACTTCAAATAACAAAGGGTGGCTCACCAGGATGTGGTGGCACATGCTTAGGAAGTTCCTTAAGGAGTCTGAGGCAGGAGGATCTCAAGTTCCAGGCCAGCCTGGGCTACATAGCAAGGCCCTGGCTCACCAGGCTCACAACATACAAAAGCAAACTGGAAGGAAGCTCTAGCTCCTCTCCTGGAAAGATCCCTCCCCTTCATTTCTCATTAACCTCTGCCAGGCTCCTATCAGAGGCTCGTCCAAGTCCCAGGCCCTTCCTTCCCTTTCTGGCTGGCTCTTCTGCTCCCATCATCTTCCCATCTCTGCCTCTGAGGTTCTTGACTCGGTGCCCCACTCTGGTGTCCTCTCTGAGCACAGATCCTCTCTACCGGCCTCTTCCTGACACTTTCAGGCCCCTCCTTCAACCTGATCTCCTAAACCTACTACCTCCCCAGGGTTCAGCGTCTTTTCCATTCCCTTTCAGCTCCTCGGTCCCTATCACATACAGGCTTCCTAATCTCTTGTCCCCATCCAGGCCTCTCTATCACTCCAAATGTCCAAGTCTTTTCTGGTGACAATACCAGAACTTTAACCCACATCAGGCTCGATACTAAGCACTTCAAACACACTTGATGTGTGATAAAAAGTTTTATCATAGCTGGGCACCAGTGGCTCATGCCTGTAATCCGGTGGCTCATGCTTGTAAGCCTAGCTACTCAGGAGGCTGAGATCTGAGGATCTCAGTTCCAAGCCAGCTGGGATAAGAACCTCTGTGAGACTCTTATCTCCAATAAACCATTTAAAAACCGGAAGTGGCACTGTGGCTCAAGTGGTAGAGCACTAGCCTTGAGCTGAAGAGCTCAGGGACAGCACCCAGGACCAGAGTTCAAGCCCCATGACCCTCCCCCCCCCAAAGTCTTACCATGCTTAGCATGAGGATGTGGAAGAGCCACATTTCAACCTTGGGCTTTATTCGCCTATGAAGCTTCCTCACATAAACTTTTTGTTAAATGTCTGTCACCACGTAGGTGTTAGTTCTGCCTCCCAGCCCCCATCAGTCTCATCTAACGCACATCTGGGATCCCCTAGACTCGAGGCCCACAGGGCAGGCCTCCAATTCCCTCACTGGTTCAGTCTCTTAACTGCCTTTTCTTTCTCTCTTCATCTTCACCTCTCAGCTCAGGCCTCCTCTGTCTGCCTCCCTCACCCAGGGTCCTCTGCTCAGGTCTTCTTAAGCTAGTCGCCACCCTTGCCCAGACACCTAAACTCCATCCTCTGCTGGTGTCGATTCCTTCCCCCGTCACCTCAACCACCCAGCGTCCACACCAATCCACTGCCAAGGGCCTGAATCCTTCCAGCCTATTTCCCTGAGCGCCAAAAACTTCGCAACCTGGTGAATCTCTGGGCTCCCTCAGTCCCCTCAGGAGGCCTATTCGAGGCCGCAGTGTGGTTCCCCAGGCCCGGGTCACCCCCGACGGTCTCCAGCCTCAAGATGGTGTCGCCTTGGCCTGTGTGTCTTCGACTCAGGCCCCTGACCGTCCTCAAGCCGGGGCTGCTTGGCGTTCGGCCTGGGACCCTGGGACCCCTCAGGCCGCCCCACCGCAGTCCTTCCGGCCTGACGGCGCGAGGCCTAGCCCGCGGCCTCAGCCACGACTCCTGCGACCTCTCAGCCCAGCTCCCGGCAGACCCCCGCTCAGTTCCTACCCAAAGAGGCCGGAGAAGAAGGACTGAGAGTTCTTCACTTTGCGATCCGCCTCGGCCAGCAGCGCCACCGCCTCCGCCTCTTTCGCGGAGTTGTCCATGACGACCGCAAAGGTTCTCACAAACTGCCAGGCCCGGTCCCAGGGAGGACTCCGCCGAGGCCGGCAGCGTACACAGACCCGGAGAACTCGGGGAGCTGCGTTGACGTCGTTCTGGCGCGCGCCGCCTGCGGCCCGGCGCCACCTGACTGGCGTCAGCCAACCAGAGGCTCCGTGGTGCGGCGCGCGCCCCCGAGGGTCACGCCCCCACGGCCGCTGTACACAGCCCAGTGACTCCGGGCCTCCAATCCACGCTCTGAAACATCCACGCATGCGCAGACACCAGTGTACGGCGTCCGCTAGTTTCCTAGTCCCGCGTCTGACACCCTCCACGTGACGCCATGGGAGCCAATCGTAGACTCGGCCTCTAGAACCCCTCCCACAATACTAACACCCCGCCCAGCGGAATCTGGGCACTTGTCAGCTGACTTCCATGATCACGTGATAGGTTCCCACGCCAGCGCGGTTTTGACAGTTCTGCAGTTCTGTCGTCTCCTCACTTTATATCACGTCATTCTTTTTAGAAAAAAAATTGATTTAGAAAGGCCTCTGTGATTAAAAAAAATATATAAAACTATTTTACTGCTAGCGCCCTCTGCCGGTCGGTGCTCAAACTGGCTTGGGGAGGGCAAAGAGCAGAGATTCTCTAAATATTAGAGCCGGTGGATCACACCGGTAATCCTAACTACCCAGGAGCCTGAGATCTAAGGATTATGGTTCGAAGCTATCCCAGGCAGGAAAGTCTGTGAGACTCTTATCTTCAAAAGCTGGAAGTGGAGCTGTAGCTCAAGTGGCAGAGGGCTAGCCATGAGCAAAAAAGCTCAGGGACAGCACCCAGGCCCCGAGTTCTCAAGCCCCAGGACGAGCATAAAAAAGAGTTAGGTTCCAGAGCTAGGTGCCTAGATCTTCGTTTTTAATACCATTCTCCAGTCAATGGAACCAGAATTCTTAGGAGAAATGGCTGGGTCTAGAACTAGACATTATACAAGATGGGTCTGCAGTGCCCAAAAGGGAGTGAGTCTGTCTGTCATACTCTTGTCATACAGAGAGAGAGAGAGAGAGAGAGAGAGGAGCTCTCATGAGACCCAAACTAAAGCAAAGATGTCAAGGGGTGCGGCTTAAGTGGCAGAGCACCTGTTTAGTGAGTGTAAGGCCCTGAGTTCAAGCCATAATACCATTCCTTGACCTCTCCCCCAAAAAAGATGGGGTATAATTACCCATACGTTCAATGTGGGCCTGCACAGGGAGGCTTAAGTTCCCAGTGAGACCTGATGTTGTCACCCAAGCAAGTCATGCTGATAGTGTGTATCCTTAGTAACATAATTGAAATAGCACTTTGGTGGCTTTCCTCTCAACTCGTGAGGCCCATTAAACACTATACCTGCCCCAAATGCCTCAAAACTGTTAAGTCATCAAACAAGGGAAGTCTGAGAAACCATCACCACTGTTATTGCAAGAGTCTAAGGGAACAGGATTACTAAATATAGTAAGATATCCTGGATGGGACTTTGACATAAAGAACACTGGTAAAAATGAAGGCAATCTAAACAAACTATGGACTTTATTAAAAATGATGTGCTGATATTGATTCACTAATTGTAACAAATGTATCATACTAGTGGGAGATGTTAATAATGAGGGGAAATAGGAGTGGTATATAGGACTTTTTGGTACTGTTTTTGCAAAATTTGTATAAATCACCAACTATCCTAAAAGGCTCCTTTTGTTTTCTGGAGAAGCTGAGTCCTTACACTTATGCATTCTATCATGGAGCCACAGCCCAACCCTAAAAAGACTTCTTTACCTAAAATTAAGTTCTAAGGCCCCACCCCCAGATGTAAGCAGAAACTATGGGAGGAAAAACCCTTGCCCTCAGCTTTCCTGCAGCTCTGCTGCTGGGATGGAAGCAGAGAAAGTCTCTTAACAGGTGCTTTTCACATTGTACACTGAATGATTGCCTGGAGGCAAATGCCCAGCTCTCTCCGGGCCTCCAGGGCAGGCACAGGGGCTCACCTTCGGGATCCCAGTGGGGGCTGTGTGCTTAGACGCCTCTGTGTAGCTGAGAGTCTGGGGAGTCAGAAGACAGCTGCTCAAGAACTCAATTTAATATGATTTACAAGTAGACACGTACAAAACACACCTAACAATGTACAAGTCACTGTAAGACAATGGATGGACCCAGAGCACAGAGCCCCTGCTGTGGGGAGGAGCCAACCTGCTGGTGATTTCAGTTTGCACCCGCTGATTCTCCACATCACACATCACCACCTCATCCAACAGAACAAACTCACACCGGCAGCTAAGACTGAAGAGCCTCTGCCCCCTCCCCCCATCAAGCCTCCCAGCTCCAGGCAATATAGAATTGAAAGGAGTGGATGACTATTAACCTGCAGAGGATTAAGCCTCTGGTCCTAGCACAGGAACTTCAGAGCTGTCTGGTAACATCTCTGCCTGTGCACAGCCAAATGGGCCAGAGAAACTGGCCAAGAGGAATAGGATAAATGGGAGTGGTGAGGGAGGGGGGGCAAACACTCTGCAAAGACCCAGGGAGGCAGGACAGGGCTGGAGTTGGAGCCCCCCAGAGTAGCTGCCAGCAGGGAGTCACCACTGCAGAGGGCCAATGTCAGCTGCCAGCTCCTCCTCTTCCTCCTCCTCTTCCTCCTTTAGTGGAAAGGGCTTGACAGGCCACTTGACTCTGACCACAGGCTCCACGTGTTCCTGAAGGCGATGCCGCTTCATGTGGGCATTCCGACTCTTGATCTTGTCGAACACCCTGTTGAGCCAGAGGACGTGGGTCAGATAGGGAGGAGGTGAGTGGCCAAGGGAGGGATCATAGGCCAAGGCCCGGAAGGACCAGCTACCTCTCACACTCTCTGCATGGAAAGACATCCTGGCCCTCCACACTTCCTGGCGGCTCAGGGGTCCGCTTTGGGCCTGTGCTTGGGCTGGGACTGAGGATGGACTCTCTCCTATAGGTCTTGGTCTTTATCTTCAACTCTGGAGTTGGACGGTGGCTAGATCGTTCCCGAGGGCTGCAAGTGACCTGCAGAGAGGCAAAACCATCAAGGTGCTGAGTGTGACCCTTGTGAGGGAAAGATAGGCCAGGCACCCAGGAGCTTTACAGGAAGACCTTCCCTTGAGACTGCTCCCCCACCCTTCCAACTACAGTGGCTGTGTGTGTGTGTGTGTGTGTGTGTGTGTGTGTGTGTGTGTGTGTGTGTACATGCACCTGCCCATTGGGACCACGATGCACTCCAGCCTCCTTCCCCCTTGGTCCGCTAACCTTTTCTTCTGTCCTTTCTACCTCATCCAATTCTCTCCTGACCCTCTTTTCTAGTCCAGGGGCTCGGCCGCAGTCAAACTTGATCACTTTTTTCCAGATGTAATAATACTCAACACACTGTGCTACAGTCTTTGTCTGGATCTAGTGGAGGAAAACGGAAGTAGGCTGTTGGTGGCGCCTCACAGGACCCTAAGTGCCCCAGCCAGCTACCACCTGGTGACAACCCTACTGTACCACTGGTCTAGTGGTACCTGGCTTGGGGGGCCCAAGCCCACCAGCACAAGCAGGGTCCACCCAGGCAATAACAGGGTCCAAAGTGAAGCCACACATTAGGCACCCACATCTAAGGCTAGCCCAGGAAGTTCTTCCCATGGGAAGACCTAGAGGTGGTGCTTTTTATCACTCAGCCCTTACAGGCAGACAGAGCCCTGAAGAAGCCTTGGAAGCAAACTGGCCCACTCAAGGGGAGGGGTTTTGAGGACACAGTTGGAGCCAAAGGCACTCAGGCCCTGCCCCTTTGTCCTTCCCTCTGCTCTAAGAAGAGTTCTCTTTAAAGGTTGAGTTCTGGGGCTGAGAATGTAGCTTGATGGTGGGGTGCTTGCCTAGCATGCAAGAAGCCCTGGGTTTGATTCCTCAGTACCACTTAAAAGGAAAAAGCGGGAAGTGGTGCTGTGGCTCAAGTGGTAGAGTGCTAGCCTTGAGCAAAAGCAGCTCAGGGACAGTGCCTAGGCCCTGAGTTCAAGCCCCAGTATGGCAAAGAAAAGGAAAAGGAAAGGAAGGAAATGGAGGGCTGGTCTACAGGTCAGTGGTAGAGCCCACACTGAGCATGCTCAAGGCCCTCCAGTACATTCCCAGGAACTGCCCACCCCTCCTCTGGAAACTCCTCGGGACATTTCAGTGAGTAGTAAGTTCATGCCAGAAATCCTTTCTGCACATCACTGTTTTGGCTTTGTGTATTCACAAGCTAGAAGTTGAAACAGAGCATTTGTGACATAAGACACATCATAAATGAAAAAGAAAAGGCAGCTGAGTTTCTGATCCTGAACAAGGGAAAGTTTCTGATTCTGAAACAATAGGAAGCAGGTTTACAGCACCAGCCAAGATCCTGAGAGAAACATTCACAATCTTTGAGCAGTGGTAGCCAAGCCTCACCGTCTTGTGGATCAGGTGGAAGTCCTTCTTGTGGGCGCAGAATGCCTTCTTAAAGAGCCTCTTCTCCATAGGGGTCCAGATGTCTGAGCCTGTGGGAGAACACGGCCAAGAGGAAGAGATATTTCTCCCTGTGGGACCACAGCCAGAGTGGAAGTGCAGACCACCTTCCACATTAAAGCCCCCATTCCCCAGCACTAAACGTGTGCCAGTGACCCACAAAACCTTGCAGTTCTTTAGTGGCAACCAAGACTTCAGTGGCTTGCTAGGGGACGTGGCCCAGGCAGCAGTGAGAAGAACACAGCGAGCCTGGTGCTGGTGTCTCATGCCTGTAATCTTAGCTACTCAGGAGGCTGATTTCTAAGGATCACAGTTCAAAGCCAGCCCGGGAAGGAAAGTCTGGGAAACTCCAGAAAACTGGAAGTGGCACTGTGGCTCAAGTGGTAGAGCGCTTGCCTTGAGCTGAAGAGCTGAGGAACAGTGCCCAGACCCAGAGTTCAAGTCTCATGACCAAAAAAAAGAAAGAAAGAAAGAAAGAAAGAACACACTGGCCAGGCCCCTGAGGAGGAAAAGGTCAAGGCAGAGTGTACCACTGGACCTGACTTGTTGGCAAGGCTCTCAACCAGGCCCTGGAGTGCCTGCTCTTCCCACACTTACCTGTGTATCGATAGTCAGCCAGCGGGTGGGCACGTGACTTCTGGGGTCCTCGGAGTAAGAGAGTCTCTAGGGCAACCTGGAATGAGGGCAGGTACAGGCCACTCATGGGGCAGGGCAGGGTGGGAAGTGGAGTAGCAGCTGCACTTCTGCATTCATGTGGACATTGCAGTCATCCTCACAGCCTCTCCTACTACCAGGGTCCTCAAAGTGGGTGGTCCTGGGGCAGGCACAGCAATAGGACTTGGCCACACCATGGGGTGTGGTGCCATTCTGACCACAGCGCTCACTCCCGCAGAACAAGACCTGGTGCTGGAAAGCCTGGCCCTCACTGGGCTGGACTCACTTTATCCACAGCACACCATGGTGGCTAGTAAGCCTCTGCACAGTGACGGCTTGTTTTGTCTTTCTTAAAATACAAGCCCTGTGAGGGCAGGGAGGTATCCCCAGCATCATCAAGGCTAGATGGGTCATTTCTGGGCTCCAGTGCAGAATGGAGACCCCTTATTCAAAAAGGATAAAAACAAATCCAGGATGGTGGCTGGGAATGTGACTTAGTACTAGAGTGCTTGTCTTGCATGCATGAAGCCCTGGGTTTGATTCCTCAGTACCACATAAAAGAAAAGGCCAGAAGTGGCTCTGTGGCTCAAGTGGCAGAGTGCTAGCCTTGAGCAAAAGAAGCTCAGAGACAGTGCCCAGGTCCTGAGTTCAAGCTCCAGGACGGACCAAAAAAAAAAAGAAGAATTATGAGACGGTGATATCCACAGAAGGATGGGCATATATTATTCAGTAAGAATGCATTGCATGCCAAACACTGCCCCACAGCCTGACAGAAAGCGAGGCCACCACCTAACGCCTGCCTTCCTAACAACAATGCCTCCCACTACTCAGAGTTGGACTTAATTTCCTAAACCAAGAAGATGGGGCTGTATAGTAGTTTTCAGATGCAGCCTTTTCTCTTAACAGTCCAGGGGTTTGAACCTAGGGCCTCACTAGGTGGTGCTCTACTACCTGAGCTATGCCTATTTTAAAAAGTTATTATTCTAAAGGTGATGTACAGAGGACGTTACCAGTTATGTAATGCCACCCCTTTCCTCGTTCTTTCCCAGTTTTTCTCTCCCATCGTATCCACCAGTTCTATAGTTCATTTTTAACGTAGTGTCCAGTGAGTACCATTGCCTTAGTGTCCAGTGAGTACCCTTTGCCTTAATTTTTAGGCTGGGCTGGAGGTCCTCCTAGCTCTGCTCCTTGTACAGCTATGATTATAGAGCCAGGGGATTATGCCTGGTCTTTCAATCAAAGGATGAAGATGGACAGTCAGTGCCTGTGACTTTCAGGCCAGCCTAGACTACCCAGTGAGTTCCAAGCCAGTCTGGCCTACTCAGTGCGATTCTGTCTGAATAAACAATGAAGACAAGAACATATGGACAGGGCTGTGAAGTTGGCTCAGTGGTAGAGAGCTTGCCTTGCATGCCTG
>NW_012267372.1:107649-123439 GCF_000151885.1 Dipodomys ordii | reverse complement strand
AAAGGAGGAAGCTACAATGCTTGATAAGAAATGTACTCATTATCTTGCCCATGTAATTGTAACCCCTCTGTACAGTATTTTCACAATAAAAAAATGTGAGAAAAAAAAAGAGCAAAAGGATAACACTCGGGCCCTGAGTTCAAGCCCCAGTACTAAGACAAAAAAAAAAAAAAAAAGGAAGACTAAAAGAGTATAATGTTACACTTTCATAGTGCCATTAAGGAAATGACACAGAAGGTCAGACAGAGATTGCTCTGACTAAATGGCCTCCGTATTCCTTCTGTCTGCAACACTGTATGCATGTAGTGGGTGCTGGCCCGCTAGGGATCCTGGGACACTACTCAGCAGCAACACCAGAGAGAACACTGGACCCGATATCACAGGGAGGCATAGCATGGCCAAGGAGATGCGCCTTGGTCTGTACTACTCACCAAGCACAGAGCTGAAGAGCTGGTAGGGCCCCGCCTGGGGTACAGGGCAGAGCGTGTTGAAGTAGAGCCCAGAGCCCTCCCGGATGGGGCTAAGCATGGGTGGTGGGGTGTAGGGGGAGCACTGGAACAGGCCCTTCAGGAGGTGGTCTACCAGGAGCACAGGGGAGGGCAGGCAGCTCTGGTGGCAGCCTCCCCCTGGCGCTGGCTCGCCCAGTGCAGAGGGTGGGGCAGGCAGGAGCAGCGCCTGGGGCTGTGGGCGCTTCTTCCGCTTCCTCTGCTGCCGGCTGTCCTTGCTGTCTCTCTCTTCCCCATCTTTTTCTTGTCCCTGGCGCAAGAGAGCCCAGAGTCAATGGAGGCCACCTATAGCACCGCTCAAGTCTTCTGACTGGCCTCATGGGACAGGCACACCCAGTGGGGCCACACCTGACCCCTCAGCCTGGGAGGCTGGGTAGGGTTGTCTTGGGCACTGCCCAGCCATCCCTGTGCCAGAGCTGGGATGCTGCGCTCTGCTGGCAGCCGAGGCTCTACCCTCCTATGCTCCTGGTAAGAGGTGTGGGGACAGCATCAGAGACACCAGGTGGCAGTGTGACTAATGAAAACCTATTCCACCAATGCCAGGGGCTCCTGGGACCGAAATGTGGACCCAGCAGGGCCGAAGGGGACCAGACACCATCCCCGAATGCAGCAGAACCACTCCAGTGTGGTCCTCATGCAGGCTAAGGAGGTGAACCCCGCTTCACAGTGCCCCCTTCACCTGCACAAACCATGCCACCCCTCTAGCTCACTCCTTAGCTTTAGGGTCTCAGCTTGAGGCTCACAGACTCTGTGTGCCCCTCATTCCCTGAGGAATCTGGGCCATCACTGTCTGGCTCAAGTCTGTGTCCTCTATGGGGCTGGGCCAGCATAGGACTCCAGGAGTACTGAAGGAGAGATCCAATCAGTACTTCTAGATAAGCACCCACCTTGGCTGCACCTCCCAGGCGGCGAGGTGCTGGAGTCACAGGGACTGACAAGGGGATCACAAGAGGGGCGGTGGCCATGCTGTCCAAGGACTTCCTGCCTCCTGGGGGACTCTGTCCATCCCCGTCCGGCCTTAGCACCTGTCTTGATGGTTTGCAAAACTCGGTGCCAAATCCCTAAACATAAAGAAGTGAAGGGTCTCTAAGTGTCATGGCCACTTCAGATTCCCAAGCAGGGAAGCTGGGGGGCCTGGACCAGAGGGAGCAACTGCTGAGTTCCTGCCTGGTAAAGGGGGGAGGGTCCTGTCCTAGAGCAGCCAATCCCGAAGGCCTTCTCCCAGGATGCTGCCTTTAGCTGCCATTGGCCCCAGAAGCCTCTCCAGCCCCTTTACCTGCTGTTCCTGCTTCCCCCGGGGTGATGGCCACTGGTCACTGTGGAAGCACATGTGGCTGCTCAGCCCCTTCTCGGTGTAGAACATCTGGCTGCAGTTTTTGCAGACAAAAGTGCTCCTTGGTTCTGTCCAATCAGTGGGACCCCCATTGGGCTGGTGGCTATGGGCAGACGAAGCAAGGAGAATGGAAAGAATGATTATTGTATTTTGCTTTTAACTCATATCCACTGGTCACGATTGACAAACCTTTCAACATGCAGGCCATACTCAAAGTCTCTAGGCCAGCAGAGCCTCTTCTGGATGGAAGGCCTCCAGCTCATCCCCCCCCACCACCAGGGCCACCAAGGACTCTGCCGCAGGGAGAGCCCAGCCAGGACAGGAGGGCTTCCTAACTTACCATCCACCTGCCACGTTCTCCTCCTTCATTGGATGAGGGAGCCTGTAGATGTTTCCACCCTGTACAAGAAAACACATATGGGTCCACACAACAGAAACGAGAAGGCACTGAAGATCCACAGCTAACAGATCCTGAGGGAATACCACCAGAGGAAGATTTTATACCCTTGGATTAGGTAATGGACTCTTAGGTAAGACACCAAAGCAAAATGAAAGACCAAAAACAAATTGGGACTTCATTACAATGGAAAACTTTTATCCTACAAATGCTAGCACAGAATGGGAGAGGATGTTTATAACTCACATATCTGAAGCCAGGTACCAGTGGCTCACGCCTGTAATCCTAGCTACTCAGGAGGCTAAGATCGAGGATCTCGTTTCAAAGCCAGCCTGGGCAGGAAAGTCTGTGAGACTCTTATCTCCAAATAAATCACTAGAAAACTGGAAGTGGCACTGTGGCTCAAACAGTAGAGTGTACGCCTTGAGCTGAAGAGCGCAGGGACAGCGCCCAGGCCCAGAGTTCAAGTCCCACCACCGACAAAAAAAAAAGTTACACCAATAGCTAAGAAGCCAATGAGAGGGTGTTCAGCATTATTATCCATAATAAAAAGGCAAAACAAAACCACAAGGTGCTACAGGCATGAAGATAGAAAACAGCCAGGCATGGTCATACATGACTGTAACCCCAGCCTTTGGGAAGCTGAGAAAGGATCATAAGTTTGGCACACACATTGAGTTCCATGAGACTAGGTTGCATAGTGAGACTGTCAAAAGCCATAATGAAGGGCTGGGAAGGTGGCTCAGTGGTAGAGCGCTTGCCTTGCATGCATGAGGCCCTGGGTTCCATTCCTCAGCACCACATAAGCAAAAAGAAAAAAAAAGCCGGAAGTGGTGCTGTGGCTCAAGTGGTAGAGTGCTAGCCTTGAGCTGAAGAGCTGAGGGACAGCGCTCAGGCCCAGAGTTCAGACCCCACAACCGGACCCAACAACAACAAAAAAAACACAAGAGCATGCATCCACACAAGCAGCTGGGCAAACATGCTCACACAGCCATGTTCACAATAGCTAAGAGGGAAACAGCCCACCCATGAATAGCTAAAGAAACTCTAGTCTATCCATCCACCAGCATATGGCTCAACCATAAAAGAAACAAACGAAGCCCAGACTTGCACAGGAACACACATGAATCTTGGGAACACAGTGCTAAGTGACAGGAGCCAGGCACAAAGGGCCCCAGTGTATGATCCACTTCTCTGAGATGCCCAGAAGAGGCAGCTCCATAGAAAAGGCTCAGAGGATGGAGAGATGATAGGCAGGTAGAAAGATTAGGGGTGACAACAGACAGATGTAAGGGGATGAAGTTGTCACATAGCGGTGAACCTCATGAATCCACTAAAAACTACTGAACCGCACACTTTCAAAAGGTCAGGTGCTCAAGATTTTGAGTAATAAAGCAAAGCAAAACAAAACAAAACACTAGATAGGAGTGGGGCAATGAGAAGGATGTGGGCTGACTAAGGGGTGCGGCTAGACACCTCAGAGTAGGTCCTTAAGCGTGAAGCAGGAGGACCCAGGCTAAAGCGAATTAGGGTGGGCCACACAGCAGGCCACCTTCCAGTAGAAAACACACATATCAGGCAGAAGTACTTAAGGAGGCGGGAGGGTGGGGGCTCTCTACCTTCATCTCCTCTGAAGAACTTAAGGAGACAAATCCAGAAGGCAACAGGAGGCAAAAGAAAACAATCAACAAAAAAAGCTTAGTGACATAACAGTGACATAACAGTGCTCTGGTCACCTCTCCATGGTCTTCCCCTTCAAGCTCAAGCCTGTAATCCTGTAAACCCAGCTGTGTGGGAGGCAGTGATTGGGGGCTTGCAGACAGAGGGCAGCTGGGTGAGTTAAGTATGGGGGGCTCCATCTCAACCCATTACTGCAGCTACCGGTAGGGGAGGCACAACGGATTGGGTAGTCATTCCCAACATCCCAAGAGGACCACAGGCCAGGCCCACCTGGACATAGAAGGAGATCCAAGGTAACTAAAAAGGGATCAAGTGGTAGATAGGATGTCTTGTATGACGCCCTGAGTTGGGTCCCCAGTATTGGGTACCTGGATTCTGTTGAATATGGTCAGCTTGGACTTCACATCGCGGCCAGGATCGGCGGGAGGCCCACTGGACGAGAAGGAGGCCATGGCCACCTGGCTGGGAGACGCAGCGCAGCACACGTCCATCTTCACCTTGTCCTTCCGGAAGCCGGAGAAGCGCTGGGCTCTGGGGTTCCCCGAGAACAGCCGGTAGCTGGCCCCTCGGGGGCAGGCTGGGCCCTTGTCGGGCCTCGTGGCCCCGGCGACCGCGCAGCCGTCGGCTTGGGCCTGCTTCCCGGGCAGCGGGGCTCCGGGCGGCTCCTCTGCCCCGTGCTGGGGCTGCCGCGCGCCCGCGGCGGGGAAGATGTCCCCCAGGTCCAAGGTCCCTTTGGAAGAGCGCAAGTGCTTGGCCAGAGAAGAGATGTCGGGGTTCCGGGACGCCTCCAGGGGCGCTGGGAGCGACGGCGGGGCGGAGGCCACCTTGAGGCCGCCCTTGGCGTCCCGCCGGGTGCCACTGGGCGAGGTCTCCCTGGGCGCGGCGGGCGCCGTCTTCCTCCTGCGGGCCGGAGAGCCCTCGGGCTCGGGGTGTCCGGGGCCCCCCTGGAGGGCGTCCGCGGCGGCGGGGGCCGGCGGGGGCGGCTGCTGCGGCCAGGCTCCCTGCAGCGACTTGAGGGCCGCCTGCCGGGCGTCGGCGGGGCGCGGGGCGAAGAGGCGCTGGGACGCCGACAGCACCTGCAGCATCTGCACCTGCTCGTGGCCCGCCAGCGCCTCCTGCGACTTCAGCAGCAGCTGCCGGAAGAGCGGGGCCGCCTCGGCCGCGCCGGGCCCGTCCGGCTCCCCGGGGCTCGGCCAGGACAGGGGCTCGCCGTCCTCGGGCTTGCTCCTCCGGGAAGGCCAGCCGTTGTTGTCCTCGTCCGCTGCGCACGCCTCGCCGGGCGCCTTGGGGGCCGGCGGGTCTTCGGCGGCGCCGCCGGGCGCGGGCTCGGCGGGGCCGGGCTCGGCGCGGGGCTCCGGGGCCTTGTGCAGCACCAGGACCCCGCCGCCCTTGCCCTTGGGGCAACCCGGCAGGCTCCGCAGCCACGGGAAGCTGTGGCCTGGCGTCGGGGCGCCCGCGGCGGCGCCTCGGAAGAGTGGCAGTCGGGCGGGCAGGGCGCCGCCCTCGGCCCAGCTCTCCCGGGCCGGGGGCTGCGGCGGCGGCTCCAGCTCCGGGGCGTCGAGGGCACCGTTCTCCGCCGCCCTGGACGGCGCAGCTGCGCGCGCATCCTCCGCGGCCGCCTCCGTCCTCGGGGGCTGGGGATCCTCAGGCCCCTCGGCGCCCCCTGGAGCTCCCGGGGCCGCCGCCGGGGTGCAGGAGGAGGACCCGGCGCCCCGCCCGTCGCCCTCGGAAGGCCCCGCCAGGGCCGGCCCGGGGGACGGGATCTTCTGGTGCACGATGCTGCTCACAATGCAGCGCAGCAGGTCGCGGTTGGGCAACACCGAGCTGGGGGACCTGGCTTCAGGGGGCCCTGGGGGCCGCAGGGCGCTGGGGGGCGGCAGGTCCGGATGCGGGGGGTCCCCGAAGGCTTCCTCTTCGGGTGGGGCCTCCCGCAGGATGCACAGGCCGTGCTGCACCTCGTAGTGTCGGCGCAGGGAGCGGTAATCGCAGTAGCTCTTGCTGCAGCCCTGCTCGATGCACACGAAAGGCTTGGTCTTCTGGTGCGTGAGCATGTGCCCGGTTCTGCGGGCACACACAGGAGATGTGGCTGAAAAGATGACCTGGTAGGGACTGACCTCCACCACCCTGCCCTTGGATCACCCTTTATCAGAACTAAACAAAACCTACTGAACCCCAAGGTTGGATGGGGAGAGGAGCAGGAGTCAGCACTCCATTGTCTACGTACAGGTGGTCCTGCCGCTTGAAGGCCTTGCTGCAGACTTTGCAGACGTGCTTCCTCTCCTGGCTGTGCGTCAGGTAGTGCTTGCTGAGGGAGCTGGCACTGCTGAACACCTTTCCACAAAGGCTGCAGTCCAGGAGTGGGTTCTGGGGGGAGCTGTGCTGCCGCTTGCCTTTCCGTGCGCTCCCTGAGGTGGCCCTGCCGCCTTCATCGGCCTCTTTAGGCACCTTCAGGGCGCCTAGCCCCAGGTCTAGACAGAGGGAGAAAGCACAGGTTATCACAGCCCAGGACACCCCCCGAGGATGCTCTGCAGCTCTCCTGAGTGAAGGTTTTGCAAGGACGGGCCAAGACCTGGACTTCCAGCAGCTCAGGAGCACCAGGAGGGAACGAGGGCCCTGATCAGGCCCCACCCACAGGGCCGTACCTGGTTCCATGCCTGGTGCAGAGGGACAGGAATGGCAGCTGAGTGACATGACAGGCAGAGCTTGAGCCTACACCTTCACCTGCACCCACAGAAGGGCAATCTGCAGGGCAAAAGTGTGAGTCCCTGCACTCATCCAGCCGGGTCTGCTCTAGGCTTTTTACTTCAGAGGTGGCTTTCTACAAAGAGCTCCTGCAAGCACATTAACCTTCCCATTGCTTTTCCTCCTGACCCTACATGGTGTCAAGAGGGTGTGAAGAGAGTTTTTCCAGTCCTGCAGATTGAACCCAGGACCTCAAAGCATGTGGGCAAGATAGTGCCACGTCTCCAGCCCTTTTGTTTGCATTTCATTTTCAAGTAAGAGTCTCAAGTCACAGCCTTGAACTCAAGATCCTCCTGCTTCTACCTCCAGCAGATATGGGATGACAGGTATGTGCCACCGTGCCTAGCTTATATTAGGGTTTAAGTGGCCTCTGATGCAAGCCTTCCAAATAAAACCCAGCACATGAAAGCATATGTTTGACATGCTCCTGACAAAAAGCTGCCAAGTGCCCAACCGAACTGGTACAGATGTGAAGAAAGAAAAAGGAATTGGAGTGGAACTGAGATTGCGATTCACTGCTAGGATGATGGGTCTATTTTTTTTCCTCCTTTTTTTTTCCTGTTCGGAATCTCCCACCTTTTCTGTATCCCTTGGGGATACAGACTGAGTTGCCTGAGCACCAGCTGAGGAGACGGGACACTCAGGTGGGAGAGGGGAGGTATCCTCAGTTCGGAAAAGTTCAGCAGGTAGAGGAAGAGCACACATGTCTCTCTTGTTCCAAGGAACACAGAGTCAGGCTTGGGGAAAGAAGATTACAGGGCAGTTGACTTTAGGTCATCTGGGTGGGACAGGGACATAAAAAGCCACAGGTCCCTGGGTCGCTAGTAAAGGAGGCTTGTCTACACTGACCCATGCAGAATCACCCCTGGATGGTTGGAAGAACTCCTGAGCATCCTGTTAGGCCCTTCCACCCAGGCAGGCAGTCTTACCTTGCAAGGAAGTCTGAGATTCGGAGTCTGCATATTCCTCCAACAGCTTCACAGAGTCACCGTCCTTCCCTGAGTACAGGGACAAAGTATCCAAGTTGTCCTCCAGCACCTCACTGGGCATGTCTGATGCTGGGAGACTGGGGTCCAGGTCTAAACCGCTGAGGCCAGCATAGAGCAGGTCTCGAGTGCTGGGCCCCAGGTCCCGGCTGACAGTGTCGTTGCAGTTGAGCCCCTGGCTGTCTGAGAAGGAAGGAAGGTGCATTTCTGATGGAAGGGCACCCTCGTCCTCAGGGCTGTACGGGTCCATGGCTCTCCTCTGCCCGGTCTTGGCCAAAAGCCACTCTGCAGATGAGCCAGGCTGTGTAAGGAGTCGGAAAGGAGAGAGCACCTGGCGGTGACTAGTTCCTGCAAACCAACACGGGGGAATCAGAATCTGCAGCCAAATGGGCAGAGCGTGGCCTTGAAACTCAAGCAGGCCTAACCAGGTCTGTGCTTGGCCACTTAAAAGCCACGGGACCTGGGAAGCCATTGAGCTTCTGGTGTCCTTATCTGTACACGAAGAGAGAGGCACGAATTCCTTGCACATGCTGGACTGAATGCAACTCTTTCTTTAGCCTGGACAAAAATGTCAGACCCTACCTGAAAAATAACTAAAACAAAGAGGGCTGGGGTGTGGCTCAAGTGGTAGAGTGCCTGCCTGGCAAGTTGGAGGTCCTGAGTTCAAACCCCAGTACTGCAAAAACAGCAACAATGACTCTGGGAAACAACCCAAGGTTTTTCAGCCTCCAAGCAAGTCCCTATCAGGAAAAAAGATGACAGAAGCTGGTGGTAGAGTGGGCAGTGCTTTAACTTACCCAGGCTTCATCATGCCCCTGGCTTGGCAGTGGAGAGCAAAGACAACAACCTGGCCCAGGTATCTGGTACCGCCTCCTGGTGCTGGAAGGAACAGAGAATTTTGTTCTCAAAGAATTGCGGTTCTGGGCTAGGAAGGTGGCTTAGTGGTAGAGTGCTTGCCTAGCATGCATGAAGCTCTGGGTTCCATTCCTCAGTACCACATACATAGAAAAAGCTGGAAGTGGCGCTGTGGCTCAAATGCTAGAGTGCTAGCTTTGAGCAAAAGAAGCTCAGGAACAGTGCCTAGGCCCTGAGTTCAAGCCCTAGAACCCTAGAACTGGCAAAAAATGTGGCTCCCTGACAGATTAAGGCAAAGGTCTCACCCTTATTTTGCTCAACTTGGCACTTTCTCAAGGAAGAGCTGGGTAATGTGGAGGGCATTTATTGAAAATATCATAAAGAAAGTGAACCAGCCACTGCAGCCTGAAGCAAAGCCTATTACTCAGGCAGTCAGATGCTTTGTGGGATAAGAGCTTTGAAGTTCTTAGCTAAATATAATCTCACATGAGCCAGCAGCTGCACACCTAGAGATTTACCTATTGCAGCTGGAAATGGATGGCTACACAGAAACCTGCACACAGATGTTTATTACAGTTTTATTCACAACTGCTCAAATGTATAAGCCACCAAGAAGTCCCTCAATAGGTAAATGGATGCAAAACTCTTACATTCAGCCAGCAGGGACATTATCCTGCCATAAAATAGGGAACCGTCAAACTGTCAAGAGAGATGGGAAACCTCAAAGGGTGAAAAAGGCAGTATGAGAAGGAAGCATGTTGTTTGGCTCCAACTACATGATGTCCTAGAAAAGGCAAAAGTCAGGGCTGGGAAGGTGGCTCAGTGGTAGAGTGCTTGCCTCACTCACATGAGGCCCTGAGTTGATTCCTCAGCACCACATAAACAGAAAAAGCTACAAGTGGTGCTGTGGCTCAAGTGGTAGAGATCTAGCCTTGAGCTGAAGAGCTCAGGGACAGCGCCCAGGCCTAGAGTTCAAATCCCATGATTGACAAAAAAAAAAAAAAAGCACAGTGCAGGGAGGGAAACTGAGAGAAAACGAGGGAGGGGGTAAAAATGTCCGACAAGAAATGTACCATACCTTACTGATGCAACTGTAACCCTTCTGTATATCACCTTTACAATAAAATAAAAATTTAAAAACAAATCCTGTATGCAAATAATCACTTAAAAAAAGAATTGCACAATGTCATGGGTGAACTCTAATGTAAATATAGACTTTGTTTACTTAAAGCTTCCATAAGCTGGGTGCCCAGTGCCTCACACCTATAATCATAGCTACTCAGGAGCCTGAGATCTGAGGATCATGGTTCAAAGCCAGCCTGGGCAGAAAAGTCCATAAGACTTTTTTTTTTTTTTTGGTTCCGGTCGTGGGGCCTGAACTCTGGGCCTGGGCACTGTCCCTCAGCTCTTTAGCTCAAGGCTAGCGCTCTACCACTTTGAGCCACAGCACCACTTCCGGCTTTTCTCCTTTTGCATATATGGTGCTAAGGAATCGAACCCAGGGCCTCATGCATGCAAGGCAAGCGCTCTACCACTGGCCACCTTCCCAGCCCAAGACTCTTTTTTTTGGGGGGGGGGTCCGGTCGTGGGGCCTGAACTCTGGGCCTGGGTGCTGTCCCTCAGCTCTTCAGCTCAAGGCTAGCGCTCTACCTCTTGAGCCACAGCACCACTTCCTGCTTTTTTCTTTTTGCTTATGTGGTGCTGAGGAATCGAACCCAGGGCCTCATGCATGCAAGGTAAGCGCTCTACCACTGAGCCACCTTCCCAGCCCTCCAGCCCAAGCCTCTTATCTCCAATGAACCACCAGAAAACCAGAAGTGGCGCTGTGACTCAAGTGGAAGAGCACTCACCTTGAGCTGAAGAACTCAGGGACAGCGCCCAGGCCCAGAGTTCAAACCCCGCAATTGACAGAAAAAAATTTTTTTTAAATCTTCCATAGATTCCTGAGACTATAGAAGGCTGTGACTTAGACCTAAAAAGACTCTCTGAGCAAGGTCAAGCCTTGCTCTGTGTGAGCAAGAGGCAAAGGCCAAGGCAGGGCTGTGGCCAGCCTGGCTGAGTGGGAAGGCAGGCCTCAGGGCTCACAGCCAGATAAAAAGGCTGCGGGTTTTGTTGTGTTTCCTGCTCCAGGCATCTAGGGAAATCTTTTTTAAGTCACTACTTCACCACTAAACTTAGTGCATGACTTCACTGATCACACAGAACAAAGAATACAGTATTACCCAAACTAACCAGTTTAAAAAGCCACAAAACAATTACAACACACAAGTGGCAACAACCAACCCTAGGGGCTCAGGGAAGAATCTGACTCCCAGAGTTTCCATTTTAAAACACTGCTGGTGGCTCACACCTGTAATCCTAGCTATTCAGGAGGCTAAGGATCCTGGTTGCAATCAGCCCAGGCAGGGAAGTCCATGAGACTCATCTCTAGTAAACTACTCAGAAAAAGCCAGGTGCTGTAGTTCAAAGTGTACAGCCATAGCCTTGAGCAAAAGAAACTTAGGGATAGAGCCTAGACCCAGAGTTCAAGCCCCAGGACTAACTAAATAAAAAATAAATAAAATATTACAGCATTCAAACATTCAAAGTGCCCCATGAAGAGGCATGCAAACTAACAAAAAATATAGTCTTAGCCAGGAGCTCATGTCTCTTATCCTAGCTACTCAGAAGATTGAGATCAGAGGATCATGGTTTGAAGCCAGCCAGGGGCAAGAAAGTCCATGAAATTTTTATCTACAATTAATCACCCAAAAGCAAGAAGTAGAGCTATAACTCAAGAGGTAGAGCACTAGCCTTGAGAAAAAAAAAAAAGCGCTGGGAAAGTAGCTCAGTGGTAGAGCACTTGCCTTACATACATGAGGCCTTGGGTTCGATTCCTCAGCACCACATAAGCAGAAAAAAAAAAAAAGCTGGAAGTGGCGCTGTGGCTCAAGTGGTAGAGTGCTAGCCTTGAGCTGAAGAGCTGAGGGACAGCACCCAGGCCCAGAGTTCAGGCCCCAGGACTGGACCAAAAAGCTCAGTCAGGAGGCTGAGATCTAAGGATCACGGTTCAAAGCCAGCCTGGGCAGGAAAGTCCGTGAAACTCTTACCTCCAATAAACCACTAGAAAACCAGAAGTGGCACTGTGGCTCAAGTGGTAGAACGCTCACCTTGAGCTGAAGAGCTGAGGGACAGTGCCTAGGCCCAGAGTTCAAGCCCCACAACCGGCCAAAAAAAAAGCTCAGGGACAGCACCCAGACCCTGAGTTCAAGCTCTAGGACTAACACAAAAGTAAGTAAATAAATAAAGGTCTGTTCAGATGCTGCCCATATCACACAAATGAAATCATTCTGTGTCTGGCATCCTTCACTAAGCATAATGTTTTAAAGGTTCATTCACACCATAGCACGTATCCGTATTTCATTTTTATGGCTAAATAATAAAAAAAATATATATATATACTACTTCACTGCATGGATAAACCTAACCTCAACCTGAAAGAAAAATTATAATAAAAATAAATAGCAGTGAATATTTATTGAGGCTTTATTATGTACCAAAGAACTACTATAATCGCTTATATTTTCTTTAGTTCTCATATACCTCTTTGGGACATGTACTATGTTATTAACTTTATTTCATGGTGAGGAAAATGAGGCTCAAAGAAGTACACTTGGCCCAAATCAGTTTGGATCCAACTGTGAGTGATCTGAGTTGAAAGTCCTTCTGCTATTATTACACACTTGAGATTGGGACACCTGCCCAACCCTCAGTACCTCCATTTCCAAGTTGAAAAATCAAGTGAGAGTCCTCCTCTAGCCATAGAACCAATGTATAACTTTAACCGATGCTTAACTCATTTCTCTGATTACTCATTCAGAGGGTCGATTTCGGGTTTTCACAAAGTAGAACCAGGATACTTACAAAGGAAAATCCTTTTCTAGAGTTAGCTAGTGGATGAAACCGCAGTTTCTTACTCTCCAAAAGCTGATTTTAGCAGGAAATGCAAATAAACATTAAAAATCAAGTACATTAATTTTCATAATAAAGTGATTGCTGGGGACTACAAGGGGTTTTCAAGAGTCTTCAGGGGGTTGGAAGGGGCAAAACCAGTTTTGTGATACTATTCAGAATTTATCTGTCTTGCTCAAACTCTGTGAAGCTTCTGAGAGGTTCTAAGACTTGTTATCTCAAGAAGTTGGATTAAAAAGCAGATATGAGAATCCAGATGTACTCCTAGAATTCCAACTGCTCCAGAAGCTGAGGTGAGGACTGAGGTTTAAGGCTGTCCTGGGAAAACCTGTAAGACTTCTATCTGAAAAGCAAACTAGGACTGGGGCATGGCTCAAGCAGTAGACCATTTGCTTAAGTAAGCACAAGACCTTGAGTTCAAGCCTCAGTGCCACCAAAAAAAAAAAGTAGTAAATCAATGACATTCTTATTAAATTTTATTATTGCTATTTTATTTTTGCAGTGCTGGGAATTAAATCCACAGAGTCATGCACTGAAGTCAAATATGTTCACACTGAGCTGCAACCCAGCTCTATTACTGCTACTTTTAAGATCAATTATTAGTCTGCAGATGTAGCTGAGTAGAGCACTTGCTTCATGCAGTACATTACAAGTGCATAGTTAAAATCAATAAGACAGGTGCTGGTGGCTCACCCCTATAATCCTAGCTACTCAGAAGGCTGAGATGTGAGGATCACAATTCAAAGCCAGCCCATACAGGAAAGTCTGTCAGATTAACCACCACAAAACCGGAAGTGGCCCTGTGGCTCCAAGTGGTACAGCACTTGAACAAAAAGAGCTCAGGAACAGTGCCCTGAGTTCAAGATCCATCACTGGTCCAAAAAAAAAATCAATCAATGAACACCTCGAAAGTTTATTCAACTTCTAATATATCCCATATCAGTAGATACTGGTTGACATAAACAAAACTCTCTGGGAGTTTTCCTCAATAACTGTTAAGTGTAAAGGAAATCTAAGCTACAAAGTCTGAGAATCACTGCTCTAAAATGAAAAAGTCTAGTGTGTTCACATGCACTCAGGATAGTGTCCCTAAGAGAAACAATGCAGTGAAGATATAGCTGAGTGATAAAAGGGTCTGCATATACAAGGCCCTGGACCCAGCCCCTTGAGCTGCATACACACACACACTCAAAAACCAAAATTCCAAACTGGTAGGTGGTATGCTTATTGGCTTATTCAATTATTATTTTTTGCTGCAGTGCCTGGAGACCACCTAATTCAGGGCCTTGTACTCCCTAAGCAAGCACGCTTATTACTGAGCTAAAATCCTCAACTCCTTAAATGTTAGCCTATTAAATTCATTGCCAGAATTTCAAAATCAGGTTTCATTCGATGTGAATTTTCTGGCCACTACTCAGAATTAAAAAGTACTGGCAAGGGCTGGGAATGTGGCTTTGTGGTAGAGTGCTTGTCTAGCATACATGAAACCCTGGGTTTGATTCCTCAATACCATATAAACAGAAAAGGCCCAAAGTGGCACTGTAGCTCAAGTGGTAGAGTGCTAGCCTTGAGCAAAAGCAGCTCAGGGACAACATGCAGGCCCTGAGTTCAAGCCCCAGAACTGTGTTCTCTCTCTCTCTCTCTCTCTCTCACACACACACACACACACACACACACACGAAGTCCTAGCAATTCTGGCATATCTTTTCCACCTGGCTATTCCCACTGGCTGGCATCACTTGGCTTGTAGCAAGCCATCCAGTGAGCTACAATCCTTCCTCCTACCGTCCTTAATCTGCCTATTAGGCCCTAGTTACTACCCTAAGCTCCAAGGAAAGAAAAAAAAATAACCTATGCAATAAACACCAACAATGAAATATATCGATCTAATCAATGCCTGCATTCCTCCAAAGAAGCCAGCTGCAATACATGCCACTTTTCCTGATCAGATTCCCCAAAAGAACTACTTTGATCTCCCCACTGGTATAGATACTATCAAACTGATTCTATTCTAAGGAAAGAAGGATGTGACAGAAAAGGTGTATTGGGACAAGTACCAATCATGGAGACTCACCAGAAGAGCAAGGGAGTGACTCTCTAGGGAACAGGTGAGACCAAGTTAAGCTCCACGGGGTGGGGCTTCGGGTGACAATCAGACCTTGACTATTTTACTTCTGGAAAACTGGGTAGTCATTTCAGAATACGCATCCAATATCTTTTGATCTGAAAGCTGGTAGTGGGAAGGAAGGGATCATTAGAACTTGGGTATCAAAAGAAACAAGGAGATAGGTTTGAAAAAGAGGGGTGGGAGATAAGTTTTGGGAAGAAAAAAGTTTAAAAAAGCAATACTGAACTGAGGAGCTATCAGTGGGGAGTTGGGAGGGGGAATCTTGTGTGAGTACAAAGAAATTATTTTAAATTTCTTTATCTCTCCTCACCTCTGAAAGGGACCAAGAGGGTTTTGCAAGGGGGAAAAAATTGCAACTTTTTGTTCTTAAATTGAAGGGGAGGAAAGGATTGGAGAAATAAGTATTAGATGAGATACTGGAAGAACTTGGGTTGGTTTGCTCTAAGTAGAAAAAAAATATTTCAAAAAAGGGAGTCCAGATGAGAAGGAATTTTTGCTGGGAAGTGACCCCCAAATGGAGTTGGGGTGGAGGGGGGAGAACAAATACTGATTGAAAGACAAAACAAAACACAGTACTTTTGCTAGAGCGTCCTAAAAGTACGGGAGGGGCGTGATCAGGAAGGCTTAGGAGAGGTTTTTGTTTGCGCTGAAGACCCTCAACTGGGCCTTCCCCCCCCCCAGCCCCTCAACAGTTGTGGGGTGCTGAGCCAGAAGGGCCTAGAAGGGCAGGGCGAATGCAAGGCCGGGGTGCAGCGGGCCCGTGTGGAGGGCGGTCGGGTAGGGCCCGCGGCGCGAGCTGGGGGGCTGCGAGGGGGCAGTTGGGGCCTGGTGGGGCGGGGAAGGAAAGGAAAGCGGGTGCAGCGAGGCCAGGAGCCCCGATGGAGCCTCCTCCAAAAGGGGAAGGGCTGCGGGGGTGCAGCGGGGCCTGTCGGGGTGCAGAAGGTGCGTGCGTGACGCAGGGTGGAGGGCGTCCTTCGAAAGGGAGGCGCCGCCCCTCCCCTCGACTTAAAAAAGAAATACCGAGGCGAATGGGGGTGTCAGCAGGGGAAAAGGGCTGAAGTTAGAGGAAAGGGGTGGGGGGATCAAAAAAGGGGGTGTAGGGAGACAAGGGCAAGGGGGGCAAGGGCAGCAGCAACCGGGTTTTACCCGCCCCCGGGGGCTCGCGCGCCGGGGGCCTCGCGCCTCGTGCCTCGCGGGCCTCAGCAGCGGCTG
>NW_012267372.1:101044-107534 GCF_000151885.1 Dipodomys ordii | reverse complement strand
CCCCCACCACCCCAGGGCACGCTGCCTGGCCCAAGGCCTGCGTGCACGCGGCGAGGCCTCTGCGCGCGCGCGTGCGTGCGTGCATGAACTCCCCCGAGAGAGCGGCCTCGCACATCGCCGGGGGTCCTCGGCCGCATGTTTGCCCGAGCTGTGCGCGCAAGACTGGGAGGAGAAGGGGCGTGGTCGGCGAGGGGCGTGGTCTGCACTGACCATGTGACCCACGGTCAGTGGCCAAAGGAGGCGGTTGGTCGCCATTTTGGAGAGCAGGCGGTTAAAGGTGAAGGGATTGGATGAAGGTCAAGCAGAGGAAAGGGGCAGCGGCGTGGGGGCGGGGTGCCATGTGTGCTGTGTGCATTCTGCGGCTGCTCTGAGAGGCAGAGACTGCAGAATCGATGCCAAGCTGCCTGGTCCAGAGACCCAACGGCCTATAACAGGGCCCTGATTGGGCCTTCAGGCCTTGATCGTGGCTGCAGGAAGGGGGATCTCCTAAATCCAGTAAAGGAAGTCCCCTTTCTCAGTTCCCCATAGAGGAAATGGGCGTGCAGAAAAAAAGGTAGTTAAACATTATTTTCTCGGCAATATTAGGGCCACCTTGAGCTGTTATCTCAAACACTGTAATCTGTGTGTGTATGTATACACACTGGGGCTTGAACCCTAGGCCTGGAGCAAGAGCTCAGGTTTCTGGCTGATGGCTGGTGTTCTACCACTTGAACCATCTGGTATTTTGCTGCTTACCTGTTCTAGATAGAGGCTGACAGACTTTTCATGCCTGGGCTGGCTTCAAACCTCTATCCTCAGGTCTCAGTCTTCTGAGTAGCTAGGATAACAGGTGTGAGCCACCGACGGTGCCCAGCTTCGGTAAGTTTTTAGGACAACAAGAATTTAGCCTTTGCCAACCATTTGCCTTTTCTGGAATTTCTTTTCTTTGTGCTTTTTGCAAGTACCAGGATTTGGACTCTGAGCCTGGTTCGGCTGGCCGACCACATGACTAGACTTAGATAATCCTATTATAGCCAATTTGATCACAGATGTAACCTTTCTACAAGCTGTGTGTCTTTTGTATATTAAAAACAGGAAGAAGCTTGTCCAACTGAAAGGAGGGCTAAGCTCAATAGCTAGGCAATGCAAATTAAAACCAGATATACTATCACACATTCACAAAGTTGGCTGATTTTTACACATTTCCTATCAGGTAAAACAAGGGGAATGGACACAGAACTAGCAACAAAATGGATAAAGTTACATTGTGGAACAGTTTCACCTTTTTGAATAAAAATTACACATACACCATGTTCCATGGTCCAGTAAACCCCACAATCCAGAGTTTGACTCCAGAGAAATTGCTAGTCTTGTGCACTAAGAGGCATACACAATAATAAGTCATAAGCAGCTGGGTTGGATTCTAGATTGGATGATCCTAGAACAAAAAGATGGAAAAAAAGAAAGGAAATTAGAAGTCAAACCATGAAAAAACAGAAATTTATTTCATAGGAATGTATCTGTGCTTTTATTTTTTTACCCCTTTTATTTTTGTGGTTGTTGGACACAGAGGTGTGTGTCCCAGGCTGACCTTGAACTCATCATCTGCCTGTCTCTGCCTTCCCAGTGATGGTACTATTATTTTCACACTTTTGTTTTGAGGGTGTGTGGTTTGGGGGCTTGGACTTAGGACATTGGTGCTGTTCCTGAGCTCTTTTGCTCAAGGCTAGCACTGTATCACTTCAAGCCACAGTTTCACATCTGTGGTTTTTGTTGTTGTTGTTGTTGTGGGGCTTGAACTCTGGGCTTGGGCGCTGACCCTCAGCTCCTCAGCTCAAGGCAAGCACTCTACTGCTTGAGCCACTTCCAGTTTTTCTAGTGGTTTATTGGAGATAAGAGTCTCATGGACTTTCCTGCCCAGGCTGGCTTTGAACCATGATCCTCAGATCTCAGCCTCCTGAGTAGCTAGGATGACAGGCTTGAGCCACCAGCGCCTGGCTTTCACTTCTGGTTTTTAAGCGGTTAATTGAAGATGGTCTTACTGGGACTTTTCTGTCTGGGCTGGCTTTGAACTGCAATCCTCAGATCTCAGCCTTCTGAGTAGCTAGGAGGCAGGAGTCACTGGTGCTCAGTTTGTTTTCACACTTTTGACAAGTGTTTGGGCAAAAAAACAAAACCAGTGGAAATTGGACTCTTTCCATGCCATAGAATAATACAGATGTGTTCCCATTTACTAATAAAGTTTTAAATGCAAGCAAAATAAACATATACCGTCAAGTGGCATGCAATATGGTCTTGTTTTATTTGTTTACTGAGGATTAAACTCGGGGGCTTACGCTCAGCAGATGCTCTGCCACTACTCCCAGCCCAATTATTTGTAAAAAGCAGAGATATTAACCCCTTGTCTAAAGACTTGTCAAAGACTCACATTCTGTAAGTGCAAGCATATGAGAAATCAATCATAAGAGGTCAGCAAAAAGGAACTGTGGAAGGGGAAGAGAAAAACAATAAAAGGGAAGCCCCAGCAAAGCTAAGGGAGAAGACTGCTCTCAGGGAGCCAGGGGTCCACCTGGCCTTGGACTCGACTCTTACACCTTTTCCTATTATCTTTCCCCTTGGGCATGGCTCCATCTTACTGTGACTCACCTTTTGAATCATTTCCTCCAAGCAATTTCAACCTCCTCACCCAGCCTGCCCTCCAAACTCCTCACCTGACCACTCACCAGCCAGATGTCTTCTCCAAGGTTGCACAACTGGCAGGAGCAAACCACTAAGCTAGCCTGACAGGTTCTACTTGAATTAGAAATCACAGATCTTCAGCAGGCACCAGGCCATCTCCTTAGGTGTCTGGGGTGCTATTCCAGATATGGCCAAGCCCTACACAGAGAATCCATTTAGGAACTCCTGTCACCTATCCTTAAAGTCAAGCTCTCTATTCTGCTCTTTTTTTTTTTTGTCAGTCCTGGGGCTTGAACTCTGGGCTTGGGCACTGTCCTTGTGCTCTTCAGCTCAAGGAGAGCGCTCTACCACTTGAGCCACAGCACCACTTCCAGCTCTTTTTTTTTCTATTCTTCTCTTTCTTTGCTGCTTGTAAGATGAGCCTCTTTGGTCCCCAGCTCCTGAGATCATCCTGTCTCAAGCATTGGGGGCACCTACCTCCTACCTCCTTCCTTCTACATTCCTGTGTCATTCCTCGTCCTCCTCTCTTCAATTATCCATCTCTTTCTTCCCTCTGCCAGACCATATAAGTCAGAGTTCTTGAGAGGAATAGAGTTTGGATATGTAGAATTATAGAACATGTATAATTATGATACTTAGAGCCCTGTGCAAACTCTAGGGGTTCCACATGTGAAGTCCAGCCAGTATACCATGAGAAAGATTTGTTACAAGGGGCAAAGTTATGCCATTGAAAAATGAATTCAATCCATCTTCCAGGATACAGATATAAGTATTAGGTTGAAATAGAGGGAGAATTGGGCAGGAGGTGAGAAATCTGTGTGAATGGTCCTGTAGCTGGTAATGATGTGAACCTTGTCATTTGTGTGTGTGTGTGTGTGTGTGCATGCTGGACTTGAACTCAGGGCCTGGGTGTTGTCCCTGAGCTTTTCATTCAAGGCTAGTGGTGTAGCACTTGAGTCACAGCTCCACTTCCTGCTTTATGGTGGATAGCTGGAGATAAGAGTCTCAGAGATTTTCCTGCATTAGGCTGGCTTCAAACCACACTCCTCCAATCTCAGCCTCCTGAGTATCTAGAATTACAGGCTTGAGCCATTGGTGCCTTTCCAGCTTCTTTTTTTTTTTTTTCGTTTGTGGGGCTTGAACTCGGGGCCTGAGCGCTGTCCCTGAGCTTTTTTGCTCAAGGGTAGCCCTCTACCACAGTGCCACTTCTGGTTTTCTGGTGGTTAATTAGAGATCGGTCAAATGTCGTGATCATGGGCTTTCCGGCCCTGGCTGGCTTTGAACTGTGATCCTTAGATCTCAGTTAGATCCTGAATAGCTAGGATTATAGGTGTGAGCCAACAGCGCCCGCCCTCACAGCTTCTTAAAGCTACAACTTATTCCCCTTGGGGAGTGGACCAGGTTATTCAATGATTAACCCCGTGGGTGATTGTCTCTCACCCCGTTTCCTTTGGTGTCTATCAGTAAACAAGTGAGAACCCCAGTTTGCTCCCGATATCGGAGGAGGGGCGCCTCCATCTCCAAGGTCACAGTGTACTGGCATGGCTCAGCGTCCCTGGAGCTGTCAGACGCTGGCCCTGCCCTCTGAAGCCCCGCCCCGCGACCCACCCGCAGTAGGCCCGATTCAAATCCAGCCAATGGCGGCGTGTAAACAAACCTAGCCCCGCCCATCGACGAATAATTCCGGGAGTCGGACGTAAGGCCCATTTAACCCGGTGAGGAACTGGGGGCTGGACGGAATCCTGGCCACGCCCTCACGCTTGGGCCAATAGGAAGGTAGGCTCCGCCCCCCGCACTTGCCGCGCTGAGGACCCGAGGCCGGGCTGGGCTCGCTGCTGCCTGATTTCCCAGAGTTTCGGGCTGGCTTCCTCCGTTCGGAGGGAGCGCGCGCGCGCGCGTTCTGGGGGCAAAGATCTCCCCGGATTTTTTCTATTTTTCTCCTCTCTTCCTTTGCCTGGGGCAAAGATCCCAGATCTCAGATTAGTGCAACAGTCACGTGTTCTGCTCGAGTGAAATCCTACACTACAGATAAGCAAGTACTTGGATTGGCCAAGTTTTCTTTACACCCTCCAGGGTGAGGGCGGAGCCGAGGACGTTGTTTTGACTTTGGAGAGGGCGTGGTTCGGACGGTAAAGCTCTTAGCTATCCAGAGCCAAGGCCTTGGGTTCAAATCCAACATCTTCAAAAAGGAAAAATGAATACATAGGGTAGAAAATATGGCACTTGGCAGGAAAGCGATCTATTCCTGCTAGAGGCGTTATGGAGCTAGTGCACAGAGGTGAGACAAGGCCGATCTCAGCCCCTCTCCTGAGTAGCTAGGATCACAGATATGAGCCAAGGAACCCAGCTCCAACTCAGTTTATCATCTGGGATTTAACAGCTTATACCTGCTTCTTAAGTAGGAAGGGAGCATCACGTTTAAAGAAAAGCATTTTTTCCCCCTTGAGCCAGGGGTGTCCCTCTGTAACCCAGGCTGGCCTTGAACTTGTAATCCTCCTACCTTAGCCTCCTGAGTGCTGGGATCATAGGTGTGTGCCACTATGCGGCGTCTGTTTCCTTACTGGCCCCCAAGTTGACCTTTTACCATCCCTTTTGCAGTTCCTGACCATAGGAGATTTCTCAGACCTTACCAACTGCTTCCAAAATAGCATTGACAACTTGTAAGGTCAGCTCTATAGTTTAGGCTCTCAAGGACTGCAGGACCCAGAGCAGAGCAGGAAGGATGTACATTCCATCTGGAAGACAGGGGCTGGGTTCTGCCAGCTCTTCCACAACCCTGGCTCAGTCTAGGGATGGAGGACAGACCACCACATCACACCAGAGAAACCTGGGACCTGTAGGTATGAATGGTCAAGGCAGGAAACCGAAGTCAGGAGGCTTGTGTTAAGCTTACTTGCTCTAATGCTAAGAGTTGAGCTGTATAGGAGGCAGAAACTGGGGACTCGCTGGGCATCAATACCTTTGGCACCTGTTAGAATAAATTTCCTAACAGCCTGCCAGTGTCCAACTTCAGTCTTCTCCGCCCCCATGGCTGGTAGCTATGACAAGCTCACTAGTGCCACCCATAAGAGATCCCTAGGTTACAAGGAAGTCCTCAGCCTGTAACTGGGGTCCCACTTCCTGCTCACAAGACCACGGTGTTGGACCTACTTTTGTTTATTGTAAGCAAAATGTCTCTAGCTGGAAGTAACTGAATGTCTCCCATCCCATCCCCCTCACCCCCGTGGGAAATTCTGATTGGACACATGCTCACAAGAAGCTTAAGCGGAAGAATAACTGCCTAGCAAAAGCAGGTCCCGAGTTCAAACCCCAACACCACACACACACCAGACACACATACACAAAGCACAGGTCAACTGATTGGGGCAGATTATGCAAAAATAAGGTCTCAAGGTATACATTACTGTTTGCCTTCGGAGGGGTCCACAAAGCTTCCAAGAATCCCAGATAACCACTGGGTAAATTTATTAACTTTTTTTATTTTGAGGTGGGGTGGGGGAGACCACTCTAGGTAGCCCGTGTTGTACTCAAAACAAGATCCTGCTGCTTCAGCTTCTGGAATGCAGGGATGACAGGCATACCTCACCCCGCCCAGCTTGGAATTCATAGTTTTCAAGGAATTCACCATCAACAGAACCAACAACCGGCATGTCCCCAGAAGTTCACTCCTCCCAGTAACCCTATCAGACCTGTTGTTTACAAGAATTTTTTTTTTGGGTCCCATCGTGGGGCCTGAGCTCTGGGCCTGGGCGCTGTCCCTCAGCTCTACAGCTCAAGGCTAGCGCTCTACCACTTGAGCCACAGCGCCACTTCCGGCTTTTTTCTTTTTGCT
>NW_012267372.1:66940-99704 GCF_000151885.1 Dipodomys ordii | reverse complement strand
GCCGCCGCCGCCATGCGATCAGGCAGTGCGCTGACCGGCCCGGCCGGCCGGCCCCTTCTGGGTCCTCCCTGTGCAGCCCGTGCGGGGCCGTCCCGGAGACCCCGCGCCGACGGCTGCTCAAACATCAGGGTGAGTTTCTCACAATGTAGCAATTTCTCTTTAAATCTCTTAACTCTCTCTACCTGCGAGTCGGGGCTGTGACAGGGCGCAAAAGCGAGGGGGGGAGTGGGGGTTGGCGGCGAGGGTGTGTGTGGGGGGAGCCGGAGCCGGGGCCGAGCCCCCCCCCCGACACACACTCTCAGCCCCCCAACCGGGGCGCAGCGCCCGCCGCCTCTCCGCTCTCTTTTTTTTTTTTTTTGCTCGGCGGCGCCCACCATCATCTTCACCCCACCCCACCCCGGCTCTCTCCCTCCACCGTCGTCACCCCGATCTTTCGGGGACCCCCCCCTTTTCTCCCTATACACACACACACACACACACACACACACACCCGGCGGCCCCTGCCCCAGCCCGGCTCCCGGTGCCTCCCCGGCCCTCCCGCCGGCGGCCCCGGATACAATGGAGCGGCGGAGAAGCGAGACCCGACGTTCCACGGGGGGAAGGGCGGGACCCCCCCTCTGCCTCGGGGGACCCCCGCCCCTCGCCCGCTCCCCGCCTTTCGGGGTGTGTGTATGTGTGTGTGTGTCTGGGGGAACCGATGAGGGCAGTGGGGCAGCCGGTGGCTATTTCCCGGTCCGAGGCGAGCGAGCCCTCCGTTTCTCCCCGTCCCCTGCGCCCCCTCCCCCAAACGCTCTCATGGATCGGGGAGGGGGAATGTGGGGGTTCCGGGGCACCTCGGCCTGCTGGGGAGGGCTGGATGGGGTCTCCCCCTCCCCGCCGCCCCCAAACAATGAGCGGAGTTAACTTGCCCCCCACCTCCCCGAGCCAGGGACCCGGTGGGCCCCCGCCCCCCCCACCCCCAGCCGGCGGGCCCCAGAATTGGCGAACGTTACAGGAGGGGAGAAAAGGGGGGGGAGTCCCAACTCCTGTCATGCCCCCCCCCCGATCTCCACCCGGACGGGCCGGGAAGGGGAGGCACCAGGCCCAGCCCGGGCACCGCGCTCGGGTGGTGACCTTTAGACAAAGGCAGCCCTTTCCCGGGGGTGAGCCCGGGCCTCTCCGGGCCCCTCGACGGGCACCGGCGGGAGGGCGGGCGGGCGGGAGGGAGGGAGGGATGGCGGAGGAGGAGGAGGAGGAGGGACGAGCCATCTGGTTTTCCCATCTCTGGCTGCCCCCTTCGGCTGCGTCCCGGGCTCCTGTCACGGGCGGCGGCCGGGAGACGAGGGAACCAGGGTCTGCCCGGCCCTGCCCGGCCCTGCCCGGGCCTTGGTCGGCCGCCAGCCGGGAGGGAGGACCGCGGCGCGGGCGGGCGGGGGCTGGAAGGCACCGTGGCCGCTTCCTCCCCGCGCGCCTTTGTTTTGCTTTGTGGTTCTGAGCAGCTGAACCTCCGGGCTAGTGGGGGTCAGAGGCCGCGGGGTCACCTCTCTTGGGGGAGGGGGGAGAGTCTTGGTGACAGCTCTGACATCCCCCCCCCAGGCTGTGGGTACCAGTTGGTGCCCAGCCACCCCCCCACCCTCCTCCCCTTCTTGCAATAAAAATCTAGGGACACCTTTACCCCCCCCCCAGACTCTAGGCCTGAGATTTAGGATTAGCTTTCTGGCTTTCATGCTCTCTCTGCACCTGGGGCTGGGGGAGGGGGGGCCCTGTCAAGGGTGACACACGCCCCAGATGGAGAAATGGGAGACAGGTCTCTCTGGGACCATCCCTTTCCTCTGCCCCCATGGACTTCCGGGGCAGAGTTACCTCCCCTGCCTTTCCCCAGACCTTCCCCCTCTCCCAGAAGCCGGAAATAACCACAGCGCTTTATGGGAGGAGGGGAAGAGTATTATGGGTTGTCGAGTGCTACCAACCCCGGGTCTGTTATTGTCCCCATTCTCCAGGCGGGCTCACTGAGGCCCAGAGGGGTTCAGGAGCTTGCCTCATGTTTTGTTTACATGGTTCTGCCATGGGAAAAGTCCAATCTGTGAAGTCTTTCCTCATGTCTTTGTGGCACACTCTTGGCCTTTGGATTTCAGGGGTCCTGGGTTCCCCCTAAAGGAGCAGGGAATGTTTCCTCCTGAGATCTGGTTTAGGGAAGGAGGGAGGGATAAAGAACAGCTGGAAGGGTAGGGACTGCCCTGTTGGGGTCCCTGATCCTCTACCCTGTGACCTGCTGTCATTCTGCCCTGGGATGCCAGCTGACTGGCCAGGCCACGACCTCCTGTAACCCTCTAGCAGGCCGGTCACCTCTTGGCTCAGTGTCATGCGCACATGACAATAATTAGAGTTGGGATAACTGACCCTAGGTGGGAAAGCATTGACCAAATGTGTGATTTATATTTGGCACACAGGCCTGTGGGTGTGGATGCTCGGGTGAGCAGTGAGGCCTCTGGCATAGACTCTCCCCCCCTCAAGTAAGGGGAGAAGGGGGGGACTGGAGCTGACAGGGGTGGGGGCAGGGGGGGGACAGGGCTGGCCCCAGCCAGTACATCCACTGCCAGGTGTTGCTAGTGATCCATTTTCTGCCAGCTGAGGCCATGGCTGTTGGTGGGGGACCCACTCCAGGCCAGGCTGCAGGGGTAGAAAGGGGGAGCTGCCAAGTTGCCCTCAGCGCTGGGGGATCCCTGTGGCTTTAGGGAGTCCCCTCTCTGATGCTCCTTGCAAGGATAGCAGGCATGGGGAAGAGACTCTGGAGGTTGAGTGAGAAGGGAAGGGTGGAGGCAAGGGAAGCTTAGAGCTGCCCTGTGGGGGGGGGGGAGAGGGGGAGGGGGAGGATGCCCACAGCTGACTTCCTTCCCAGAGGCCTCTGGGGCCTTGGCCAACTTTTTGTGGGGGAGGGGCTGGGGTGGGATATGGAGTCTGTCTGACACTACAGAAGGTCCAGAGAGGGACATTTCGGATAGGAGGGGAGGCCCTGGGGTGCAGGAGCAGCTGCCAGTCCTCCCCAGGCACCCCCCCCCAACCAGCCCTACCCCCACCTACCAGGCTGTCCTGACTTCTGGTCTCAAGAATGCACCAGGCTGCTGGGGAGGGGGGGCGGGGAGCTAATTGGAAACAGGGAAACAAGGCATTCCTCCTTTCCCGGGGCCAGGGCCTGGGATGGGATGAGAGCCTTGTTCTCTTCCTCCTGGCTGTTTTGGGGGGAGGTCTCCTGAAAGGTGTCCACAAGTATACCTTCCCTGTGAGCAGACACAGCATTCTTCCCCCTCCTGGCATCGCCATGTCTGTCCGCTCTCTCTTGCCTGAGTTTGCTCCCTCAGGGCCACACCATGTCAGAGCTTGGTGAATGGTCTCCAGGGCGTCCCCCAGTTCTTCCTGCAGCACCCCCCATTCGTGTTTTGTCCCCGTTGACTAGAGCCTTTGTGTCAGTGACATGCAACTTTCCCCATCCAGAGGGAGAGATTTCTGAGTGGCGTCTGTTTTGGTTGGGGGTGGTGGTGGTGGTGGTGGAGCTGGTGGCAGGGGAAGCAATTTTCCCAGTTAAAATTCCTGAGGGCCTACTGTGTGCCCAGGCCCTGAGGATCCATCTGGAAATTAGGACTCAGCCCAGCAGGAACCCTGAATTAGCTGCTGCAGGGTTTGATTAGTTCTGTCTGGGTGGCCTCAGCTGCCACCAGGGAAGAAGTGTCTCTCTCTCTCCCCCCTTCTCTCCCTCCCTCCCCCTCCCTCTCTCTCCTTCTCTCTCCCTCTCTCCTTTCCCTTCCTTCTTTTTTTTCCCCTTTCCTTGGGACAAATTTCAAATTCCGGAGACACAATGTCCCCTCTCTGGCACCTTTGGTGTCCCTAGCTCTCTTCCCCAGGGACAGACGACACCATTGAGAGGTTCTCTGTGTGTACCCGTTGTGTCTTCACTGTGCCCACATGCTAATGTGCTCTCCTGTGGTTGGGCACATTGTTTTTCACCGTATCTTCCTCCCCCCCCCCAGCCCCCCAGCCCACCACATGTGAATCTTCATCTTTTTCTTGACTCTGTTGTATTCCACTGGCTGGACAGACCTTGTTTTCTGTCATAGGCGTGGAGGTGTGGCTCAGGCAAGAGGTCCAAAGGTATAGGTCCTGCTGGGAAGTGGTTGTGATTGGATTGCTGCATCCGGATCTGCAAATCGGACTCCCTCCTCCCTCCCTGTTTTTTGGGGTTTTTTTGGGAACAGAGTCTTCCTATGTATCCTGTAAGTTTGAAGATGCCCACCTGAGTGCTGGGATTACAGGTGGGCGCCACTATTCCTAGCTGTGTTCTTTTCTTTTTTGTTGGTCATGGAGCTTGAACTTTGGATCCCTGAGCTCTTCAGCTCAAGGCGAGTGCTCTACCACTTGAGCCACAGCTCCACTTCCGGTTTTCTGGTGGTTTATTGAAGATAAAAGTCTCATGGATTTTCCTGTCCAGGCTGGCTCTGAATCATGATCCTCAGATCTTAGCCTTCTGAGTAGCTAGGATAACAGACATGAGCCCCTGATGCCAGGCTACTATGTTATTTCTCTGATGTTGTAGTTTGAAAGGAGTTATTCTCTATCCTGGTCAATCTCAGTCAACTTGTCGGCTAGGCCTAGCTCTCTTTGCCTCAGTGACCTTGCTCTTCTGCCTATGGCCAGCATTACATGCCTGTTACTTGTTGGGGGACAGGAGTGCAGACTCTGGAACCCGACTGTCAGTTTGAATCTTGGTTCTGCCACTTGCTGGCTTTGGCAAAGAGCTGGCTGACTCTGGGACTCAGTCTTCCTCTCTGTTGAGTGGGTTCATCTCTGGACCTACCTTGTCCGGTGGCTGCAGTGTTATGTGACATTTGTAAAGGTTTTGGTAGTCAGTGTGGCTGTGACATTTCAGGCGCTCGGTATCTTTTCTGTCCTTCTGGGTTGTGAACCCTCAAACTGGGCAGACACAAGATTTGAATAAGTGTGGTTTTGGTGTTGATGGCACTTGAGTTTTAAATTCAGGGCCTTCTGCTTTCTTTCTTTGTATATGCTGCTTCTGGGACTTAAACTCAGAGCCTGGGTGCTGTCCCTGGGGTTTTTGTTGTTGTTGTTGTTTTGCTCAAGGTTAGTACTCTACTACTTTATCCAGAGCTCTACATCCAGCTTTTGGGTAGTTCATTGGAGATGAGAGTCTCACAGACTTTCCTGCTTGGACTGGCTTCGAACCATGACCCTCAGGTCTCAGCCTCCTGAGTAGCTAGGATGACAGGTGTGAGCCACCAGCACCCTGCCCTCTCTGCCTATCATAGGTATACACCTCCATAGCTGGGCTACAAGCCATCCCTTCCTTGGTAGGGGGAGTACTGGAATTTGAACTCAGTGCCTTGGACTTGGTAGTCAGGCAGGAACTCTAGCACTTGAGCCACCCCTGTGACCAAAGCAGTTCCTTCTTGTGTCTCATTTTCCTGGTCTGGTCTGCTGCCAGCCAGGCGTACCGATTCCAGGAATTCGCAGATGACACTGGCAGTTAGTTGTTCTCACTGTGATCTGCAGATTCCTGGCATTGAGTTTGGGCCAGGCACACGGGGCCTGTTTTGCCACTAGGGACAGGGGCACCTTGCACCATGCTTGGCATGCTGTGATCATGACTGTGATTTGAGTTACGTTTCAGGTTAGTAGGTGAGGTCTCTTATGAGCTCAATACCCAAGCACCATTGCCTTCCCCAGAAGTTTGCCTTTAGTTGGCTTTGGTTTGGTGCTGAGGTTTGAACTCAGGTCCTCCCACTTAAAGCTTTTGGTTTTAGTTTGTTTTCTTTTCAGATAGAATCTGTGTGCTTTTGCCAAGTTGGCCTCAGACCATGATCCTCCTAATTCTGCCTCCTGTAGCTGGGATTACAGATGCGCCATTATGCCTGGTCGGTCCGAATTTATTTTGGTGATGTTGGAGGTGCTTGTGCTAATCACATCCTGTGCCACTGCGTCCTGTCCCTCCTCCCCAACCAGGGCTGGCATTTTAAGCACTAGGTAACATTTAGGGCAGTAAAGCACCCACCCGGACTGGAGAGAAAAGCCTAGCCAGCCAGCTTTGGTGGAAACTTCACCAGTGTCTTTCCTAACAATTTTCTGCTGATCTTTTTTTGGCCTACTTTCCCCTCCTCCTGCCCCACACTATTTTTCCCCCTTTTTTTGTTGGCGTATTTTTAAATTTTTGGGTCTGGTTGTGGGGCCTGAACTCTGGGCCTGGGCGCTGTCCCTCAGCTCTTCAGCTCAAGGCTAGTGGTGCACCACTTGAGCCACAGTGTCACTTCCAGCTTTTTTCTTTTTGCTTATGTGGTGCAAAAAGGGCCTCAAGCATGCAAGGCAAGTGCTCTACCACTGAGCCACCTTCCCAGCCCCGTATTTTTTTTTTTTTGCGGGGCGGGAGGGGGGGTCGGTTGTGGGGCTTGAACTCTGGGCCTGAGTGCTGTCCCTGAGTTCTTCAGCTCAAGGCTAGTGCTCTTACCACTGAGCCTCAGCACCACTTCCAGTTTTCTGGTAGTTTATTGGAAATAAGAGTCTCACAGAGCTGGGTGCTGGTGGCTCACACCTGTAATCCTAGCTACTCAGAAAGCTGAGATCTGAGGATCTTGGTTCAAAGCCAGCCCGGGCAGGAAAGTCCGTGAGACTTTTTTTGTTTTTTGGGTCCGGTTGTGGGGCCTGAACTCTGGGTCTGGGCGCTGTCCCTCAGCTCTTCAGCTCAAGGCTAGCGCTGTACCACTTGAGCCACAGCGCCACTTCTGGCTTTTTTCTTTTTTCTTATGTGGTGCTAAGGAATCGAACCCAGGGCCTGATGCATACAAGGCAAGTGCTCTACCACTGAGCCACCTTTCCAGCCCCTGTAAGACTCTTTTCTAAATAAACCACTAGAAAATCAGAAGTGGCGCTGTGACTCAAGCAGTAGAGTGCTCGCCTTGAGCTGAAGAGCACAGGGACAGAGTTCAAGCCCCACGACAGACCAAAAAAAAAAAAAAAAAGTCTCACAGACTCCTGCCCGGCTGGCTTTGAACCATGATCTTCAAAGCTCAGTCTCCTGAGTAGCTAGGATTACAGGCGTGAGCCACTGGCACCTGGCTTGGAGTATTTTTAAAGTAAGTTCTAGACTTCATCTCATTTCAACTATTATTTTTTGTTAGTCTCTTGAACTAGGTGCTAGGGCCTTGGTGCTGTACCTGAGCTCTTTTGCTCAAGGCTAGCGCTCTACCACTTGGAACTACAATACCACTTCCAGTTTTTGAGTGATGAATTGGAGATGAGAGTTTTTCAGAGACTTTTCTCTTCTGGTTGGCTTTGAACCACGGTCCTCAGATCTCAGTCTCCTGAGTAGCTAGGATTGCAAGCATGAGCCACTGGTACCCAGCTGTGTATTTACTTTTCTTTCTTTCTTTTTTTTTTTGGTCAGTTGTGGGTCTTGAACTCTAGGCCTGGGCTCTGTCCCTCAGCTCTTCAGCTCAAGGCAAGCGCTCTACCACTTGAGCTACAGTGCCACTTCTGTTTTTTTCTGCTTATATAGTGCTGAGGAATTGAACCCAGGGCCTCATGCATGTGAGGCAAGCACTCTACCACTGAGCCACCTTCCCAGCCCTGTTTATTTACTTTTTATGTGCTGATACTGGGGTTTGAACTTAGGACCTTTTGCTTTCCCTGCTTTTTCAAGGCCAGTTGCTCTACCACTTGAGCCATAGCTTCTTCTTTTTTTTTTTTTTTTTGTCGGTCATGGGGCCTGAACTCTGGGCCTCGGTGCTGTCCCTCAGTTCTTCAGCTCAAGGTTAGCGCTCTACCTCTTGAGCCCACAGTGCCACTTCAGCTTTTTCTGCTTATGTGGTGCTGAGGAATCGAACCCAGGGCCTCATGCATGCAAGGCAAGCTCTCTACCACTGAGCCACCTTCCCAGCGCTGAGCCACAGCTTCTCTTCTGGCTTTTGATTGGTTTATTGGCAATAAGAGTCTCACGGACTTTCCTGCCTGAGCTAGCTTGGAATTGTGATCCCCAGATCTCAGCCTCCTAAGTAGCTGAGATTACAGGTGTGAGCCCCTGGCCCTGGCTCTTTCCAGGATTTGAGAGGATCCAAGGGAGGGACACTGATGCTGGAGGTGGCAGCAGACTTCTGAGTGGTCCGTCCAGTGTCTGTGTCCCTTATGCCCCCACTGGGTAGTGAATAGCTATATCTGTGTGGCTAAGGCTTTGGGGTCCTCCTTAATGCCCCCTAGAGTGCTGGCTACCATGGACTTCTGTCTTCCTCAGGAATTACAGGCATGCACTACCACTCCCAACTTCACTTTTAGTCTTGACAAGTATTTGTGTGCACTGCTATAACCCACACAGAATCAAAATACACCAGTCCACATCCTTTCCCCCAGCATGCCATTGCGGCTCTTCCCAGAGGGTGTGCCAGGTCACTGTGACCATGTGCACACACAGTGTCCTGTGACTAAGGGTGTGGCCATTGGTGGGTGTGGGTGCTGAGGTCTCAAATGCTTACTACCAGGGCCCAGCCCTCTGCTTCCCTTTGTTGCTGCATCTCTATACTATACCCCTGGGAAATGGGGTGGGGGTGGGGGGAGGTGGCGGGGGCTTACCCCCTATCTAGGAAGAGCTCCTAGTATCTACTGAGACCTTATTTGAGATAGGGTATCACTTCCTGCCCAGGCTGGCTTAGATCCTTGACTCTCCCAATCTCAGTCTCCTATATAGCTGGGATGACAGATGTGCACCACTGCACTCAGCTATTGGTTGAGATGGGGTCTTGCCTAAATGCCCCCACAACTATGGGGGGGAGAGGGAGAGTATTCTGGAGGACTTTCATCACCCAGGGGCTGCATGGCTGGTGGAGGGGGGTGGGGGAATTAAGGCTGGACCAAAGGTCAACACCTCTGGAATAAAGCAGGGAGTTTCCAGAAAGAACTTAGCCCAGGTAAGAGAAAGTCAGGGACAAAGGTGTCTTGGCCTGGAATTTCCTGGGTTGGATGGAGGTTGGGACCTTGTGACATGGCTCCCGGCGGTGTCCTTATATCCCTACTCCCAAGTTGGTGACCTGGCCAGACCCCTGTCCACACCTTACCTCTGACTTTCCATCTGATTTGCCCACACTTCCTTGGCCTTCCCCCACGGTCTCACTGGAGATTCAGGACGGGCAGGGCTCGAGGGAGCCTCCCTCACAGGGCACAGAAGGAAGGGGCCAGGTTAGAGGTTGGGGGGGCAGGAGGTGTCTGCAGGCACCAGGGCACTCCTACCTGACCCCCTTCCCCCCCACCCCGGGGTTCTCCGTCTTTGAGAGGTCCTTAGGAGTATGTGGTGGTGTTTCAGTGCTGGGATTTGAACTCGGGACCTGGAACTTGCTAGGCAGGCATTCTACCACATGAGCCACACTCCAGCCTCTGTGGTAGTTCTTAGTTTGGGGAAAGTGGGGGAAGGGAGTACTGAGGTCCTATTAGGAAACCCACATTTTTTTTTGGGGGGGTCTGGTCGTGGGGCCTGAACTCTGGGCCTGGGCGCTGTCCCTCAGCTCTTCAGCTCAAGGCGAGCATTCTACCACTTCCATTTTCCTAGTGGTTTATTGGAGATAGGAGAGTCTCATGGACTTTCCTGCTTTTGAACCGCGATCCTCAGATCTCAGCCTCCTGAGTAGCTAGGATTATGGGCGAGAGCCATCACCACCCAGCTGGAATTTACATTTTTAATCAATGGATGGAAGTCAAATACATGTCTTCCCTATTTGTAAATAGCGAATGTCAAATCTCACTGTTCTTTCATGTGTCCGCCCCTCCCTCCCGGGACACTGAGTGTGAGTGAACATGGGCTTTGTTTTGTCTCCAGCTGTTCCCCTCCGCGTCTCTGGCAGAGCCTGGCCCGTGACACACAACTCAGTACTTAACTGCGGAGTGCATGAGTACTTACCAAGCAGGGTTCTGAAAAGATCTCAGTGAGTGCAAAGAAAATGTGAGGAGCTGGGCTCCGGTGGCTCACGCCTGTCATCCAAGCTACTCAGGAGGCTGAGATCACTCAGGAGGCTGAGATCTGAGGATCGCGGTTCAAAGCCAGCCCAGGCAGGAAAGTCCGTGAAACTCTTATCTCCAATAAACCACCAGAAAACCGGAAGTGGCACTGTGGCTCAAGTGGTAGAGCACTCGCCTTGAGCTGAAGAGCTGAGGGACAGCGCCCAGGCCCAGAGTTCAAGCCCATGACCGACCAAAAAAAAGAAAAGAGAAGAAAATCTGAGGAATATCAGAGACAGGCTCAGCACCTAGCTACTTACCTTTAGCATTCTAGGTTAATGGAGGACTTGAACTCAGGGCCTGGGCTTGGGAGGCAGATAGATGCTCTTTCGCTTTTTTTCCCCCCCTCAAATAGTCTCCCAGTTTTGCCTTAGGCTCAGCCTTGTCCTAGACACCCCTCCTCCCAGGCATGGTGCTGTCCACCTGCCCTGGTCAGTAACAGCGCAGTGTCCAGAGCCCATATAAAGCTGGAATTCACCCTCTGGGTTGGGGGCAGGGTGGGCAGATGCTCAGAAGTACCCCCAAGTCTCTCCTGTAAGGATTAATTTAGCTAAAAGGAGACAAGATGCCATGTAAGTCATCCTAAAGGGCCACTCCCAAAGCAGGGCTGGGTCAAGCATCCTATGCGAGGTTTGATCCCCTAAATGCACACAGTAGCCTAATCCCCAGAGTCTTACGTTAATGGTATTAGGAGAGTGGGTGACTAATCCCACTGTGGTGTTTGGAAGTGATTTGATTAGATTAGGGCATGAGGCTGAGCCCTGGTGATTAGATCCTGGCTGGCTACATAGGAGGGAGGGAAGAAGAGAAGAAGAGAGAGACCTCTCTCTCTCTCTCTCCCTCTCCCCCCTCCCTTCCTCCTCTTTTCCCCCTCCCCATCTTACCCCCCCTTGTGTGGTCCATACTCCTACCACCAGAATCCATGCCACGCTTTTTCTACTTTGTGCACTGTGAGCTATATCAACCCATCTGTGAAGTAACTGGCCCCAAGCATTCCATTGTAGTGGGAGGAAAAAAAAAAAGAAACACAAAAGCAGCTGACCACTACATCCATCACTCAAAGGATCTCGTGGCCTCCTGGGGAGACCTTCTTCCCCAGCCCTCCTGGTCTGTTGCCTTCCTTGCTACAGCATCCGTGATGGCTGCTGGACTAGATCTGTTTGTTTTACCCCTGAGATCTGATATGTATTTTATTTTTGGTCAGTCTTGGGGCTTGAATTCTGGACCTCGGCGCTATCCCTCAGCTCTTCAGTTCAAGGTGAGTGCTCTACCACTTGAGCCACAGTGCCACTTCCGGTTTTCTGGTGGTTTATTGGAGATAAGAGTCTCCCAGACTTCCTTGCCCGGGCTGGCTTTGAACCTCAGTTCTTCAGATCTCAGCCTCCTGAGTAGCTAGGATGACAGGCGTGAGCCACTGGCATTCAGCATATTTTTATTTCTTTTGTCAGTCATGGGGCTTGAATTCAGGGCCTGGGTGCTGTCTCTGAGCTCTCTCGATCAAGGTTAGCACCCTACACTACAGTGCAACTGTTTTCTTGTGGTTAACTGGAGATGAGTCTCACAGGACTTTTCTTCCTGGGCTGGCTTTGAACCTCAGATCTCAGCCTCCTGAGTAGCTAGGATTACAGGCATGAGCCACCAGCTCCTGGCTCAAAGTAATTCTTCAATGCTAGGATTTGAACTCAGGGCCTTGTGCTTGCTAAGTAAGTGCTCTTCCACTTGAACCACACATCCTTCCCCAGCCCTTACATTTTTGTAGCTTACAAGCAGCATGCATTGACTGAGAGATGAGAGTTAGCCGACGTGGTGCCCTGCCTGGCAGCCTGGCTTGGGCCATGTTCTGACAAGCAGAGGAGGAATTCACAGGCTTTCTGGAAGGACGCTTTGTCATTGTTGCGTCAATGCCGTCTCAGGCTGCTTGTGGTTTTTCAAGCCTGGCTTTTTATAGCATGGTGGTGAAGAATGGCGGGCTCAGAATCACAGGGTCTGAGTTCAGGTTCTGGCTCCATTGTGTGATTTGGGGCAGGGTCTTGACACCCTCCCCCCTCCCCCTCCCCTCTGAGCCTCCATTCTCTGTGTTCTCTGCTTTGGGCCTGACTGACAGCCAGGGTGCTGAGGCACTGTAATGTAGCCAACACTTTGGCTGAGAGAAGCTACAGTAATAAGTGAGGCTGGGAAGGTGGCTCAGTGGTAGAGTCCTTGTGTAGCATGCATGAGGTCTTGGGTTCAATTCCTCAGTACCATATAAACAAAAGACAAGTGAGTCTTGGATTTTTTTTTTTTTTCCTTTTCAACACTTTGGTTTTGAACTTGATCTTGTACTTGGTAGTTCCATGCCCTTCTTTGGAACTCCGGGTCTCTAACAGTGACCAAGGCTCATCTTACACTTGTATGGGCCTGTGGTGGGCTGTCCATGTGGGCTCAGGTGACTCATAGGACACCTGTGCTGAAGGGACATAGTGTTCACTCCACACTCCAGGCCTGCAGAAATGAGATTTTTACATAGGAGAAGGCCCACTGTGCGTAGGGAGTGTCTGCTTTTAGCCAGGCATGGTGGTATGTACCTGTAATCCCAGCTACTTGGGCATGTGGCCAAATCAGGAGGATCTGGAGTTTGAGGCCCATGAAGGTAAAGTTAGTGAGACCCTGTCTTAACAATAAAATCCAAGGCTAGGTGCTGGTGGCTGTCTGTAATCCTAGCTACTCAGGAGGCTGAGTTCTGAGGATTGCAATTTAAAGCCAGCTCAAGTAGAAAAGTGCAGAAGACTCTTCTCTCCTATTAGCTACCAGAAAACTGGAAGTGGAGCTGTAGCTCAAAGTGGTAGAGCACTATCCATGAGCATAAAAGCTCAGGGACTGCACCCAGGTCCACAGTTCAGGCCTTAGGACTGACAAAAAATAATAAAATAAAATGCTGGGTCCTTGGTCCAGGCTATATAGACAAGGTTGGTGTGAGTTGAGCTGGGTGTGGGTGTGGGTGTGTGGGGGGGTAGCATTCTACAGCCAGTTGCCCCAGGACTGGACTGATAACACAAAGTTTGGAACAGGAATGATCAAATAATTTTTTTGGTGCAGGTACTGGGGCCTGAACACAGGACCTTGCACTCTTGCTTGGCTGATGCTCTATCACGTGAGCCACAGCTCCACTTCTGGCTTTTCTTGCTCCTTTAATTGGATAAGAATTTCATGGTCTTGGGGCTAGGAAGGTGGCTCAGTGGTAGAGCGCTTGCCTTGCATGCCTGAGGCCCTGGGTTCAATTCCTCAGCACCACATAAGAAAAAAGAAAAAAGCCGGAAGTGGCGCTGTGGCTCAAGTGGTAGAGCGCTAGCCTTGAGCTGAAGAGCTGAGGGACAGCACTTAGGCCCAGAGTTCAGGCCCTATGACCGGACCCAAAAACAAAACAAAACAAAAGAATTTCATGGTCTTTTCTCTCTGCACTGGCTCCAAACTCTGGGTCCTCAGATCTCAGCCTCCTGAGTTCAAGCCCTAGTACTGGGAGACCCACAGACACACTCACAGACAGACAGACACACACACACAGGAAGTCATACAAGGGCACCTGAAGATGCTTAATGGAAGGTGGGATATTTGCTGGAAGACAGGATGTTGGGCAGTAGCGTGGGGGGGGGGAGGGGAGGAGGGGAAGGCGTCACACATGCGCAGTGTAGTGCGCCTCCCTCCCGAGCATGCGCAGTCCTTCTGCTGGGGGAGGGGGGGGGACCCTGTAGAAGCTTTGGCCCTTGGGCAACTGGGTCCCTTGTGTGCAAAGTCAGAGGCCGTCCAGCTGGAAGCAAGGTGATGCATGTTTGGGTGGGAAGAGGAAGTCTGCCCGGGTGTAAGGACTAAGTTAGTGTCCCGGGCACTTAGTAGGACGGAACTGCCTGAGGTTGGCTGAAGTACGAGTGATTGATAGGTAAGGCCCTGGATGTCCCGGATGTTCACCGCGCGCCATGTTTTGGGTAGCCTTAAGCTTCTATTTGCCCCCTCTTCTCTCTCTTGAAGCTTAATAGTTTATTTTTCTCTTTTTAAATGAAACATTCTCATTCTGTAACCCAGTCGGGCATGGAACTCATGATCCTCCAGACTCACTTGCCCACGGTTGGGATTACACCATGCTGACTCTCCATTCTTCCCCATCCCTTTTTGTTTTTTTTTGTTTTGTTTTGGTGCCAGTACTGGGGCTTGAACTAGGGCCTCATGCTCTTGCCTGATTCTTTTGCTTAGGGCTGGTGCTCTCCCACTTAAGTCACACCTTCATGTTGGTCTTTTTGCTGGTTAGTTGGACATGGGAGTCACAAGGACTTGGGCTGAGATCCTCAGATCTCAGCTTCCTGAGTAGCTAGGATTACAGGCGTGAGTCACTGCACCCTTGCTGTCTGTTGACTTATAACCTTTCTCTCGTTCTCTCCACAGCTGGCCCCCAAAAGGACACTTTTCAAGTCCCCATCTGGGGGCTCCGTGTAGACCTGGAGTGGACACCCCCTCCTTCCCTTCATGATTCGTTTGTAGCACAGGTAACAGGGGTGGATCCCAGATCATCTCAGAGGGGCAGCTGTCTTCCGCACATCCCTGCTTGGCAGAGCCTGGCTTAGCAAACTTCCTTCAGTTCTTTGGCCTAGCCTGGGCCTGCTGGGGCCCAACCTTGGGCCATCCCCCCTGCCTCCCGTAGCTACAGGAAGGTCTTTCCTCCCCGCTACCCCCTTCCCTCCAAATCCTTTGCACAGCTTGCCTTTGGGAGATGTCTATGGCTGGTTGGGAAGAGCAGGAATTGTAGCTCACAATCTGTGGATGCAGGAACAGGTGGAGGCTGGAAGCTGGGCCAGGGGCAGGACAGAGTTTTTGCTCCTCTCCTGTGCAGTGAGAGTCTAGGAAGGGGCCTCTGTGATGCTCCCTGGACCAGCTCAGAAAGGGAGAAAAAAAAAGATGTCAGGCGGGGTGTGGTTGTGCCCATCTTTAATTCCTAGCTCTTGCTGTGGCATAGGTACGCTGATTGTGGTCTTTGGTCCACCAGGGCAAAAGCACAAGACCTGATCTAAATTAAAACCAAAAGGACCAGGGACTGTGGCTCAAGTGCCTAGCAAGTTCAAGGCCATGAGTTCAATCCCTCATGCCACCAAAAAAGGAGAAAAAGGCATGTGGCCCCAGGAATGCATGCTCTGTCTGGGCCAAAGGACTGTGAGAGAACACCCCCCCTCCCCTTCTGAGCCAGTCTTTGTCCCCAGAGCTTGGTTACGTCACAGAGCACTTGAAGCTGGGGTAGTCCGGGTGCTGATGAGGACGCTGTTAGGTGTATTTAGAGTGCCAAGAGGATGAGAGGCTGAGAAGCCTCTGGGGGCATGTGAGACTGGGTTGGGGGTGTCTTTACACAGGGGTAATCGTGATTGTCACACTTGTGTCAGTGAGGTTCAGGACCCTTGGACACCCCCCCCCCCCCGGGAGGGGAGGATGCAAAGCCGTAGTCCTGGGCTGGGACACCCACCACCCGGGGCTGTGTCTGCTCCTCTGTGTCACTGGAAAGGAAGGTGGCCTAGGAATGCACGCAAGGCCTCATCCATCTGGGGGTTTGGGCAGAAAGAAAGGTGTGAGGTCCCATGCTGCTTGGAGGGACGGAAGGATGGAGACGGGATGGACATTTCAACGGGGAGGTGGATGGATAAATATTGGGAGCTGGGTGCCAGTGGCTCACACCTGTAATCCCTAACTACTTAGGAGGCTGAGACATGAGAATCATGGTTCAAAGCCAGTCTGGGCAGGAAAGTCTGTGTGAGACTCATCTCCAGTAGGCTACTCAGAAAAGACTAGAAGTAGCACTGTGGCTCAAGTGGTAGAGTAGTGCTAGCCTTGAGCACAAAGAGGCTCTGGGACAAGCACCCCGAGTTCAAGCCCCAGGACCAGGAAAAAAAAAATTGGGAAGACCAGTGGACAGATGTGTAGGAGGACCGGTAGATGGGTGGAGAGTGGCAGATGGGGAGGGCATGGAAGAAGGGCTGGAGGGTCTTGGCAGGATCTTGAGGACAGAGGGATGGTGGGGTGCTTTGGGAAGATGGTGGGCTCCCTGAGGGCTGGGAGGGCTGTTGGGTCACAGTTTGGGGAGCAGCATTTCCTGCGGGCATGGCACTGTGCTGACGAGGCCCCTGTCCCCGGGGGCTGCACGAGCTAACCTTTGTGAAGCGCTCGGCCGGGGCGGGCTCATGTCAAGCGCTCAACAAACATTAGCCCTCCTCATCCTCATCATTGTGACCATGGAGGTCAGCCTCTTGGGCCCCCCCCCAACCCTGTGAGTCCTCCTGCCTCACCTCCCGACACCCTGCCCTCCCTCCTGTGCCTAGGGCCCTCTCTGATCGGCCCCCATCCTCGTCCACTTCTGGATAGGACAGGCCCCTAGTACCCGCCACCTATTTGCAGGGCGGTGGAGAGGAGACATGTGGATGCCCCCCGCCCCTCATGTGCAGGGTGGGGGACAGTCCCCATTGTCAGCAGCAGCAGGCACTGGGGGCATTTGGGGCATGAGGAGAGGAGAGGAGGATGCCCCCAGTCAGGCATTTCTGGCTAGGAGGGGAGGTGACACTCACCCCCATCTGTCCCCACGGACCCAAGGGAACATCAGCTGTGGCTCCCTCCAGGGGGCTCCCCTGAAGGGAGGGGCCGGGCAAAGTGGCACAATCTAACCTTGTCTCCCTCGCCCTCTTCCCGACCCCACCCCATCCAGTGGCGATGGATGATGAGGATGGGAGATGCTTACTAGACGTGATTTGGTGAGTAACGCCGCACCCCACCCCCCCTGCACCCCTTCTCTAACAACACCCCCCCACCCCCCACCCCCCCCGCTCACCTCCTCAGTGTCTCCTCCCTCTCTTTCAGTGACCCTCAGGCGCTCAACGACTTCTTGCATGGATCAGAGAAGGTAAGTGCTGGGGTAGGAAGGGGCACTGCTTGGGTAGGAGGCGGCAGAGTGGGCATCTCCTGATGGGCACTGGGCTTTTGATGGTGCCAAGCGACACAGATAGTGAATGCCTGCCCTTATGCCATTGACAGTTTCCAAGTGAGGAAGTCAGTCACTGACAGAGGTGATCAGGGATAGCAGAGGGGGATCAGATAATAGGAGGTTTAAAAGACAGGGCCAGCCGGGCGCTGATGGCTCATGCCTGGAATCCTAGCTACTCAGGAGGCTGAGATCTGAGGATCTCGGTTCAAAGCCAGTCTGAGCAGGAAAGTCTGAGACTCTTATCTCCAATAAACCACTAGAAAATTGGAAGTGGTGCTGTGGCTCAAGCGGTACAGCGCTCGCCTTGAGCTGAAGAGCTGAGGGACAGCGCCCAAGTCCAGAGTTCAAGTCCCATGACCGACAAAAAAAAAAGGGGGGGCCATGCCTAGCGCTGGTGGCTCATGCTTGTAATCCTAGCTACTCAAGAGGCTGAGATTTGAAGACTAGTTCAAAGCCAGTCCAGGCAGGAAAGTCTGTGAAACTCTTATCTCCAATTAACCAGGAAAAAACCGCAAGTGGTGCTGTGGCTCAAATAGTAGAGCACTCACCTTGAGCTGAAGAGCTGAGGGACAGCAACCAGACCCAGAGTTCAAGCCCCACGACAGACCAAAAAAAAAAATTTAGCACCCTGCCAGATGCTGGTGGCCCACACCTGTAATCCTAGCTACTCAGGAGGCTGAGATCTGAGAACCATGGTTCAAAGCCTGCCCAGGCAGGAAAGTCTGAGACTCTTTATGTCCAGTTAATCACCAGAAAACCAAAAGTAGAGCTGTGGCTCGAAGTGGTAGAGCACTAGCCTTGAGCACAAAAGCTCAGGGCAGCACCCAGTTTCTGAGTTCAAGTCCCATGACTGACAAAATGAAAAAGCTGGGCACTTGTACTTATGCTTATAATCCTAGCTACTCAGGCGATCTGAAATCTGAGGATCATGATTCAAAGCCAGCCTGGGCAGAAAAGTTGACATGAGACTCTTATCTCAAGTTAATGCCTCAAAAACCAGAAGTAAAAACCAGAAGTGGAGTTGTGGCTCAAAGTGGTGGAGCAACTAGCCCTGAGCAAAAGAGCTCAGAGACAGTGCCCAGACCCTAAATTCAAGCCCCACGACCTACTCCCACTGCCCCCCCTCAAAAAAAATAAGACAGGGGTTACTGTGAGGAGGTGATGTTGACAGATGTCATTGTGAGACAAGGAGCAGAAGGAGGGGGAAAGCAGTGGGTGTGAGGATGGAGGAGACACAAGTCACTCGCTTCTGCAGGCCTGGTGGACCCTGCTAAGCAGCTGTGCATGTGACTCTGGGTTGTTAAGCAAGAGAATGGGGGTTTGGGTTTGCACCGCAGAGGCTACCTCTGCAGTGGTGGTGAGCCGAGGAGCGGAGTTCATTTTCTACAGCAGTGGAGGTATTGACTGGGGCTGGGCTTAACCGAGGGCCCGCCCAGGGCCAGCAGACGTGCATACCCTTCGCTCCTTCCTGTGGCTGTGGGCAGGAGGTGCCAGCTCCTGACCATGTGAGCCCTTGGCACCTAACAGATGCTTTCCTCAGAGCCAGGGAGCCAAGAGAGCAGGGCAGGAGCTACAGTCCTCTCTCTCTTTCTTCTCTGCCAATCCTGGGGCTTGAATTCAGGGCCTAGGCACTATCCCTGAGCTTCTTTTGCTCAAGGCTAGTACTCTACCACTTTAGCCACAGCACTAGTTCTGGCTTTTTCTGTTTATGTGCTACTGAGGTGTTGAACCCAGGGCTTCATGTATGCTAGACAAGCCCTCTATCACTAAGCCACCTTCCCAGCTCATATTTACTTACTTATTTTTGTGCCAGTCCTGGGAAGTCAGTGATCTACGCACTGTCTCTGAGAATTTTCCACTCAAGAATAGTGCTCTACTGCTTAAGCCACAACCCCACTTCGGGCTTCTTGCTGGCTAGAGATAAGACTGTCCTGGACTTTCCACTCCTCCTGGCTTTAAACCAAGATCCTCAGATCTCAGCTTCCTGAGTAGCTAGGATTACAGATACCAACCACTAGCACCTGTCTCATAGCTTTTATGACCCAGCCTCCAGAGACCTCCATAGTCATTTTTATTGCATTTGTGCTCATTGAAGAGAATCCTAAAACGCACTCATGCCTTGAGGGAGGCAGGGGCGCTCACTCCAAATCTATTTTTTATTGTTTTAGTTGTGTTTTTGGATTTATTATTTATGCACTAGTGTCTATTTTTTATTGTTTTAGTTGTGTTTTTGGATTTATTATTTATGCACTAGTGTCTTTGTTTTGAGACATGACCCAGGCTGGCCTCAAACCTTCAGTCCTCCTAAGTGCTGGGATTATAGGCACGTGCCACAGTGCCTGGTGAGCTCAGCCTTGCAGGGCAGCAGGGGGATGGGCTGTGAGCCCTTGGATTTGGGCACCTGTTGGTGGACATAGAATCAGGTAGAGTTGGTAGTGGAGCCACTATCTAGGGGTTGAAGAACCCCAATGATGGGGAGTCTAGGGAACATTCCAGAAGTCCAGTGGGGCGGGGTGGTGGATGTGTGTGGGTCAGGGCCCACCTCAGGTGCCCTGGAGTCTGGGCAGGTCCTTGCCCGCTGGGCTGTGCACTGGGAGTCCTGTTGGGTGCTTGGACTGAGTTGCAGAGGGAGGCGCTTGGTGAAGACAGGGACAGTCCCTAGGGGCAGGTGGCATTTGGGATGAATCCCAAGGATGCGGCAGATGCTGGGAGGGGCTGCTTAGTGCCCACAGGAGCTGTGCACTCAAGGCAGGCATATCTGGGGGCATTCTACAGCAGGCTGGGCGGGGGGGGGGGGAGTTCCGCTACAGACCTCTTTCTCTGGAGCCTCTCTTCTGAAGCTCAGGTTCATGCCTTGCGCCAGCCCCCACCCCAGCAACTTGTTGTTTTATGTAGAGTAACCCTAAATTGGTTTCTGCTCTAGAGCCTGAGTCTGCCCTGCTGACCTTTGACCTTGGGTGGGGGCGGGTCTTCTTGCAGCTGGACAGCGATGACCTCCTGGATGCCCCTGTGGAGGCCCAAAGTGCCTTCTACGAAGGTTCTGGGGTAAGTGGCCCCAGCCCCCTCTTGTTTTGCTAGGCAGAGCAAGGGGCAAAGAGGGAGGGAAACCTGGGGGACCGGCATGGGGGTGTGGCCTGAGGACCTTTATTGGTGGCAGGGCCTGGGCTTTCACTGGTGGGGATGTGGCCTGAGGGCCTTTATAGGTAGGTGTGGCCTGTGGGCTTTCAGGAGTGGGAGCATGGCCTGAAGGCTTTCATGGGGTAGGGGGTGTGGCCTGAAGGCCTTCAGGGGTGGAGGTTTTGCCTGGGGCTTCCATGGGGGGCGTGGCCTGGGGGCTTCCAGGGCCAGGTGCTTAGTTCAAAAGCTCCCACAGGCAGGGGTGGGGCTGAGAGGGCTGCTGTGCCTGTTTGGCCTGTTCTGTGAAGAAAGTAGAGGGCTGGGAAGGTGGCTCAGTGGTAGAGTGCTTGCCTTGCATGCATGAGGTCCTGGGTTTGATTCCTCAGCACCACATAAGCAGAAAAGGCCAGAAGTGGTGCCATGACTCAAGTGGTAGAGTGCTAGCCTTGAGCTGAAGAGCTGAGGGACAGCACCCAGGCTCAGAGTTCAGGCCCCACAAATGACCAAAACAAAAACAAAACCGCAGAGCCAGTGGCCTGAGTTAGTGGCCTGAGTTAACTGGGATGGAGGCAGAGCCAGTGGCCTGAGTTAGTGGCCTGAGTTAACTGGGATGGACGCTGGCCCTGGGCAGTCACAGGATTAAGTAATAAATCACTTAGTGCATTTATAGGCCCAGTAACAATGTTGACCCGGCATTTCTATGTATCTTGTGACTATTATTCTGGTTTTTGAACCTCACCTTGGCCTTCCCTGGGACTGTGTGCCCCACCACACGCAACCTCATAACCATTCTTTTTTTTTTTTTTTTGCAAGGTGGGGAGGGGGAGAGTTGTCAGTCCCTGGGACTTGAACCTAGGTACTGTCCCTGAGCTTTTTCTGCTTATGTAGTACTGAGGAATCGAATCCAGGGCTTTCTGTATGCTAGGCAAGCACTCTACCGCTGAGCCACCTTCCCAGCCCAGTGATCATTATTATTATCATAGCAATTGTTTTCTCCACCCTGTAAGGTAACATTTTGCATACTTGTTTTCACAACTGTTCTAGGAGCCTGGCTGGTTCCGTATTTGGCAATTGCACAGGGTTAGGGTCCTGCCAGCCCCACCTTCCTCTCACGATGCTTCAAAGTTTTTCTGATTCTGGAAAGGCTGTGGCTCAGCCACTGTGCATAGCGTCACTCACTCACCTTTATTATGTTTTGCAGTACTGGAGACTGAATTCAGGGCTGAGCTCACCTGCCTATCACCAGAGCCCTACATAGCTTTGATTCTTTCTGCTGATAGGTTTTCAGATAAGGTCTCAGTGTAACACCGAGCTGGGTTGGCCTCAGACTCATTCTCCTACCTCTGCCTCCTGAGTGCTGTGACTTCAGGTGTGAGCCACAGCACCATACACATTCACTTTTCAGTGGCCAGATGTAGGGAAGTTCAACCAGACAGAGCCATGTCTCACCTAAAGCACTGGGGAAGCTTGGCTGCTGCAGAAGTTATGAAAGTCATTGTTGTTTTTTGTTTTAAGAACAATTTGAGGTTTGAGAATCACAAGTATTGTGGTCTTCTATGATTAGCTAAGTAACAGGCATGGTGGAGCACACCTGTAATCCCAGCACACTGGCAGGAGGATCTGGAGTTTGAGGCTAATCTGAGCTATAAAGGAAGACCTTGACTCAAGAGAAAAAACAAACAAAAAACTCCTTTCTGCTCATGGGTACTGGATGCAGGTGGAGAAACAGGCTAGATTAAGAGGCTCTAGGTGGCTGTGTGCTGGTGTCTCACACCTATAATCCTAGCTATTCAGGAGGCTCAGCCCTTAGGTTCAAAGCCAGCCCAGGTAGGAAAAATCTATGAGATTCTTATCTCTAATTAACCACCAGAAAACCGGAAGTGGCACTGTAGCTCAAAGAGCTTGAGCGCTGGCCTTGAATGAAACAGCTCAGAGACAGCGCCCAGACCCTGAGTTCAAGCTCCACAACTGACAAAAAGTTTTTTTTTGTTGTTGTTGTTATTGTTTATTTGGTCGGTCATGGGGCTTGAGCTCTGGGCTTGGGCTCTGTCCCTCAGCTCTTCAGCTCAAGGTGAGTGCTCTACCACTTGAGCCACACACCACTTCCGGTTTTCTAGTGGTTTATTGGAGATAAGAGTCTCCTGGACTTTTCCTGCCCGGCTGGCTTTGAACTGCGATCCTCAGATCTCAGCCTCCTGAGTAGTTAGGATGACGGGTGTGAGCCACCAGCGCCTGGCTAAGATTTTTTTTTTTTTTTTAAATAAAAGGCTCCCTTGAGTATGGCAACCTGGGGGGGGGGGAAGGGAGGGAGGCCATTCCTTTTGCTCAATCTCACATCTTGCCTCCTTCTGCTTCCAGCTCCACGTGCAGGAAGCTCCGGGCAACCCCCTGAACCCGGAGCCCACGCAGCCAGCCCCCAGCGTGGACCTGGACTTCCTAGAAGATGACATCCTGGGATCCCCCGCCCCGGGCGGCGGAGGCGGGGGTGGCGGGGCCACTGACCAGCCCTGCGACATCCTTCAGCAGAGCCTGCAGGAGGCCAACATCACGGAGCAGACGCTGGAGGCCGAGGCCGAGCTGGACCTGGGCCCCTTCCAGCTGCCCACGCTGCAGCCCGCTGATGGTGGGGCAGGGCCCACTGGAACCGCAGGGACAGCCACCGTGGCCACAGGGCCCCAAGCCCTCTTCCCAGGCAGCGCCGACCTGCTGGGGCTGCAGGCGCCGCCCACCGTGCTGGCGCACCAGGCCCTGGTGCCGCCCCAGGACGTGGTCAACAAGGCCCTGAGCGTCCAGCCCTTCCTGCAGCCTGTGGGCCTGGGCAATGTGACCCTGCAGCCCATCCCAGGCCTCCAGGGCCTGCCCAATGGCAGCCCAGGTGGCGCCACTGCAGCCACATTGGGCCTAGCGCCCATCCAGGTGGTCGGCCAGCCGGTCATGGCCCTCAACCCACCAGCCTCGCAGCTCCTGGCCAAGCAGGTGCCTGTCAGCGGCTACCTGGCCTCGGCTGCTGGGCCCTCGGAGCCTGTGACTCTGGCATCAGCCGGCATGTCGCCACAGGGCACCGGCCTGGTCATCCAGAAGAGCCTCCCGGCTGCTGTGGCCACTACACTCAATGGGAACTCGGTTTTCGCTGGGGCCGGGGCAGCCACCACGGGGGCTGGAGGGGCGCCCTCGGGACAGCCGCTGGCCGTGGCCCCAGGCCTGGGCGCCTCACCCCTGGTGCCTGCACCCAACGTGATCCTGCACCGCACGCCTACCCCCATCCAGCCCAAGCCGGCCGGGGTGCTGCCCCCCAAGCTCTACCAGCTGACCCCGAAGCCCTTCGCCCCTGCGGGTGCCACGCTCACCATCCAGGGCGAGGCGGGGCCACTGCCACCGCCACCCAAGGCCCCCCAGAACCTGACTTTCATGGCGGCGGGCAAGGCCGGCCAGAATGTGGTGCTGTCTGGCTTCTCGGCACCTGCCCTGCCCGCCAATGTCTTCAAGCCGCCCCCTGCCAGCAGTGCCCCAGGTACCACCGCCGCCCCGGCCGCTGGTGCCCCCCCACCGCCCCCCAGCGCCCTGAGCAAGCCCATGAGCCTGCACCTGCTGAACCAGGGCGGCATCGTCATCCCGGCCCAGCACGTGCTGCCTGGTCAGAACCAGTTCCTGCTGCCCGGGGGGCCCCTGGGTGGGCAGATCCTCGCCGCTGCCCCCCACGCGGGTGCCCCGCTCCTCGCCAACCCCATCCTGGCCAACCAGAACCTGGCGGCCCCGCTTAGCCTGGGCCCCGTGCTGGCCCCACACTCGGGGCCACCCAGCGCCGCACACATCCTCTCGGCCGCCCCCATCCAGGTGGGCCAGCCTGCCCTCTTCCAGATGCCCGTGTCGCTGGCCGCGGGCAGTCTGCCCACCCAGAGCCAGCCGGCTCCCGCCGGGACTCCCGCCGCCACCGTCCTCCAGGGTGTCGCGCTGCCCCCCAGCGCCGCCGTGGCCATGCTCAACGCCCCCGATGGCCTGGTGCAGCCCGCCACCCCCACCCCCGCCGCTGCTGCCGGGGAGGCCAGCTCGGTCCTCGCTGCCTCCGTGCAGCCCACCTCCGCTGGGCCTCCTGCCGTCAGCACCCCGCTACCCCCTGGCCTCCAGCCATCGCCCGCACAGCAACCTGCGCAGGTAGCCTCCACCCCACAGGCCTCCGGACCCCCTCAGGCCACCACCCCGCAGCCCAGCCCGGGCCTGGCATCCAGCCCCGAGAAGATCGTCCTGGGGCAGCCGCCCTCTGCGGCCACCTCGGCCATCGTCACTCAGGACTCCCTGCAGATGTTTCTGCCCCAGGTACCTGCGCTGGGGTGGGAGAGGGAGGCTGGTTGGGGGCAGTTACTTGGGGGTGGGGGTGTTCATGGGGTTGATGGGAGCAAGGCAGGGTAAGCCAGGCCCCAGGGGAGGCCTGTGAGGTGAGGGACCAGTCTGGGGTAGCAGTGGACAGATTGACAGGCTGACTGACCAATGGGCAAGGGACAGTACCGGCTGAAAGACAGGGCACGGGTTTCAGAGGGCATGGGGAAGATTTGGATGGGTGGGGAATGATGGATGCATGAAGAGAGGATGGATGGATGCAGGGTGAATGGATGATGAAGGTTGGATGATAGCCGGGCGCTGGTGGCTCACACCTGTCATCCTAGCTACTCAGGAGGCTGAAGTCTGAGGATCGCAGTTCAAAGCCTGCCGGGGCAGGAAAGTCTGTAAGATTCTTATCTCCAATAAACCACTAGAAAACCAGCTCTGTGGCTCAAGCAGTAGAGCTCTTGCCTTGAGCTGAAGAGCAGAGGGACAGCGCCCAGGCCCAGAGTTCAAGCCCCATGACCGAACAAAAGAAAAAAAAATGATGAAAGGATGGATTCAGTATAGATTAATAGATAGAGGATGGATTCGGTATAGATTAATGGATAGAGGATGGATGGATTCAGTATAGATTGGTGGGTAGAGGATGGATAGATAACAGGGTGAGTAGATAATGAACGGATTGATGATGACAGGATGGATTCAGTATAGATTGGTGGGTAGAGGATGGATAGGTACAGGATGAATGGATAGTGAAAGGATGGATTATGAATGAAGGCTATTCAGTAGATTGATGGGTTGAGGATGGATGGATGTAGAGTGAATGGATGATGGATGGATGGCTGATGAATGAAGGATGGATATAGGGTGAATGGATGATGGATAGATAGATATGGTAGGGAGAGGAAAGGTGGGTGGAAGTGGAAGATTGGCTGATAGAAAAGACTGTGGCCCCCAGATTGGTGCCACCACAGCGACCCTGGCTGCCCAGCAACCCTTCTCTGGAGCCTCTGGGGTGGTAGTCTTGAGTGGGAGGCTGGAGCCCCTGGGGACCTTCTGACCCTGTGCGGCAACCATTGCAGGAGAGGAACCAGCAGCCCCTCTCCACAGAGGGTCCCCACCTCTCCGTGCCTGCCTCGGTCATAGTCAGCGCCCCGCCTCCCGCCCAAGACCCAGCCCTGGCCACCCCCATCGCCAAAGGAGCTGGCCCTGGCCCTCAGGCCCCCGACAGCCAGGCTTCCCCGGCTCCAGCCCCCCAGGTAGACACCGGGCAGCCTCTGTCCTCAGCTGAGACCCAGCCTCCGCCCTCCCTTCTCCCTTGCGCACTGCCCCCTTGCTGCCCTGCCTGCCTCTGTCTCGCTGACTTGGGGAATGCCCCCGCTCGCCTCTCTCCCCTGCCCCACACTTCCCTAGTGTCTTCCAGGCATGTGATCGCCTCAGGTAGCCCAGGCTGTAGGCTAGGTTACAGAATATATCAGGACAAGAAATGGGGTGCTTTTCATGGCCAAGTTCACATGGTTTACCTTGCAAAAAGGCACTAGGAGGCACTCAGCCAAAAGCTCCGTGCTCCCCAGCCCTGAGCTCCCCGGCGCCATCTTCAATTGCCTTAGTGTGCTTAAACACCTCATGAACTGTGGACAAGTCTGTACAAGGTTTAACCCTGCATTTGTTGTTTAAACTCAATTCCAGAATCTGTTTTTTCAAATTAATTGATTTATTGTGTGTGCCAGTACTGGGGCTTGATCCACAGCTTCGCTTCTGGCTTTTTGGTGGTTAATTGGATGTAAGGGTCTTGTGGACTCAGATTGGTTTCCAGCCCTAATCTCAGTCAGGCTCCTGAGTACCTAGCTAGGATTGCAGGTGCGAGCCACTGACACCCAGCAAAGAGTTCTTGTTTTAATCTATATTTCTTCTACGTGAATGAGGTCAGGCAAGTATGGCTGATGTGCTTTGTAACTTTAAGCAAATGTGTTCAGGGAACAACTGGGACTAGGCCTGGAGGAGCGAGGAACAGCAGTGTGACCCTGTCTCCCAAGCAGGAGCATTTTCCTGTGTCTACAGGGAGTCTCCATTTTTTTTTTTATTTCATTTTATTTATATTTTTTGTCGGTTGTGGGCCTGAACTCTGGGCCTAGGCGCTGTTCTTCAGCTCTTCAGCTCAAGGTTAGCCCTGTACCACTTGAGCCACAGTGCCACTTCTGGCTTTTTCTGCTTTATGTGGTGCTGAAGAATCGAATCCAGGGCCTCATGCATGCAAGGCAAGCACTCTGTCACTGAGCCACCTTCCCAGCCCTGGAGTCTCCATTGAAACTTCACCACCTGGCCCATTTTCACATGCAGTACCAGCACAGAGAGAGACTAAACAGCCTAGGGCTGCCTAGCCAAGAATAGTAGTCTAGATTCAAAGCCTGGAGCTTTGACTGGGGCAGTTGTGAAAGCCAAACAATCAGACTCAGTTTACCCACCTGGGGGAAAGGAGTGAGGCCGCTGCCATGTATACAGGTACATGCGTCCCCTAAGGGAACAATTACCCAGCTTAAGAACGACTATGTTAGGCTGAGCACTGTGGCTCATTCCAAGAGGGTTGCATTTCAAGGCTAGCCTGGGCAGAAAAGCCTGTAAGACTCATTAACCAGCCAGAAAGCTAGGCTGGAGGCATAGCTCAAATGGTGGAGTCCGAGCTGTAGGCCAGCCAGCAGGCCCAGTAAGTAAAAGGTCCTGAGTTCAAGCACTGGTACTAGCAAAAAAAAAAAACAACAAAAAAAAACCCCATCCGTTTGCTACTTTGTCCTCCTTCTTCCTCCTCCTCTGTAGATTTTTAGTTGTTGTTTTTGGTTTTGTGTGTGTGTGCTGGTCCTGAGGCTTGAACTCAGAGCTGGGGCACTGTCCTTAAACTTTTTTTTTTCTCAAGACTAGCACTCTACCACTTGAACTACCTGCTCCATTCCCCCCCCCCCCCCCGCAACCCTTCCCCCGCCCCCCCCCCCCCCCCCCCCCGTTCTTACCTGATCATTTTACATACTGCTGTGGATTGGACTCAGCATCTCGTGCATGCTGACCACATGTTTCCCCCTGGGAGGCTAGCTTGGTCTTTGTGGCAAGGTTGTGGGGTGTAAGATGTGGTCTGGGTGTTACCCAGCCTCTGCAGGGACCCCATGACCCCTCCTTCGTAGGCTCTGCATTGTAGGTTCTGGGGCAGGTGCTGGAGGCCCAAGGGCGTGGCCCTCCTGGGAGTCCTGGGCCCCAAGCAGCCTGCTGTGTAGGCTAGGAAGTGATGAGCATGGTAGGCACATGCTAGGCAGGAGGTGATGAACTTGGGGAGCACTCATCTCCCCTTCCTGCCACCCCCTCCTGGCGCGATCTGTGTGAGGCTGCTGTGCTCCCCAATACTTGGTCACTGGCGTGATGATGGGTTTCTGGGGACCCGTCAGCTGCCTCTGGTCTCTGTCAGTGGAGGTTGGCAGTCTAGCATTAGGTACATGCTTGGAATCACTGGTTTCACGCATTCCTGATTCTGAGGAGCCTGGTTTTGGGGGGAGCCCCTTGCATATTGCACAGTGCAGCAAAGGTCCCCCACATACCTGCAGACTCAGGGCCACCTGGGTCTGATAAAGAGGCACACAACTAGGCCGGTGCCCCTTCCCCCATTTCAGAGAGACCCCTGGACACACAACAGCCCAGGACTGGAGGTCAGGACCCCTCCTCTGCCCCACGCGGTGTAGCACCCTGCTTTTAGCCTGGCACCCACGGCCTTGGCTTGGCTGCTGGGCAAGGTCCACTGCCCCTTCCTGCTGCCACACTGCCCCCGCTGCTGCTTTGCCGCTGCCCCCGGTCCCCCAAATCCTGCAAGCTCGCCTTCTACTGCGGGGAGGGGTGCAGTGGGGCGGAAGTGGGGAGACCGGCGTACAGACACATGTGGGATGGAGGGCAGGATGGGGTGCGGGGCAAAGCGGGGAAGAGGAAAGGGGCTTCAGCAGGGCCCATCCTCAGAACGGAGGCCTGCAGAGAGGGGGGCTCGGGGCAGGGTGCCAGGGGAACCCCGACTGTTGGGGCAGTGGGAGAGGAGGCTGGGCTAACCTGCTCTCCCTCTCCCCCTGCCCAGATCCCAGCTGCAGCTCCGCCGAAGGGCCCGGGCCCCGCCTCCTCCCCCTCACTACCTCACCAGGCCCCCCTGGGAGACAGCCCCCACCTACCCTCCCCTCACCCTGCCCGGCCCCCCTCCCGGCCCCCTTCCCGGCCCCACTCCCGTCCCCCCTCCCAGCCCCAGAGCTCTTCCCGCCCCCCCTCTGAGCCAGCCCTGCACCCCTGCCCCCCACCCCAGGCGCCCCCCACCCTGCCTGGAATCTTTGTGATCCAGAACCAGCTGGGTGCCCCCCTGCCCACCAGCACCCCGGTCCCCGCTGCCCCTGGCCCCCCGCAGCCTCCTCTGCGTCCCCCGTCCCAGCCTCCCGAGGGGCCCCCAGCCCCTCACCTTGCCCCAGCCTCCACCACCTCCACTGCAGCCTCCTCTGAGCCACCCACCAGGTTGCCAGCCCCGACGCTACCCGACTTCCAGCTCCAGTTCCCCCCTGGCCAGGGCCCCCACAAGTCCCCCACACCCCCTCCGACTCTTCACCTGGTCTCCGAGCCCACAGCACTGCCCCCACCGCCTCCTCGGACCTTCCAAATGGTGACCGCCCCCTTCCCAGCGCTGCCCCAATCCAAGGCTCTCCTGGAGAGATTCCACCAGGTAACAGGGGCGGGGAGGACCGGGGCCTGCCCCCATGTGTACACAGTTCCTTCTTTGCCCAGGACCCCTGACCATGCCCACCGCCTGCCAGCCCAAGCCCCACACTTCTCACCCACCTGTCTTTCCTCAGGTACCATCTGGGATCATTCTCCAGAACAAGACTGGGGGAGCCCCTACCACCCCGCAGACCTCCACCAGCCTAGGGCCCCTGACCAGCACCCCTGCCTCCGTGCTGGTCAGTGGGCAAGCCCCACCTGGGACCCCCGCCACCGCAACCGCCAGCCACACCTCAACCCCGGCACCCATGGCCGCAGGTAGGGGAGGTGAAGGGACTGGGGGAGAGGGGGAGGTGGGCTTGATGGGGTGAGGAGGGACCTTCACACCAGTGACTCTGGCCGCTCTCTCCCTTGCCCACCCCAGGCCTCCCTCCTCTGCTTCCTGCCGAGAGCAAAGCTTTTGCCAGCAACCTCCCAGGCCTGGGTGTGGCCAAGGCCACTGCTTCCGGGCCAGGGAAGACCTCCGTGCTGCAGGTATGGGGAGCTCGGGCTAGGGAGGAGGGCGCACCAGTAATGAACTCAAAAGGGAAACTGGCTGGAAGGGAAGGATGGAGTTAACGGTACCCAGCGCCAGGCAGAGGCAGCCAAGACACATGAGAACCAGACAGGGACAGCAAGGGGCAGGCAGGACCGCCCAGGCAGCTGGTACCGAGATGTCTGGTAACAATGTGAGATGCCCCAGGACAGGAGCAGGTGACACTGGGGGGCATAGACAGGGTCAAGACCACAGGGTGGTTGGGCACCAGCGGCTCATGCCTGTCATCATAGCTACTCAGGAGACAGACCTGAAGATTGTGGTTCTAAGCTAGCCCAGACAGAAAAAAAAAGTCCCTAAGACTCTTACCTCTAATTTAACCAGAAAAAGCTGGAAGTGGGATTGTGGCTGAAGTGGTAGAGTGTCAGCCTTGCACAGAAAAGCAAAAGGACAGCACCCGGACATGAGTTCAAGCCCCAGAAGCCCCCCCCCCCCATGTACACAGAAGGTCCTCTATAACTTGAGCCATGCGCCCAGTTCTTTTTTTGCTTACTTTTCTGATAGGGTCTTGAATTTTTTTTGCCCAAGCTGGCCTTGAACCACCATCCTCTCCTGTGCCTTCCCTTCTGGGATTACAGGCTTGTGTGTGACCCTTGCTGCCGTGTGTGTCCCCCACCCCACCCCTGGGCAGGTCTCTGGCTTTCTCTGTGTGCACATATAATTAGCTCACCTTAGTTATTCCAAGGGAATCCAATCCACAGCTGAGGCCTGGCTGGAGCGGAGGACCCCCACTCCCCCCCAGCAGTCACTGGTCTCTCTCCTTCCTCCCAGTATGAGAGCAAGATGAGCAGCCTGAAAAAGCCACCCCTCCTGCAGCCCAGCAAGGAAGCCTGGTAAGTGAGTGAGATAGTGGCAGAGAAGGGGTGGGGAGGTCTGGGATATAGAGGACCCCCCTCCCCCCCTTCCCCGCTGGAGTATGAAATAGCAGGGAGAGGAGAGAAAAATCTTAGATGCAAAGTTGGTGGGGATGTTCTTCCCCCACCTGGTGGGAGACAGAATTGCATGGAGTCCAGCCTCCTATTTCTTTTCCTGCTTTGGGTTGCTCTGGGCAGGAGCACCTCTCTGGGTCTCAGTTTCCTCTTTGATAACACAGGGGTGCAGGTGGCAGCTGCCGACTTTGTCCTGTTGGCACATGCTCCTTTCCCCTTGCAGTGTCCAGCTTGGGGCTGGAGGCTGGGGCCTGGGATGGGGTCCTCACCCCACTCTGTGATCTCTACCCCCTGCCCTGCCCCCAGTTTCCTGGAGCATTTGCACAAACATCAAGGATCCGTCCTGCATCCCGACTACAAGACGGCCTTCCCGTCCTTCGAGGACGCCCTGCATCGCCTCCTGCCCTACCATGTCTACCAGGGTACCCTGCCCTCCCCCAGTGACTACCACAGAGGTGAGGCTCCCCACCAGTGTTCCTGTGCCCTCCCCGCCCCCCAGCTTTGGGACTGGCACTGGGTGTGGGGGACAGGGGGGTGGGCGGTAAAGCCTGGGCATATCTGGCTGCACATGCATACTTGTGGCCTGTGCTGCGCGTGCGCATTCGTGGGCCCTCCATACGCACACATCCGACCTCGGGCCTTGCTGGCTCTTCCTCCTGGTAGTGGACGAGGAATTCGAGACGGTGTCCACGCAGCTGCTGAAACGCACCCAGGCCATGCTGAATAAATACCGGCTCCTACTCCTGGAGGAGTCCCGGGTAGGGTCCCCATCTCCCCCTCACCTGGGAGGGAGGATGGAGGGGAGGCCACAGGCCTGGACTCAGGACAGACAGCAGGAGCCCACCTGGACCCCCAGGCTGGACGCCTCGCTCCCTTCCCCATCCTCACTCTTTTCTCTTCCTCCCCCCGCCCTCTCCAGAGGGTGAGCCCCTCAGCAGAGATGGTTATGATCGACCGCATGTTCATTCAGGAGGAGAAGACCACCCTAGCCTTGGACAAGCAGCTGGCCAAGGAGAAGCCAGGTGAGAGGCAAGGGGGCAAGACACCTCAGATGCCCTCTGTGAGAGGCGAGAGGGTGATGCAACCCAAAACATGCCCCTGTGAAAGCTGAGTGGGCGCTGTACCCCAAATCCCTCCCCCCACAGAGTTGGGGGTGCATGGCTCTGCCTCCCTTGGCCACCAGGTGGTGCCAGAGCCCTGTCCAAGAAATGAGAGCAGGCCCGGCTCCATTCTCCATTCTCACCATTCTCCATACCTGTCGGGTGTTGCCATCCCTTAAAAGAGCCCTCAAGTGTTTCCTCCCAGTGTCTCCAGTGCCCACCCTGGTCTACAGGAGGCAGGTGGGGGGGGGGGCTAGAAGAGCATCGCTGGGCTATACCTCAACTACCCTGGTTCAAATCCCAGCCCTCTGGGCCCTGGCTGGGTGAGCTGGGCTGTCAGATGCTCTTTCAAGCAGCTGCGATTACAGGCGCACCTTGCCAGGCCCATGCTCTTCCAGTTCTCTGGGACCCTCTCACCGGGTCGTGGCTCGGGGCGCTCTTGGGGGTTAGGGGGAGCCCCGTGTGCCCAGGTTCTTGCCAAAGCCAGGTCCTGCGTGCACCTGGCAGGCCACGAAGGTGGGGTGGGGTGGGGGGGTCCCCTCGGCCAGCCCTCCTGAGCATGTGGATTTTCCTCCCCGGCCTCGCAGACGAGTACGTGTCTTCCTCGCGGCCCCCGGGCCTCGCCATCTCAGCCCCGACTTCGTCCTTGTCCTCCGAGGGCCACCGGCCCCCGCCTGCCGCCTCGGCCCCCGCCCCGGCGCAGCCTCCTGCGCACCCACCCACCAAGCTGGTGATCCGGCACGGGGGCGCGGGCGGCTCCCCATCGGTGACCTGGGCGCGGGCCTCGGCCTCGCTGGACGCGGACGAGGACGGCCCCATGCCCTCCCGCAACCGGCCGCCCATCAAGACCTACGAGGCCCGCAGCCGCATCGGCCTCAAGCTGAAGATCAAGCAGGAGGCCGGGCTCAGCAAGGTGGTGCACAACACCGCGCTGGACCCAGTGCACCAGCCGCCGCCCCCGCTGCCACCGCCG
>NW_012267372.1:64140-66336 GCF_000151885.1 Dipodomys ordii | reverse complement strand
CCAGCCACAACGGAGGCCTGGGCGCCAGGACGTTGAACAGATAACACCGGCTCCTCCCCAGCCTTCCGGGGGGAGGCGCAGCCCGGACACCCCGACCCCTCCTCGCCTAAGTTATTTGAGTCACAAAGGCCTCTCCCCTTCCCCCCATCCCACGCCTCCCGTGTTCGCGGCTGTGGGGTCCTGGGCACGCGCGGGTGACCCGGAGCTGGGCAGGGCCTCAGACCCGCCAGGCCTCTCCTGCCCCCCCCCCGGGCCGCGAGACAAAACAGCGTGTCCCCACGCGTGTGCGCGCCCACCCGTGTCCGTGTCGCTCTGTGCGCGTGCACGCGCGCATGCACACATGTGGTCCCGTCCCGCGCAGCCCGAGCCACAGCAAGACGTGGGGTTCCCCCCCCCCAGCCCGGGCTTCCCTCCCCTCCCCACATCCAGCCGCCCCGCGCCACGTTTTGAAATCTCGGAGAGAAAACTAGTACTGTAAGATAAACTTTTTTGTACTGTATTTATTGTGCATAACAATTTTTTTAAGAGGAGAATTCTGTACATTTAGAACTCTTGTAAATTAAAAGCCGATCCTTTTTTTTAAAACTGTACTCCCGCCCCTCTGGCCCTGTTGTTTCTTGGCGGGGACGTGGGGAGGGCATTCCTGGCCCTGCCTGCCTGGGTGGGGAGCAGGGCCCCCCCCAAGCGGCTCCTGCCCCATGTGTTGGGGGGTCTGCAGGGCATGGGGAAGGCGCCCCAAGGGGCCAGGTCAGACCTTGAACTCGGTCATGCTTGCCAGGCATCTGTCTACCCATATGGATCACTTTGCATAGCAAAACGCGGGAAGTAGCTCCCGGCCTAGCTGCTCGGGGTCAGGGTGCTGGCTGCTTTTTATCTCAATATGGGCGTCCAGCTTGCTTCACACATACTGTGGTTAAAAACGCTTACTTTATATTACAATATAGCCTCCCAACATCCACATGTTCCAAACTATGCACTGAGCCAACCACTGAGGAAAAGTACAGAAGGAATCCCTTTGCCCATCTACTCAGGAGGCTGAGATCTAGCTCAATGATTGGGATTTGAGACAGGAAGGCACTCCATCTCTAGTTAACCAGAAAAAAGCTAGACTGGATACATGTCTCAAGTGGTAGAGCAACAGCTTTGAGTAAAAAAGCAGAACAAGGCTGGTGCCAGTGGCTCACAGCTGTAATCCTAGCTACTCAGGAGGCTGAGATCTGAAGCCTGGGCAGGAAAGTCTAGGAGACTTCTCTCCAATAAACCATCAGAAAACCAGAAGTGATGCTGTGGCTCTAAGTGGTAGAGGGCTAGCCTTGAGTGAAAAAGCTCAGGTACAGTGCTAAGCCCTGAGTTCAAGCCCCATGATCAACAAAGAAAAAAAGTTGAGCTATGTCCTGAATTCAAGCCCTGGTACCAGTTCATAAATAAATGAAAACAGCCAGGCTCTGGTGGCTTACACTTGTAATCCTAGCTAGTCAGAAGGCTGAGATCTGAGGATTGTGCTTCAAAGCTGGCCCAGGCAGGAAAGTCCGTGAGACTCTTATCTCCAATAAACCACCAGAAAACTGGAAGTGGCACTGTGGCTCAAGAGGTAGAGAGTGCTCACCTCAAGCTGAAGAGCTGAGGGACAGTACCCAGGCCCAGAGTTCAAGCCCCACGACCAACAAATAAATATGTGCAGAATGGATTGGGTAACCAGTGCCAGGAAAGAAATTGTCAGGGGTTGGGGAAGGGGTGCTTTACAGAGGAGTGAGGAAAACAGATTCAAGGAAGTTTACCAGCAGGGAAACTGAGGTACAGTCACTCCTCTGTTTCGTTGTCTTTCTGGCAGCATTGCTGAGAACTGAACTTTGTCAAAGCCTGGCATTTGCTAGCTAAGTGCTCTACCACTCGGGTTCCTCCTGCCTCATTCAGCCTCCAGGGTACTATAATTTCAGACATGTGCTACCATCCCTGGATCAATTATTAACTCTTAGTATTGCCTCTGTGAAGAAACAGATTAGGAGGTTGGTGGATGGCCCAGTGCTCAAGGAGGGAGCAGAACCGACTTCACCCTGCGCTTCCCTGAATGGCCACCAGGTGGGGGGGGACGCGGGACGCCGGGCCCGGGGCCCGGGCTGGGTTGGATGCTCTGGTCCTATGTAGCCGCAGTGGCCGCCGGGGGGCGCGCGAGGCCGGGGCCCGGGCCGGGTCGGG
>NW_012267372.1:53840-63960 GCF_000151885.1 Dipodomys ordii | reverse complement strand
CCCCCCAGTTTGTCCCAACCGAGGTGCCCTCCCCGCCGCCACCTCCACCTCCGCCCCTGCAGCTCCTCCTGCAGTGCTCCGGCCCCTCCCGCCTCGCCCCTCGGGCTGCCCCGCACCCCGCCCCTGGCCTGCGCCTCCTTCGCGAACCCCCATTCCCAGCCACTCTGCCTCAGTTGTGCTACCTCTGGCTAGCGGGGTCCCAGGGCTGGGTGCTTCCCCCTCTCCCCACCCCCGTGTGCCCCCCTCTCCCCACCCCCGTGTGCCCCCCTCTCCCCCATCCCCATGTGCTGGCCTGCTCTTCCCCTGTCCCTGGCTCTCAGCAGCCTCTTGCTAAAGAGTTTGCAAAGATCCCTGCGAAGAGCCAGGCGTGCGAGACAGGTCCACAGGAAAGAAATAAAAAGCCAGTTTGCAGCGTTTTCTTGAGGATCACTAAAATTATAAGCATGGAGATGAGGGAGGGCGAGAGAAACACAGCGATGATGAGTAAAAGGAGCTGAACAGTAGAGATAGATGGTAGGTAGATAGGTGTTAGACAGATACACATAGGTGGTAAGATATTAAGAATGATGTCCAGACCAACAATCAGATAGATAGATCAGATAGATGATAAAAGACTGACTGGCCGGGCACTGGTGCTCAACACCAGTAATCCTAGCTACTCAGGAAGCTAAGATCCAAGGATCCAGGTTCAAAGCCAGTCCAGGTAGGAAAGACTGTGATTCTCTTATCTCCAATAAACCACCAGAAAAATCTGGAAGTGGCGCTGTGGCTTAAGTGGTAAAGCGCTAGTCTTGAGCAAAAGGGAGCTCAGGGACAGTGCCCAGGCCCAGAGTTCAAGCCCCACGACCGACCAAAAAAGAAAAGAAAAAAAAAAGAGACTGACAGGTGATAATATAGATAGATGATGAGACAAATGGATATAGAGATAGATAGATAGATCTGACACAGAGGTGCTGGGAAGGTGGCTCAGAGGTAGAGTGCTTGTCTTGCATGTATGAGACCCTGGGTTCAATTCCTCAGCACCACATAAGCAGAAAAAGCCGGAAGTGGTGCTATGGCTCAAGTGGCACAGCACTAGCCTTGAACTGAAGAGCTGAGGGACAGCGCCCAGGCCCAGAGTTCAGGCCCTAGGACAGACAAAAAAAATCTGACAGATAAGACAGATGATAGACCTACAGTAGGTCTGAGGGAAGTAGGACTGTAATAGAGCTGTAGCAGGGCTGTAGTAGAGCTGTAGTAGTGTTGTAATGGTGCTGTAGTAGGGCTGTAGTAGTGCTGCAGTAGGGCTGTAGTAGTGTTGTAATGGTTCTGTAATAGAGCTGTAATAGAGCTGTAGTAAGGCTGTAGTAGGGCTGGAGAGATCCTACTTTGGTGGTGGTGCTCCCTGCTCCTGGGTGGCGACGGGCCCTCTCCCTGACTCGTTTTGAGGATGGGTGTCCAGCTTAGCAATCTTGGGTGAGTGACTTTTTCTGTGTTTTCTTCTCAGTGTTACCAACAGTTCCTTGCCAGGCGAGCTGAACTGGTGTCTGCTTTACAGTGATGATTAACATTGCATTTGCCTGTCTTGATAATATCTGATGATCTCAGCACCCACAGCCTCTCACATTCCCCTGGCCCTTTGCACATTTTGCCACACTGACGTCTGTCCTTACTGAAGCACCCCAAAAGTCAGCCGTGCTTGGACCTTTTTTTTTTTTTTCTGGTTGAATGTGGGACTTGAACTCTGGGCCTGGGTGCTGTCCCTCAGCTCTTCAGCTTAAGGGGAGTGCTCTATCGATTGAGCCACAGCACCACTTCCGGTTTTCTAGTGGTTTATTGGAGATGAGAGTCTCACAGACTTTCCTGCCCCAGCTGGCTTTGAATTGCGATCCTCAAACCTCAGCCTCCTGAGTAGCTAGGATTACAGGCCTGAGCCACTGCCTAAGGTTGTGCAAGCATTGTTAACTATTTAGTGCCCAGGTCCCCCACAGGGGTGTGGTGAAAGCCATTGGTCTCTGTGTTCATTTCCGGGCCCGCAGCTTGTGAAGTAGGGAATGGATAGATTGCAGTGAGAATTGATCCATGGCAGGAATAGATGGACTGGGGAGATGGGTGTGTGTGTGTGTGTCTGTCTGTCTGTTTGTCTGTCTGTGTTCCTTCCAGAAGGCTCCCTCTCACCCACACCTACCCTCCTCCAGATTCCCCTTCTTTTTTGGGGGGGGTCCGGTCATGGGGCCTGAACTCTGGGTCTGGGCACTGTCCCTCAGCTCTTCGGCTCAAGGCTAGCGCTCTACCACTTGAGCCACAGCGCCACTTCTGGCTTTTTTTTTCTGCTTATGTGGTGCTGAGTATCGAACCCAGGGCCTCATGCATGCAAGCAAGTGCTCTACCATTGAGCCACCTTCCCAGCCCCAGATTCCCCTTTTTGAGCCATATCCTAGATGGATCTGTCCCTTCACATCCACTTCATCTCCCTCCCTCCCATTCTGCCCCCCACTCATGTCCTCTCCTCCCACAGACAGCCGTCCAGTGGTCCGCCATGTTCAGCTGGCTGAAACGGGGCGGGGCCCGCGGCCAGCAGCCCGAGGCGATCCGCACGGTGACCTCGGCCCTCAAGGAGTTGTACAGGACCAAGCTGCTGCCCCTGGAGGAGCAGTACCGCTTCGGGGCTTTCCACTCACCCGCCCTCGAGGATGCCGACTTCGACGGCAAGCCCATGGTGCTGGTGGCCGGCCAGTACAGCACGGGCAAAACCAGCTTCATCCAGTACCTGCTGGAGCAAGAGGTGCCTGGCTCCCGAGTGGGGCCCGAACCCACCACCGATTGCTTCGTGGCTGTGATGCACGGGGAGACGGAGGGCACCGTGCCCGGCAACGCCCTGGTGGTAGACCCGGACAAGCCCTTCCGGAAGCTCAACCCCTTTGGGAACACCTTCCTCAACAGGTGTGGTTGGCCGCCAATGAGGAGGGGTACCCTGGCACCCCGACTCTGCCTCTCTCCCGTGCGGCGCCAGCTCCCCCCTCTGTCTGCCTGGTTCTTCTTCCTCTTCTTCTGCTGTCAGCCAGGTTGCTGGGCACACTCAGAGAAGTGACTGACCATCTCTGTGCCTCTCCTGCTCCTCTGGGACGTCCAAGGGACGGCTTCCGCCGCGGGCTCTGGCTTCGTTTCATTTCACATAGTCTGATTTTTGTTGTTTGTTTGTTTGGGTGAGACACGTCCTTGCTGAGCAGTCCGGCTGTCCGGCCTCCACCTCCTCTGAGTTGCTGGGATTACAGGTGTGCACCACCATGCCCTGCTGGAACTGTGCTTTTTTTTTTTTAATGGATCCATTTTCTCTTCCTGACTGTCCATCTCTCCAGCTCCTCGGGTTCTCTGCACCTTCTCTCTCCTGCTCCCCTCCCCCCTTCCTGCACTCACCCCTCACCTTGCTGCTCCCCAGGTTCATGTGCGCCCAGCTCCCCAACCAGGTCCTGGAGAGCATAAGTATCATCGACACCCCCGGCATTCTGTCAGGCGCCAAACAGAGAGTGAGCCGCGGTGAGTAAAGGCCTAGCCCAGGATCTGAGGGAGGAGGCTGGGGCCTGGAACTCTAGGTCTGAGGGAGGAGGCTGAGCTTGGACCCCTGGATCTGAGGGAGGAGGCTAGTGCCTGGACCCCTGGGTCTGAGGGAGGAGGCTGGGGCCTGGACCCCTGGGTCTGAGGATGGATGCCAGGTCTGAAGGCAAAGACCAGGTCTGAGGGAGGAGGCTGGGGCCTAGACCCCTGGGCTGGGTCTGAGGGAGGAAGCTGAGACCTGGACCCCTGGGTCTGAGGGAGGAGGCTGGGGCCTGGACCCTTGGGTTTGAGGATGGATGCCACATCTGAAGGCAAAGACCAGGTTTGAGGGAGGAGGCTGGGGCTTGGACTCCTGGGTCTAAGGGAGAGGGCTGAGGTCTAGACCCCTGGGTCTGAGGGAGGGGGCTGGGGCCTGGACCCCAGGTCTGAGGGAGGAAGCTGGGGCCTGGACCCCTGGGTCTGAGGGAAGAGGCTGGGGCCTCCCCATGTCCTGTCTCCTGGGCCAGGCAGGTTGAGCCAGGGAGGCTGGGATTCCCTGGGCTGGGGGAGGGAGGCGAGGCGGCACACGTGTGAGCAGGCCCAGGCCGCATGTCTGGGCGGGCCAAGGGTGGAAGGGGAGCCCAGGAAGAGACAGGGAGACTTCAGGGGCAGGGACGGGCCCGGCTTTCAGCAGCCTGAGAGCAGAGCCAGCGCAGGGAGGCCTGGGCCTCGCCAGCTCCTGGCTCGGGCCTGGGCCACAGATGGGGCTGAGAGGGGCAGGAGGGGGGATCTGGGTGGGGGCCAAGGCCCGGCCTGGAATTTATAAACAGCTGTGCAGGGGGAGGGGGGGAATTCCAGAGGGAGCCGGCTCCACCCCTGCGGGGCCTGCCCCGACCCAGCTCTGTTGCCACCCTTCCCCTCTCGGCCTGGGTTCTCCACCACCTGCCCCTTCCCACCCTTTGGCCCGGCCAACCCGCCACCTCCTCAGCCCCTTGCCTCCCCCTCCCCCCATGCCCTGCCCCCAGCCTCAGGCTCCGCCCACAGGCTCCTTCTCAGTGTCTGTCCCCGCCTCTTGCAGCCCTTGGCTGGCCCCGGCCCCGCCCCGCCCTGGCCCCGCCCCCTCCCTAATCAGCTCGGCCTCCGCCTCTCACCATATGGCCCCGCCCTCAACTCTGGCCCTGCCCCACGCATTTTTAAGTCTCTGGCTCCGCCCACCCGAAGCCATCTGGCCCCGCCCACCTCCCTGGAGTCAAACTGGGGCAAAGGAACAGGCGGTAGAGCAGAGGGGAGCCTGAGTCCGGCGGGATGCGGGGCCCAGGGTAGTGGTGCTCCTGCCCCTCCTGCCCCCCGCCGGGGGCAGCAGGAGGGAGGGTGGCATAGGAAGAGCTCTGTGCGCATGTCTGGCGTGTGGGATTGTGTGTCTGCAGTGAACCTTCGTGAACTGAGAGTTCAAAGCCAGGCTGGCTGTGTGGCCAGGCCCTGACTCAAAACACAGAATATGTGCATGAAAAAGCAAAGCACAACGAAATGATTTTCAAGGTGGCAGCTCTGGAGTTTGAACTGGGGGGCTTTGGGCTTGCCAGGCAGGCTGGCTAGGACTCGGGCCACGCCCCCGTTCGGCCACGCCCACCCACGGTGTGCGTCACGGGGTGGCCACACCCACTCCAGTCCAGCCTCTGCTTTGCTGTGTCCTTATTTTGTGGGCACCTAGAACCTCCTGATGTAGGATTTACAGATGTAAGTCCCCACTCCCAGCTTGAACATATGATTGGTGCTACTGGGATTTGAACTCAGGGTCTGTGCTCTGCCACTTGAGTCATGCCCCCAGGCCTTTTTGCTTTAATTTTTAAGGTTGGGTCTCACACAGACCTGGCCCGGCCTGACCCTGGTCCTCCTACTTCTACCTCCCAAGTAGCTGGGATTACACATAGGAATCACCACGTCTGCCTATTTATTATTATTTTGGGGCTTTTTTGAGACAGGGCACGTCACCCAGGCTGGGCTGGATCTCAGCTAAGCTCTGCCACTGTGGACTTGTAACACTAGAGTAAGCCACCTCACCTCTCCGTGCTTGCTCCAGGGCTGGAGAGTGGGGTACAGTGGGCCTCCTAGCTCTTCAGAAGGATTGTTAGTTACACCATGAAACACACATAGTGTGGTTCAGCATATAGTAGGTGCTGTGAGCATGCTAACCAGGACTGTTTTTCTTGGCCCAGTGTCTCCTAGTCTGTCCCCGCCACATCTTCATTCCATGGCTGATTCAACCCCCTGCCCTCCTTTCCTCCCTGTCCCAGGAGACACTCTTTTCCAAATCCAGGCCTGTGTGTGTGTGTGTGTGTGTGTGTGTGCGTGCAAGCTGGGAATGTACAGGGAGGCCCAGCTGCCGTCCTTCCAGTGATCTGCCTTCCTCACCACCACTTTGCCCCAACAATGCCCCAAGTCCCCCCATCCCTCCTGCTTCCTCCCAGGCAGAATTAGGCCTTCATCCTCCCACACCTGTTTCCTCATCTGGAAAATGAGGCAGCAGAGTTCCTGGCTGCTTGCTGGTGCCCAGCAGATTCAACAAGTCAGTCTACGTGGCTGGGGATGGGAGGAGTTTCAGGGGGTCCCCTCTTGTCATCTCCTTCCAGGAAGCCCTCCCTGCCCCTTCCCCAGGGAACCCTGCCTCCCATTCCAGGCTGACCCCTCTGGAAATGTCTATGTACACCCCCCCCAAGGATTGCTGCCCTAGAAGCATGGGGGGGGTAGTTGTTCTTTTCATAGTTTTCTTTGTTTTTTTTGTGTGTGATTTTTTTTCTTTTGTCAGTCATGGGACTTGAACTTGGATCCTGGGCAATGTTCCTGAGCTTTTTCCCTTATAGGTCTCTACCACTTTGAGCCACAGCACCACTTCTGGTTTTCTAGTGGTTCATTGGAGATAAGAGTCTTGCAGATTTTCCTGCCCAGTTGGCTTTGAACTGTGATTATCACATCTCAGCCTCCCGAGTAGCTAGGATTACAGGCATGAGCCACCAGCACCCAGCTCCTTTTCACAGTTTTCTTGAGGTCTTAATCCATCTTGCCCTGAAGCTGCCTCAGATTCCAGTTCAGTGCCAAGCACTTTACCTGCATCCGCTCACTTGCACCCTTGAATGGCACCTGTGAGACAGGTCCTGTCCTCACCTCCAGAAGAGGACACAAATTCAGAGAGGCTAGTTGACTTAACTAAAGGTCACACAGCTAATGGGGACAGAGCAGGATTCAAACCCAGGTCTTCTTGACTGTCAGATGGTAGAGCGAGGCCTCTCAGTCTCTGCTTTCCCATGCTCTGCTAGTTGGTGAATGAGTTAGTGAATGACCAGCCAAGGTGGGGAGAAGTGAATGAAGCTCATGGGTGGAGACAGGAATGAAGGAAGGAAGAAATGAGAGAACACAGAGCCAGCACTTCCACTCTGTCTGTGTTGACTCCAGGATTTAAGACAGAGCTTGAAGCAGAAAGGACTCAGGAAACAGATTGAAAAAAAAAAAAGTGTCACAAGGGGAGGGGAACAGGAGAAGAGTAGCATGGTGGCTCACTCCTGTAATCCCAGCTACTCGGGAGGCTGAGATATGGGGATGGTTGTTCAAAGCCAGCCCAGGCAGGAAAGCCCTTGAGACTCATCTCCAATAAACTACCAAAAAAAAATCTGGAAGTGGAGCTGTGGCTTAAGTGGTAGAGGACCAGCCTTGAAGGAAAAAACTTCAGGGACAAACTGGACACCAGTGGCTCACACCTGTAATCCCAGCTACTCAGGAGACTGAGATCTGAGGCTCAAGGTTCAAAACCAGCTCAGCAGAAAAGTCCATGAAACTTTTTATTTTTCCTTTTCTTTTTTGTCAGTTGTGGGCTCTACCACTTGAACCATAGTGCCATTTCCCCATGAGACTCTTAACTCCAACAAACTACCCAGAAAAAAAAAAGCCAGACATGGGCTGGGAAGGTGGCTCAGTGGTAGAGCACTTGCCTTGTATGCGTGAGGCCCTGGGTTCCATTCCTCAGCACCACGTAAGCAAAAAAGAAAAAAGCAGGAAGTGGCGCTGTGGCTCCAGTGGTAGAACACTAGCCTTGAGCACAAAGAGGCTCAGGAACAGCGCCTAGGCCCTGAGTTCAAGCCCCAGGATTGACATTAATAATGACAATCACATTAAAGATGTGAACTGTGACCCTTTGCCAGGGAATCTGACTTGGGGGGGGGTCCTGGAGAGGGGCTCTGGTGACAGGGGCATTTAGGAAGGGAGGGGGGTCAGGACACAGGAGAGGGGCTCCTTGAAATGCTTGGTGGTTATTGGGGCTTGCACGCCACGCCCCACGTGTAACCACGCCCCCAGGCGACCAGCCCCATACAGAGCCACGCCCCCAGAGGCGCTGTGGTATTTTACGGACCAGTCCTGGGGCTTGAACTCAGTTCTGCCCCGCCCCTCCGCCCTCCGCCCCAGGCTACGACTTCCCGGCGGTGCTTCGCTGGTTCGCTGAGCGCGTGGACCTCATCGTCCTGCTGTTCGACGCGCACAAGCTGGAGATCTCGGATGAGTTCTCCGAGGCCATCGGCGCCCTGCGGGGCCACGAGGACAAGATCCGCGTGGTGCTCAACAAGGCCGACATGGTGGAGACGCAGCAGCTCATGCGCGTCTACGGCGCGCTCATGTGGGCCCTGGGCAAGGTGGTGGGCACGCCCGAGGTGCTGCGCGTCTACATCGGCTCCTTCTGGTCCCAGCCGCTCCTGGTGCCCGACAACCGGCGGCTCTTCGAGCTGGAGGAGCAGGATCTCTTCCGGGACATCCAGGGCCTACCTCGCCACGCAGCGCTGCGCAAGCTCAACGACCTGGTGAAGCGGGCCCGGCTGGTGCGGGTGAGCAGGCCGGAGGGGGGGGGACTCCCTCATCCCCCCCCAAACGCAGGGCCTCACTGTGTCTCCCCCCAACTGGTGTCCTTCCCTTACTCCATCCCTTCTTCACTTCCCTCATCTCTCACTCTTTGCCCATCGTTCTCCATTTTGCTACCCAGGGTCTATCCCAAGACCTTTGCACTTGCCATTTACTTTCTCAGCTTTCTCTTGCTCCCTGGCTATTCCCGATTTATTCCGAATCTCTAAAGGAAGGTCTTCCTCTGCCTTCTTTTATTATTTCAGTCAGTGTGCGTGCTAGTACTGCAGCTTGAACTCAGGGCCTGGGCACTAGCCGTTAGCTTTTCTGATCAAAGCTGGTGTACTACCACTTGAGCCACAGCTCCACTTCCTGGTTTTGAGGCTTCACTGGAGATAAGAGGCTCTTGGATTTTGCTGTCCAGGCTGGCTTTGAGCCCTGATCCTCAGATCTCAGCTTTCTGAGTAGCTAGGGTGACTGGCACACACCTTTTGATGCATTTGTAATTCCTTCTTTTCACGGTGGTAGTTTTCTCCAACGTCCTCATTGCCTGGTCATGGGTCAGCCGGGTCAGCCATACATCACGACTGGTCAGCTCATACTTAAACCACACAGACCCAGGGTTTTGGAGTCCTTCAAGCCTGTGCTCCCAGCAGCTGGGACAGAATTGCTCTGCAAATATTTACAGGAGGGATCTCACTAGAAAAGCTGGCACTTAACAAAGTCTCCGCTGTGCCCAGAGCAATTCTACTGCACCCCAGGTCCCATTCCAAGATGAGGACAGGACAGTGCGGTGGGTCAGGGGCTAGATCGGGTCCTCTGACCCTGGGGAAATCAGGGAGGGTGCTTGGAAGAGAACAGAGGAGACAGTGTCAGACGGTCTAGGGCTGGGGGGGTGGTAGGAGTCAGTCCCAGGGACCTTGTGCAAAAGCTACAGAGAGGAGGGAGAGAGAGACAGGGAGAGAAGGAAGGAGAGAGAGGGAGAGGGACGCATTGCTTACAGGCCTTGTTGTAAGAACGATTTTGGAGGCCAAATTCAACATTTCCACGGGAGGCCGCCAGGGTGGAGGTGGGGCAGGAAGCCAGGAGGCCTAGAAGGTTCCAGGGGGAGCGGTGTTGGTCCAGGAGCTTGCTTACAGGGGTGACTCAGAGCCGCACCCCGCTGCAGGAATCCCCCCTACCATGTGGCAAGGGGGGGCTCCCTCGCAAGCCCAGGCCTCAGGCGTCCTCTTTCTCTCCTTTGCCCAGGCCTGGGGGTTCCCCTATCCCTGTCCTGCCCAGGCCTCCGGTCTTCCCCCGCCCCCCCCCCAGTCTCTCCCCCGTCCAGGCCTCAGGTCCTCCCCCTCTTCTCTTCCCTGTCCAGTGTCTGTCCTGTCTTTATCCCCCTAGGGCCCCTGGGGAAGTAGAGGCCCGAGCTGCAGCCCCAGGCACCGGGACACCTGGAGTCCCCGCCAGGCAGGAGGCGGCTCCGGAAACCGGGACAAACCCCGGAGCCCGCCCCGCGCCCTCATGCCCGCCCGGGCCGCCCACGAGCCTTATCTCTTCCCGACACCTTCCCCCGCTTCCTCCCTGGAAAAGCCATCAGCGCCCTCCCGCCTGCTTTCCCCATGACCACGCCCCCAGTTCCTATTGGCCCGTTAGGAGGCCCCGCCCAGCACACCGGGACACACCCCATTCATTGGCTTCTCTGGCCACACCCTCCCGTAGGTTTGTCCTGCAGGTTCAG
>NW_012267372.1:39909-53790 GCF_000151885.1 Dipodomys ordii | reverse complement strand
CCCCCCGTCCCTCAGAGCAATCAAGACTCGGAGGGCAGAATTCAGGGTCAGCTGTGACCAAACTTACCCAACACACCCCGCACTGAGGATTTAGCCACACTTAGTTGGTCCCTAACCCTTTACCATCCTCCATGCTTTGCAACGGGACTGGGTGATGACCTAACTTCGTGCCTCAGTTTTCCCACCCATGCAGGGCAAGGTGTGACTGACTCCACTGGCTTTGCTCAGTGGTGGAGGTCGTTAAATGAAGGCTTCTAGGATTCTTTCTGTGTCTCTCTCTCTCTTTCATCAGTCGTGGGACTTGAACTCTGGGCCTGGGCCCTGTCCCTCAGCTCTTCAGCTCAAGCCTAGTGCTCTACCACTTGAGCCACAGCACCACTTCCGGTTTTCTGGTGTTTTATTGGAGATAAGAGTCTCACAGACTTCCTGCCTGGGCTGGCTTTGAACTGTGATCCTCAGATCTCAGCCTCCTGAGTAGCTAAGATTACAGGCATGAGCCACCAGTACCCAGCTAAGGATTCTAGGGTTTTGTGGTATTTGCTGCCAAACTTTCAGGTGGGTCTGATTCTAAAGGGGTCCAAGTGCCCCTGAACTCCAGACAGAACCTATAATACCTGGCCAGGCCCCAGGCGCTACAGCCAAGAAACATCGCTTTTCTCTAAAATAATATTTTACTGGGAAATGAGACATTTAAAAATGACCCAATCCAAAGGGAGCTCAGTGAGGGACTGTTTTACGAGCAGGGGGCAGGGAATGGGTGAACTGAGGCGGGGTGTGGGGGGGGGTTCTAGTGTCAGGGTGTCCAGGCAGAGAACAATGCACCAAGGCCCTCGGGCCACCAGGAACCTGCTTGTTGGAACAGAAGCCCCGTGTGGCAGGCGGAGGGTGGAGGAGGTGATTCAGAATGAGCCGGGGCTGCCAACATGTTTAACATTCTAAACCTATGATGCTTTCAAAAATATCTTTAACAGCTGTTTTGATTGAACTCTTAAGAGGATCTCAAGGGAAAGCATTCATGCTCTGTCAAAGGTGCTTCCTCCTTCCCCACCTCTCTAGCCCTCAGATTCTGTGCTAAAACTCTCTAAGTACTTTCTCACGTACTTCTTTCCAAACAAGTTCTTTCTTGGGGAGTGGGGGCCAGGGCTGGATCCTACATTTCTTGCCCAGCACATCCAAAGCCTTCCAGTCATTTTCAGGGCTGGGGGAGGGAACCCAGGACCTTTGCACGTGCTAGGCAAGCGCTCTGCCACTGAGCCCCCCCCCCATCTGTAAGTCTGATTCTATTTTCTTTTTTATGAGCGTGCGTAATCACTGAGCTTCCTGTACAGAGTGGCCAGCATTCATTTGGATGAGAGCAGAATAATTCATTTAGTGAGATTGTAGCTCAGAGGTTTCTAAGTTCAGGGGTTTAGCCCACCAGTGTTTCCTGAGAGCCTGCTGTGCCAGGGCTGGGAACAGAGGAAACCCACAAGGTCCCAGGGCCCCCCCCTGGGGCTCATATTCTGATGGTGAGACCCTTAAGTACAAAAGCCGATAAAAACAATGAGTTAAGGTAAATTGCAAGGAAGATAAAGGTGAAGATATAAAATACTAGATCTATGGTAGCAGTCAGGGCATTTATTTTGTGGAGATGAAGTAGCCAGCTTCAGGGAGATCAGGATAGAGTTCCAAGCAGAGCAAGGGGTACAGGCAAAGGTCCTGGGGTAGGGGAAAGGTTAGCGTGCTGGAGGTTAGCCAAGGAAATCTGGCAAGGATAGATGGGGCAGGAGATGCAGGGTAAAGTTGCAGGAGGTAAATCTTGTGGGCAGTAGTGTGGAAATCCCAGCACTCTAGAAGCTGAGGTTAGGAGGGTTGAGAGTCCCAAGCTAGTGTGTTACATAGCGGGTGTGGTGGTGCATCTCTGTAATCCCAGTTAGTCAGGAGGCTGAGTCAGGAGGATTTGGGGAGTTTGAGGCCAACCTGAGGGAAAGTCAGTGACAAACTGTCTTCAAAACAAAATATGAGGGCTGGGAAGGTGGCTCAGTGGTAGAGTGCTGGCCAGCATGCATGAAGCCCTGGGTTCGATTCCTCAGTACCACATACACAGAAAAAGTCAGAACTGGTGCTGTGGCTCAAGTGGTAGAGTGCTAACCTTGAACACAGAGAGGCTCAGAGACAGTTCCTTCTTTCTTTCTTTCCTTTCTTTCGTTTTCTCTCTCTCTCTCCCTCCCTTCCTTCCTTTCCTTCTTTTTGCCACTTTTGAGGCTTGAACTCAGGGTCTGGGCACTGTCCCTGGGCTTCTTTTTACTCAAGGCTAGTACTCTACCACTTGAGCCACAGCACCACATCTGGCTTTTTCTGTGTATGTGGTACTGAGGAATTGAACCCAGGGCTTCATGCATGCTAGGCAAGCACTCTACAAGCCACATTCCCTGCCCCAGACTCTTACCTCTAATTAAGCATCAAAAAGCCAGAAGTGGAGCTGAAGCTCAAGTGGTTGAGCACTAACCAGCCTTGAGCAAAGTAAGCAATGGTGCCCAGGCCTTGAGTTTAAACCCCAGTACACTCTCTCTCTCTCTCTTCCTCCCTCCCTCTCTCTCTCTCTCTCTCTCACACACACACACAGTACAAATCAAAGGGCTGAGGGCGTGGCTCAGCAGCTCAGGGCCATCTGCACAGGCCATGGGTGCAACCATAGCAAGTCCAGATTTCTGGTCAGGGTGACAGAGCTGGGGGTGGGGGCGGTGGAGGGAAGGGCTCAGGAGGAGGAGGTGGCAGCTGGCCCTGAATTCCAGGCCAGGTCTCAGAGGAGATGGAGCTGAGTTGGGAATGTGGGTGGGCCCCAAGCTGGGTCTCCAGCTTGGAGAGGGGCCCCTGGTATGCAGAGTGAACTGCTTGGGGGAGGCGTGGCCTAACCTGAGGGTGTGGCGAAAGCCAGCGTGGGCATGGTTTAACGGTGAGGGGCGTGGTCTATGTGACATCAAGAACCCAGGCTGAGCCCCTCCCTTCCTCCATACTCACAGTGGGGCTGTCCCCTTAAGCGCTCCCCCCTCCCCCAACTTCCTAGAAATGCAGATTCCAGGCTCTGCCCAGTTGGACCTGGCTCAGGTGCCCATGCCTCTCCCTCCTGCAGGTTCATGCCTACATCATCAGCTACCTGAAGAAAGAGATGCCCTCCGTGTTTGGGAAGGAGAACAAGAAGAAGCAGCTGATCCTCAAGCTGCCCGTCATCTTTGCCAAGATTCAGCTGGAGCATCATATCTCCCCTGGAGACTTTCCTGACTGCCAGAAAATGCAGGTTTGAGGCTTCCCCCCTGACACACACACACACACACACACAGTGAAAAGTACTTCCTGCAAACAGGTCCACCAGAGCCTGGTTTGGTGACTTTCCATAGTGGAGTGGATGGAAAAACCATAGGAAAAGCTTCAGTTTCTTCATCTGGGTATAGTGGGGAACACCTGCAGTCCTGGCACTCAGGAGGTCCAGGCAGGAGGGTCTCAAGTTTAAGGGCCAGCTTGGGCTACCTGTCAAGATCCTGTCTCAAGAAATGTCAACGTCAGCCCCACACTGTGTCTCCAGCCTGTAATCCCAGCTGCTCAGGAGGCTGAGATCCAGAGGCCCAAGGTTGGAAACCAACCCAGGCAGAAAAGTCTTGGAGATTTCTGTCTCCAAAATAAACAGCCAAAAACCTGGGCTAAGCCAGCCGCTGGTGCCACACACCTTTCATCCTAGCTACTCAGGAGGCTGAGATCTGAGGATCACAGTTCAAAGCCAATCCAGGCAGGAAAGTCCATGAGACTCTATTTCCAATGAACCATCAGAAAACTGGAAGTGGGGGCTGGGAAGGTAGCTCAGCGGTAGGTAGAGAGCTTGCCTTGCAAGCATGAGGCCCTGGGTTCGATTCCTCAGCACCACATAAACAGAAAAAGCTGGAAGTGGCGCTGTGGCTCCAGTGGTAGAGCGCTAGCCTTGAGCTGAAGAGCTGAGGGACAGCGCCCAGGCCCAGAGTTCAGGCCCCATGACAGGCAAAAAAAAAAGAAAGAAAGAAAAAGAAAAATGGAAGTGGTACTGTGGCTCAAGTGGTAGAGTGCTAACCTTGAGCTGGAGAGTTCAAGGGCAGCACCCAGGCCCAGAGCTCAAGCCCCATAATTTACAAAAAACAAGCAAGAAAAAAAAAAAAAACCCAAACAACAACAAAACCCCAAACCTCTCCTTCCCTGGGCTGGCTTTCAACCTTGATCCTCAGATACCAGCCTCCTGAGTAGCTGGGATTACAGGTGTGAACACCAAGGCCCGGAGGCATGCTTTATTCAGGTCTCTCCTTGATCATGGTAGCTAAGGTGGAAACCAAGACCCAGAGAGGGGAGACCACTTGCTCCCGGACACCCAGCAGGTATGGGTGGCGCGGAGATGGCCCCCTGATGTGCTGGTGTCCCCTGGCTGCAGGAGCTCCTGATGGCCCATGACTTCACCAAGTTCCACTCGCTGAAGCCGAAGCTGCTGGAGGCCCTGGACGAGATGCTGACGAAGGACATCGCCAAGCTGATGCCGCTGCTGCGGCAGGAGGAGCTGGAGAGTGTGGAGGCCGGTGTGCAGGGCGGCGCGTTCGAGGGCACCCACATGGGGCCCTTCGTGGAGCGGGGGCCGGATGAGGCGCTGGAGGCCGGCGAGGAAGGCTCAGATGATGAGGCCGAGTGGGTGGTGACCAAGGACAAGTCCAAGTACGACGAGATCTTCTACAACCTGGCCCCGGCCGACGGCAAGCTGAGTGGCTCCAAAGCCAAGACCTGGATGGTGGGCACCAAGCTGCCCAACTCGGTGCTGGGGCGCATCTGGAAGCTGAGCGACGTGGACCGCGACGGCATGCTGGATGACGAGGAGTTTGCTCTGGCCAGCCACCTCATCGAGGCCAAGCTCGAGGGCCACGGGCTGCCCGCCAACCTGCCCCGCCGCCTTGTGCCGCCATCCAAGAGGCGCCACAAGGGCTCGGCGGAGTGAGCCGGCCCCCCTAGGGCCTGTGGGCACCCCACCCGCCCTGTGGGGTGCCCCGGGCCCAGCCGGCCACCTGCTAACCCCTACCTTGGCCCACACGCGCTCTGCCTGCCTGCAATGCCCAGCTGTCAGGACTTGGGGGGGGGGGGAAGGGCTCCTCCTTGCTCCTTGAAACTCTACTGAAAGCATTTTGTGGGGACCAGATGTCCCTCTGCACCCTCTGGGGCCCCCTACTAAGGGACATAGCACCGACTCACCTGGTGACCCCCACACGGACCCCGTGTCGCTCCTCATAAGCGAGCTGCCTATGGTTGAAATGACCCTCAACCCCCATTTCTGTCTTTTCTCCTCCATCATTACACCCTCAGGTGTGAGGGGTAAGGCGGGGGACGACAGTCCCTCCTCAGTCCCCCCCATCCATTCTCTCCCCACCTTGTTTTTGGGGGGAGAGGAGGCAGAGCTGGGGACCCCGCCCTCCACGCACCCGGCTCCCATGGCACTAGAGGTCACCCCCACCCCACAAGCCCACGTGGGTTATTTCTGCCCCCTTCCTTCCTCAGCTTCCCCGGTTCTAGACCCGGCACCAGCCACCTCCCCCCCACCCCCCACATCGCAACATGTTCCCACGGTGGCCCCCTCTGGACATGACAGCTCCGAGCTTCACTGCAGCCCGGATTTTCAGGGATGTCATGGGAAAGGGGGATGGGTTCTTGGTGCTACAGCCCCTCCCTCCCTAAGGGGACCCCCACACACGCCTCTCTGTGCCTTCACTACCTACTAAGTGTGCTTGACCCAGGTTGGGGGCCCAGTGAACAAGATGGGCAACAGCAACAAAAACCCAGCTGCCTCCTCCAGGGTGCCCACCAGAGTTTCTGGTCCACTGTCCACTCCTACCCATGTCTGGGGACCTGGAGACCCAAGCCTGTGACCCCCACACATCGCAAATAAAGCCGAGGCTTTCTTCTCCCTGGGTCTAAGGATTGTCAGCGTGGACCCCTGCTCCCTGGGGGAAGGGGTGCTCTGGGTGTGGCCTTGGAATGGGGGGGCCCCTAGGGGTTCGCAGGGCTGGGCTCTGTGACTCAATGCAAACGGGGCTGGGTGACTCAGGTCTGGGCTGGGGGCCAGGGCAGCATATTTTCCGAAGAAAAGTTACTCCAGGGGAGGGGGAGGGCTCCCCTCTCTGCTATCCCCTGGGACACCCAGTCCCTCCCTCTCTCCTGCCTCCTCCAGCATGCCTTGGGGCCTGGGAACAGAGTGGGGGGGGTGAGGAGGGGAGCTGGCAGCCATCTGCTGGCCAGCCTAGCAGCTCCCTGCTGGCCCCTGGTGGTGGCTGTGGAGCCCAGCGGGCTGGTGGCTGAAGCCAGGGATTGGAGCTCAGGTTTGCGGGCTGCGATGGGGCACTGTAGGCCTGGATCCAGCCACAGCACCTTCCCTGGCCCTGCTGTTTTCCTTTAAGAGTCAGGGATGGTTTTTATGTGGTTAGAGATCTCTGGATAGTGGCCAGGGCACGGGGCCTCTTCCCTTATTTGTCAAGATGAGTTTCCTTATTTGTGAAGATGAATTTGCTTGGGAGATAAAATCTCAGAGGTGAGGCGCCCAGATGCCAAGCGCAGCCTAAAGCATTTCACATACAGCTTCCAATCTTCAGGGTAGTCTACTGTTAACTCTCATTTACCCACCCTAGGAAATTGAGGCACCAGTGAAGTAGCTGGTCCAAGACTGGGACCAAGGGTGGTGGCTCACAGCTGTAATCCTAGCTCCTCAGGAGGCAGAGATGGGAGGATCAGGATTTGAGGCCAGCCCAGGTAGTTAAAAGTCTACCTGAAAAATCAAACTAAAAGGAAAAGGGCTGTGGGCATGGCTCAGTGCTAGAGCATTTGTGTGAAACTCTGAGTTCAAGTCCTAGTAACCACCAAGAATAGAGGGGGAAATGTTACTGAAACTGCATTTCTAGCAATCGTAATAGTCTTTCTAACATAACTTGAATATGAGGTTCTCTTGTTTCCAGACTCAATCTCTGTGTGTGGGGGGGGGGGAAGGGGAGGAGACAGAATATACTGGGACTTGAATTCAGAGCCTGGGTACTGTCCCTGAGCTGTTTTTACTTTTTACCCAAGGCTGGTGCTCTACCACTTGAGCCACCATTCCACTTCTGATTTTCCTGGTGATTAAACTGGAGATAAAAAATCACAGACTTGCCAGGCGCTGGTGGCTCACGCCACCAGGAGGCTGAGATCTGAGGATCCCGGTTCAAAGCCAGCCCGGGCAAGAGAGACCGTGACACTCTTATCTCCAATAAACGACCAGAAAACCGGAAGTGGCACTGTAGCTCAAGTGGTAGAGCGCTCGCTTTGAGCTGAAGAGCTGAGGGACAGTGCCCAGGCCCAGAGTTCAAGCCCCACGACCGACAAAAAAAAAAAAATCACAGACTTTTTGGCCTGGCCCGCCTTCAAACCAGAATCCTCGGGTTTCAGCCTCCTAAACTGCTAGTATTACAGGTGTGAGTCACCATGGCAGTCTCCCTGAAGCTGTTTTGATTTCCAAGACTGGATGATTGAAACATTGCTAAATGTTTGTGCCAGGTGCCGGTGGCTCATGCCTGTAATTCTAGCAACTATGGAGGCTAAGATCTCACTGAGGATTGTGGTTCAAAGCCAGCTCAGGCAGAAAGTCTGTGAGACTCTTATCTCCAAAAAACCACTCAGAAAACTGGAAGTGGTGCTGCTGTGGCTCCAGTGGTAGAGCATTAGCCTTGAGCTGAATCACTCAGGGCAGTACCCAGGTCCAGAGTTCAAGTTCCATGACCCACCAAAACCAGAAATCAAAAAACCTCATCTTGTGTTCAATCTTCTGATCATTATGATTTTCTTCCTTCAGCAAAACAAGATTTTTTTTTTTGCCAGTCCTGGGGCTTGGGCACTGTCCCTGAGTTTCTTTTGCTCAAGGCTAGCACTCTACCACTTCAAGCCACAGCGCTACTTCTGGCTTTTTTTGTTTTTTGTGGTACTGAGGAATCAAACCCAGGGCTTCATGTACGCTAGCCAAGCACTCTTACCACTAAGCCACATTCCTAGCCAAACAGAACAAAATTTTATTGTTGGTGGTCTGTGGGGCTTGAACTCAAGGCCTGGTCACTGTCCCTGTGTTTTTGTGCTCAAGGCTGGCACTCTACCACTTGAGGCTTGAGGCACAGTTCCACTTATGGCTTTTTTTTTTTTTGTGATTAACTGGAGATAAGAGTATCAAGGATATTTCTGCTTAGGCTGACTTTGAACTCATCCTCTGATTTCAGCCCTCTTAGTAGTTAGAATTACAGGCATGAGCCACCGACAGCTGGTGATATATGGATGTGTGTATATATGTATATATATATTTTTTTTCTGTTGGTCGTGGGGCTTGAACTCTGGGCCTGGGCATGTCCCTCAGCTCTCCAGCTCCTCTACCACCTCCACTAGCAACAGTTTCACGTACTTTTCTGCCCAGGCTGGCTTTGAACCGCAATCCACAGATCTCAGCCTCCTGAGTAGCTAGTATTATAGGTATAAGCCACCAACGTCCAGCATGGTGAAATAATTTTTTAAGTTAGAAATTGAAGCTGAGAGGCTGGGAAGGATGTTTACTTAGGGTGTGATCCAACAACCTATAATTCCTTTCTGTCATTGGGAATCTGCTAAGCTACCAAGACTGGAGAAAAAAAAACAAAAACATTTTACCCTTTACCAATATGGCAGCCTCTCCATCCGCTCCGTTGTAGAATCCCTTCACTAAGATGGCCGCCACCGGAAGTACGTCAGGAAAGAGTGTGGGAGAGCTGCGCGCGCACGTCCCAGACCGGATTTTGGAGCGTCAGCCACTGCGCTCTCCCTTTCACAAGATGGCGGCGGGAAGCAAGGGCGGTGATGCTCAGTCGCGCTCAAAAAACGAGGCCGACTCCGGCTTCTTGGGGCTGCGGCCCACTTCGGTGGACCCGGCGCTGAGGCGACGACGGCGAGGCCCGAGAAATCGGAAGCGGGGGTGGCGGCGGCTCGCTGAGGAGCCGCTGGGCCTGGAGGTCGATCAGTTCCTGGAGGACGTGCGGCTGCAGGAGCGCACGGCCGGGTGCGTAGGGCGGGACTTCCGGGGGGGGGGAGGATTTCTGGCTAGAGTGGAGCTGTGGGTTCTAGGCCCGGGCACCGCGCGGGATCTGGAGGACTGGACTGAGGCTTCCATATGTAGCGGATACCTCCACACCGAGTCACTAAGTGGCCTCTTAAATAAGTACGTCCCACGCTCCCTCCTTATCTTTGAGGCATTTTCTTTTCTTTTTTTTTTTTTTTGGTCGGCCGTGGGGCTTGAACTCTGGGCCTGGGCGCTGTCCCTCAGCTCTTCAGCTCAAGGCTCGTGTTCTACCACTTGAGCTACAGTGCCACTTCTGGTTTTCTGGTGGTTTATTGGAGATAGGAGTCTCACGGTCTCTCCTGCCCGGGCTGGCTTTGAACCTTGATCCTCAGATCTTTGAGGCATTTTCCAGTACTTAAATGTTGATAAGCTAAGCCGGGCGCCGATGGCTCATGCCTGTAATCCTAGCTACTCAGGAGGCTGAGATCTAAGGATCGCGGGTCAAAGCCAGGAAAGTCCATCAGACTCGTATCTCCAATGAACCACCAGAAAAGAGGAAGTGGCGCTGTGGCTCAAGTGGTAAAGCACCAGCCTTGAGCTGAAGAGCTGAGGGACAGCGCCCAGGCCCAGAGTTCAAGACCCACGACCGACCAAAAAAAAAAATTAAAAATGGGCATGCTAATCTTCCCTGTATAATTTGTTACGAGCAAAGTTGTAAATGTTATAAATCCTGTAAGCTGAGGCGTGAGGTCTCAACCTGTGGAACATTCCACAGTCGGCCAGGAGGTGGGTGATTGAGCCTCAGAAATTGAATTCTAAGATCACGTTAATTTGTGGTCTTTTCGTCTGTATCTCTCCCATCTCTCAGTGGCTTGCTGTCAGAGGCTCCCAATGAAAAGCTGTTCTTCCTGGACACGGGTCCTAAGGAAAAAGGTGAGGAGGGCTTTGGGAGTGATGCACAGCTGTGATTGGTGTTCATTAGTCTCTTTCATCCTTTTGATATCAACACACTAAGAACCGTGTTGCCTGCCTGTAATCTCAGATTATTGGGAGGTAGTAGGGGGATCCTGAATTCAAGGCTAGACTGGCAGCTAATGAGACTTTGAAAAACAAAAAGTCTGAGGGTTTGAGTTGGGTGACAGTGTTTGCTTAGTTACCAGAAGACATTGAGTTAAAATACCAGTACTGACAGGCACTGGTGGTTCACATCTGTAATCCTAGCCACTCAGGAGGCTGAGATTTGAAGATCTCTGTTCAGAGTCAGCCAGGGTAAGGAAGTCTGTGAGACCTTTACCTCCTTTTAACCATCAGAAAAAACGAAAGTGTAGCTGTGACTCAAATTGATAAAGGGTTAGCGTTGAGCAAAAATTGCTCATAGGCAGCACCCAGGCTCTGAGGTCAAGCCCCACAACCCACAAAAAAAAACGTGTGTGTGTATGTGTGCTGTGCTTGAACTCAGAGCTTAGGCACTGACCTTGAGCTTTTTTTTCTGCTCAAGGCTGGTGTTCTACCACTTATTTTGGTGGTTTACTGGAGATGAGAGTCTTACATGCTTTTTCTGTCCAGACTGGTTTTGATCCTCCGATGTCAGCTTCCTGAGTGGCTCAAAGAAAGGATTGGGGTTGTGGGTCAAGTAGTAGCATCTCCCTAACGAGGCCCAGGCCCAGGGAAAAGCCAGGTAAAGGCCTGCCTTCTCAAATAGGTTAGAAACAAGAGTGTTATAGCTGCAGAGAAGCAAATAAAGGAACTGCCTTAGGAGATCTGATCTATTTTTAGGCAACTGAGCTTTCCTAAGAATAAGAGGATCTCTACCAGGCAGGGAGGGAACTGGTCTTGACAGGCCTGCTGTCCTTGTTAGATGGTTGGGTCCAGACCTGCTGAAACAAGTACAAGAGAAGCAAATTGGGGATGGCTTCCATGAGTGAGGGGGTTTGCTTCCTTTGTTTCCTTAGACAGGGTCTCACTGTGCATTATAGGCTGGCTTGCAACTCATCATCCTTCTCCCTTGGCCTCCCAAGTGTTGGGATTACAGGTGTGCACCACTACACCTGGCTAGTAACAGGGGTTTCATCAGTAATGACATCACCACACTAACATGGGGTTCTCTGCTTGAATAAGGGGTCCAAAATTAAGCTGTAGAGGCTGCGATGTGAGCTGAAGAGCTAGTGGCTTCACTGGCTAGCTGGCCCAGCCCTAATTGTGATACCACAGCGGGCATGTGCGCTGTGGGTGAGATAGGTTCTAGATAGAGACATGGAGCCCAACCTGGCCTTGAATTCGCCATGTAGCCCAAACTAACTACGAAACTTGGGATCCTCCTGGGTGCTGGGATTACAGGCATGCACCACACAGAGGACTTGGAGCAGAGGAAGGTGGTCACTGTAGAGAGCTTTCCCAGGAGTGGGTGTGGTCTGGTGTATGAGAGGAAGCAGCTGAGGGCAGGTCTTGGGGAGCCCTGGAGAAGCAGAGCGTGAACACATGGCTGCCGGCTTGGATGTTGCTTTGTGGAGGGATCTTTGCTTCACTGAGTGTGGTCAGGACTTCCAGGGCTTGGTCCCCAGCACTGCAAGAAAAGGAAAAGAGGCTGGAACAGGATTGTGCCTGTGCACAAAGTCATCCCTGTCTTCATGCTCCTGGGTCTGAGGCTTGAACTAAACTTTTGTGCTCACTGCTAGTCCTCTTATCACTTGAGCCATGCCTCAGGTCCAGCTTTTTTTTCTTAGTTAATTAGAGATAGAGCCTTGCAGGTTTAACTGCCTGGCTGGCAGCAAACTGCCACCCACACATTTCAGTTTCTGAGCTGCTAGAATTACAGGTGTGAGCACCAATATCCAGCTGCAGTAGAGTTCTTAGAATTGATGAAGCAGTCGTAGCTTCCCCTGATCTCTTCCTCACTGGTTCTGTGGCTCTTTTCCCTGTGGCCGAGAAGCCTTGGAGTAGCCTGTGGGTGGGAGAAGAGTATCATGGCACTTGGACATCACCCCAAGTCCCTAGGGTGGCTTGGGATGCAGGCCTGGGGTGGGGTAGGGTTGGTCTGCGGTGGGAGGAGGCCTGAGGCCTGGGTTCTGTCACTTCAGAGAAGGCCAGGAAGACCCGGGTCCAGAAGAAGCCCCATCGTCTCCAGAAGCCCCTGCGTGTTGACCTCACCCTCGAGAACACGTCCAAGGTCCTTGCCCCCAAGGAGTGAGTGTCCCTGCACCACAGCCCTCCTTCTTGGCGCAGTGCCAGGAAGGGCTGCGGGTGGGGTGGGGGTAATGTGTGGCTGAGGCTCTGGTGAGGGGAGAGGGGCTCTGGGATTTGTATCTGGAGCCTGATTGGAGGGGTGTGGTGCTGTAGGGACAAGTGGTGGACAGCCCTGGGCCTCGGTGTTGCTGAGATGGGTTTGGAGATGGTTATTTTTGGCTAAATCTAGGCTGGGACCGGCGGTAGGGGAGGGCTGTTGTCTCATCTGCTGCCCTCCCTCACTTCCCGACAGCATCCTTGCCCACCAGGTCCCCAATGCCAAGAAGCTCCGGAGGAAGGAGCAGCTATGGGAGAAGCTGGCAAAGCAGGGCCAGGTGCCGCGGGAGGTCCGCAGGGCCCAGGCCCGGCTCCTGAATCCTCCTGCAGCCAAGGCAAAGCCGGGGCCCCAGGACACCACTGAGCGGCCCTTCTATGACCTCTGGACCCCCGACAGTGAGTGACCGCTGGACTGCCCTGTGCAGTGTGCGGCCCATGTGGCATGCAAGATCGTGTGCACCATGCAAGGGCGGACCTGCTGGTTGCTTTGGCTGTCCAACTTCTCAGTTCTTCCAGACATGGTTTGGTGGGTGTTCAAGGACCCTTGGGGGCTCAGGGCCCCCCTTCTCATCTGAGCTTCAGTGCCACTTTTCATAAGGGGGGCTGGAGGGTCCCTGGGGGCCACGGCTCTTTTCCTTATAGATCTGCAGCTGCCCTTGCTCTCCCTACAGACCCTCTGGACCGGCCACTGGCTGGCCAGGATGAGTTTTTCCTGGAGCAGACCAAAAAGAAAGGCGTGAGGGTGAGGCTTGCGGAAGTGGGGCTGGGGGGGTCCTTCCTCTAAGGATGAGGCCCAGTTCGGGATTCTGGAGGCATCCAGCTGGTGCTGGTGACACCGAGGGCACAAGCAGGCACCCCTGCCCATGTCTCATTCTTATAGATGAACTGGAAGGAGATTGGGGTGCCAGTCAGTGGTAGGTTGCATAGTTGGGGGGGGCCATGATGGAAAGGAACTGGGTCCTGGAGGAGGGAGGAAGGGCGGAGCAAAGGCTGAGAAGTGAGGCAGGTGACACAGAGCCCATTCCTGTCCTGAGAGCTCCCCTGGAGACAGGTGGCTAAGATCCTGGCCCTCAGCTGGCCCTCATTCTGCTGGCCTCCTCTTCCCACAGCGACCACCACGCCTCCACGTCAAGCCCTCCCAGGCACCGGCCGTGGAGGTGATGCCAGCAGGAGCCTCCTACAACCCAACCTTCCAAGACCACCAGGTGGGTGGGTGCTGGGCAGCCACGGCTACCTGAGGCCTAGCTCAGTGCTCCCTCTCCCCCAGTTTGGGACGCTGCCTGCCCCTGCCTTTGCGGTCACTGAGAGCGCCCCTTTACGAGCCGTCCCGGAGAGTGGCACTGGGGTGATGGCAGGCGCGGCTCCTGGGAGCCCTCATCTCATCACCTCCTGTGCGCCCTCAGGCCTTGCTCCTGGCGGCTCATGAAGTGGAGGTGCAGCGGCAGAAGGAGGCAGAGAAGCTGGAGCGGCAGCTGGCCTTGCCCACCGCCGAGCAGGCTGCCACGCAGGTTTGTCCGCCCCTGCCGCTG
>NW_012267372.1:17296-37199 GCF_000151885.1 Dipodomys ordii | reverse complement strand
GGGGGGGGGGGGGGGGTGCTGTGGTTGGTGTGGGTGTGCAGGGCGCCGGGGAGCTTTTCCCAGCTGCCGGAGGCGGTGGAGGATCACAGTTCAGGCCAGCCCGAGCAAAAAACTTAACGCATGACCCCATCACCGGTGACCACCCTGCCTGGCCCACAGACCGCGCTGGAAGGAAACGGCCTGACCGCGGAGCGGCACAGAATGGGAGGAAGTGGCGAGCGCGGCAGAGAGAGGGACGTGGAGGGGGCGCAGGCCGGGCCCGGTCCACGCTGGCCCTGGCGCACTCTACAGGGCTCCACCTGCTTCCCCACTGGCAATGCCCGGGCCTGCGCTGCGGCTGCGCCCCTCACCCCTGCCCTGTTGTGGAGCCTAGGCCAACCTTGAACATCCTCCCAGCTCAGCTTTCCTGGGGCAGGGGCTATGGGCCTGCGCTTTCACCTTGGGCATTTTTTTTTTTTTTCATTCAGAACCTGGACACTGTCCCTGAGCTTCTTTTGTTCAAGGCTAGATAGAGCTCTACCACTTGAGCCACAACGCCACTTCCAGCTTTTTCTGTGTTTGTGGTGCTGAGGAATCGAACCCAGGGCTTCATGCATGCTAGGCTAGCACTTTACCACTGAGCCACATTCCCAGCCCTGTGTTACTACTTAAACTATAAAACGGGACCAGCAGCTCACGCCTGTAATCCCAGCTACTCAGAAGATGAGATCAGATTATGGTTCACAGCCAGCCCCAACAGAAATTTCAGATTTGTCTCCAATCAATCACACACACACCACATACACAAGCCAGAAATGGAGTTATGGTTCAAGTGGCAGAGCACTAATAGAGTGAAAAAGCTAGAGGACCGTGCCCAGGCCTTGAGTTCAAGACCCAAGGAGGGAAAAACCTTAAAATCTAAAGTATGGGGCTGGGAAGGTGGCTCAGTGGTAGAGTGCTTGCTTCTCATGCATGAGGCCCTGGGTTCAACTCCTCAGTGCCACATAAACAGAAAAGGCCAGAAGTGGTGCTGTGGCTCAAGTGGTAGAGCACTAGCTGAAGAGCTGAGGGACAGCACCCAGGCCTCACAACCGACAAAATACAAAATTCATGAAATATGACTTTTTTTTAAGGATGCAAATTAGTCAAAGGCTTGTCTGGACAGGATACAAACTGGGACATTCCTCCTGACCCCAACACCCCTGAATTGCTGGCATCTGGCACTTGCTGGAGAGATAAGCCTTATCACTGAGCAGTGGGGGGAGAGGGGAGGGAAGGGAGAAGAATGCTCTAGGTGCTGACAAAATGACGTAGCTTGGCTTTCCTGTTCTCAAGAGGAAAGCCTCCATTGTCTGCAATGTTTATGTTCAGTTAAGTCACATGCTGTTTTAGAGCTGGGTTTTGTGAAAATTAATGCTACTCATAGTTGTAAGTTAGTCCTGGCAACAGCAGGCCTGACACATACACACATACCTTTCATGTTAAACACAAACCAAAGAAAACTGGCAAAACACTTAAGTCTCAGGAGTTGCACATTGTAGCAAGGAGACATAACAACCAAAACAAAAACAAAAACAACCCACAAGGAAGCTCAGTGTGGCAGTGTAGTGCACACCTGTAATCCCAGCTACTCAGGAAGTGGAGGGAGGAGAATTCCTGTTTGAAGTTGGTACAAGCAAATGCCAGAGACCTTGTCTGAAAAACAAACTGGGGGTGTGCCTAGGAAGTGAGAGGCCCTGAGTTCAAATCCCTCCTACTTCTAAAAGAAAACTGGTCTGATGCTCCCACTTGTCATCCCAACTTCTCAAAGGTGGAGATTGAGTCATTGAAGCTGGAGATCAGCCACGGGCTAAAGTTCACATCTCAGCCAGTGGCTAGGCCTGGGGTCCAGGGGCTGTCAGGCCAGCCCCGTAGAGAAGCACAAACAGGATCAGTGAGGTAAGTGTGCCCATCCTGCAGACCTAGGTGGCCCTCTGAGCTTTGACTACATGGGAGCTGACAGAAGCCCTGGTGGGGAGCGGGCACTGGCGCCCTCTGGTGGCCGTGTGGGACTTGGGCTTTGGCAATGTGGAGTTTGTGTTCTATTCAAAACCTTCCACGCCCAAAATGTTCTGCCCCGAGCTAGCAGGACAGCAGTTCGCTCTCCTTCCATTGTCTAGGAAATCTGTGTTTTGTGAAGCGATTCTTGCTGGGCATGCTCACTCCAGCGAGGTGAGGAAGGTTGAGTTCTGTTCACTCTTCTCATCCTCTGCTTCTCCATCCTGGTCTGATCAGGTGGAAAGCTTGTTCCCAGATCTTCAAGCAGAGGATTTATAAAATGGTTCCCAGGAGAGGCTGCTAGGGGTATAGCACTCAGATGACAGTGCATCCTGGGTGGGTATACACCCAATTAGTTTGTCACAATCCGTACTGCCATCTCTGAAGTCACTTGGGACCATAGGTGTGGGCCACTATGCCCAGTTGCCAATTTTTATTTTGCCAGTCCTGGGGCTTGAACTCAGCCTGGGCGCCCACCCTGAGCTCTCTGCTCAAAGCTAGCGCTCTACCATTTGAGCCACAGCTCTACTTCTGATTTTCTGTACCCTAAGAACGGGAGCCCTAAACCAGAGACCCTTTTCTGGGGGCTGTGATCTGTGGATTTCCACTCCAGCCACTTGGTCCAAAAAAACATATATATATATTTTTTTGTTGGTCGTGGGGCTTGAACTGTGGGCCTGGGCACTGTCCCTCAGCTTTTCAGCTCAAGGCGAGCGCTTTACCACTTGAGCCACAGCGCCACTTCCAGTTTTTTAGTGTTTTATTGGAGATAAAGAGTCTCATGGACTTTCCTGCTGGGGCTGGCTTTGAACGGGGAGCCTCAGATCTCAGCCTCCAGAGTAGATAGGATGACAGGCGTGAGCCACCGGCACCCGGCTAAAGAATTTTTAAAGAAAACAGTGAAAAGGCCAGAAAGGACCTTCATCTAAAGGACCTTCATCTGTGGGAGATGCAAGTGGGGAATCTCAGCTTCCCAAGTGCTGGGACTACACGTGGGCACTGGGGCTTTGGTAGACTTCATCAGGCAGCCCCAGCCCTTTTTTTGTCCCCTGATACCCTCTGGCCAAATCACTGCTGAGTGGAAGTGGGAAGGTTTTTTTTTTGTCCTGTTGTGGGCTTGAACTCAGGGTGTGGGTACTGTCCCTGAGCTCTTTTTGTTTAAGGCTATTGCTCTACAACTTTGAGCCACAGAGCTGAAATAGGGTAACCTGAGGAAAATAAGGCCTGGTGCAGGCAACGCAGAAATATGACATTAAGAAACACAGAAGTACCAGCTTCACTTCAAAGATATACAATGCATGCTGGGCGCTGGTGGCTCACGCCTGTAATCCTAGCTACTCAGGAGGCTGAGATCTGAGGATCACCATTCAAAGCCAGCCCATGAGGAAAGCCCAGCAGGAAAGCCCGTGAGACTCTTTATCTCCAATGAACCACCAGAAAACTGGAAGTGGTGCTGTGACTCAAGTGGTAGAGCGCTAGCTAGCCTTGAGCTGAAGAGCTGAGGGGCAGTGCCCAGGCCCAGAGTTCAAGTCCCAAGACCTACAAAACAACAACAAAAAACACTTGTCTGACAGATGATGGATGTCTTCCTGAGAAAAATGCTTCCCCAAACATAATCCATCTCCTGCTGCCCCAAAATGCAGATAGCAGGGTGCCCCCACCTTATCTTAAGGATAAGAATCTGTTATATGGCAGGATGCACTCTTACCTGCAAACTCAGAAAGCAGCACCAGGTGTGATTAGAGCAAAGACAAAACACCTATCTTAACTTTGAAGCCAGACCCCTGCCTTTACCCTGTACACACTCCAACAGCCAAAGAACTGTGTGTCGGTGTGATTGTATGTGTCTCTCTGTGTGTGAGCTTACCCACACTCAGAGTGTGCCCCTGCCCTTCAGCTCATCTGTTTGTCTGCGTTTTCTGTTTGCCTGTTTGTTTACTTAATAAAGCTCCGCCAAGTTTTCTTACCATAGTGACTTGTCCAGAAATTCTCATTCTGCATCCAAGTCAAAGACCTAAGTGAAGAGTTCCTACACTTAAAGGGGAACTTCATTAACCCTCACCTCTTCTGGTGACAAACAGCGCCACTTCCAGTTTTCTGGGGGTTCATTGGAGATCACAGTCTCATGGATTTTCCTTCCCAGGCTGGCTTTGAACTGCGATCCTTAAATCTCAGCCTCCTGAGCAGCTGGGATTACAGGCGGGAGCCACTGCACCCCCTGCTCTGTATTGGTTAACCGAGAGACCATTCCCTGGGGGTGTTATACCCATCTTGGGGGGGGAGAAACTGAGGCTGAGAGGGAGGAAGGAGAAAGGTGTAACCCAACTCAGTTTACCGCGTGCAGTTCTTTCCACGCACCCCTCGGCTGGGGGCCGCGGGACGGTGCATAAAAGAGGGCTGCCAGGTGCGAGGGCGCCCTGGGCCCAACCGCCAGGCCGTTACACCGGGCGCTCCCGAGAATCTCCCGCTCGCCCCAGGGCCTATTCCGAACTCTACAGGCCTGCCTGGTCCCGAAAGAAGGAGGCGTCAGCGCCACGTGCCTCGGTTTCCCCCGCGCCGCCCGCTCTGGGTTTCAGCCAAGGGCGCGGCCGGCTCGGCCCGGCAGACCGTACCATTCCCGCGCGGGGGCGGGGACGTACCATTCCCCCGCGGGGGAGGGGACGTACGGGGGCGGGGACGTACCATTCCCCCGCGGGGGTGAGGACCGTACCATTCTCGTAGAAGGGGGACCGTACCATTCTCGCAGAGGGGGGAACCGTACCATTCCCGTGGGAGGCATCCCCCAGGGGTCGCTCGGAAAACCCATTTCGGAGTCCCCCCCTCGCCTGCGCGCCTCCTTGCTCATCACTGGGGTGGGGGGCGAGGGAGGTAGGGTAGGCCGGGTTTCAGGGCCCTCTGCCCCTCTCTCTTCTGCCACCCCCGGCGTTGGTTCGTCCCGCGGGCCGCGCAGGCCCCGCCCCTCCCTGTGCGCACGGCCCGGCGCGCGGACCCGGAGCTTCGCGAGTTCGGGGCGTCGTCGCTGGTGGTCGCTGCGGATCCCCAGCCATGGTCCTCACCGTGCGGGTCGTGTACTGGTGAGCTCGGGGAGGGGGGGGTCCCCGGCCCCGGTGCAAAGGGCAGCGGGTTCCGGGGTGCGGGGGTCCCGCGAGGAGAGGGCGCACCGGGCTGGTGCCGGGCGACGTGTCGGGTCGAAAGGGGATACTGAGGCACGCAGGCGCCGCGGGAGGGATGGATACGTGTTCTCGGGAGTCTTTTGTTTGCCGTCATGCCGCGGCTCCCATTCCTGAGGTCCTCTTCCCCCTTGGGCGGTGTGTGTGTGGGGGTGGGGTGGGGGAGAGAAGATTCCAGAATGAGCCTGCGGGGGCCGGAGCTCCGGAAGAAAAGCCTTGGGCATGTAGCGCTCCTGGCCTGGGCTCCTCACCTCACCGTTCTGGCCTCAGTTTCCCCTTATGTAGGGCAGTGTCCCGAGCGCCCCGGCCCGGAGAGTCCTGGAGGGCGGGCAGGGCTGCGGGGCGGGGGAGGGGGAGGGTGGCAGGGCCTGGCAGGGTCAGGAGTTTGGGGGCCACACCCCGCAGGTGGTGGAGGAGTTGGATCGGGTCTAGCTGTCTGAGCCCCCACCCCCCGGCCTGTCAGAATGCTGGTGCCCCGGCCAGGCAGGGCCCGCCTGGCATGGGGGGGGGGAAGGCGGTGCCCCAGATTCCAGCTTCTATTTCAATCTGGGCACTGGGAGGGGTTGGGGTGTGGGGTGACAGGGTTTTCTTTGGACACCCCTTATTCTGCCAGCCCCCTCCCCCCAGGGGGGGCCTCTGTTCCTCCTCTGACACCTGTGCCCCCTGCACCTCTTCTCCCCCCCCCCCTCCCCGCCTGCCTCTCCTGGACTGTGTCGGCCTGCTTGCACCCGCCCACCAGTGGCGCTTGAGGCTACAAGCCCAAGGTGAGTCCCGTGAGGGTGGGGAGGAGGGAGGAGGGCACACTAGGGGTGGGCTGGCAGCACCCAGCATGACCTCTGACCTCTTCTGTCCCAGTATCTCCAGCTCAAGAAGAAACTGGAAGATGAGTTCCCCGGGTGTCTGGACATCGTGAGTGATTGGGCAGTACTTTGGGAGGGGGGGGGTCTACCCTGACCCCTTCCACCCCCTCCTCTTCACTCCCTGGGGTGGGGGTAGGGTGTCCCCCAGACCCCTGAGCCCCGCCCTCCCTGTTCGCAGTGTGGCGAGGGCACACCGCAGGTCACCGGCTTCTTTGAGGTCATGGTAGGCGGGAAGTTGGTTCACTCAAAGAAGGTGAGTCTGCACCTCGCCTTGTTTGGGGGGGGTCTTTCTGCCTGGGGTTGATGTGGGGATCCTGGCTCACCCTCTCCTCCCCCGTCCTCCCCAGAGAGGCGATGGCTACGTGGACACCGAGGTGAAGTTTCTGAAGCTGGTAGCCGCCATCAAAGCTGCCTTGGCCCAGGGCTAGAGTGGCCCTGAGGGCAGAGGTGAGGTCCCCCTTGCCCTTCCTCCCCATGTGTGTGATTACAGGCAGGTGCCCATCCCCCCCAGTTCTTCATTCCTGTTCCGACTGCAGAGCTAAGGTGGAGCCGGTCCTGCATGGCCTGCCTCATTCTGTGGCCAGTAACTCCCCCCATTCCCTCCCGGCCGCTTGACCCTCCGTAGCCAGGATTGAACCCAGGGCCTCTTAAGCCACAACTCAGCCCTTTTTTTGTATTTTTGGTTCTGAGATAGTGTTTTTACTACCTTTGCCCAGGCAAGACTCAACTTAAAATCCTTCCTCTACTTCCCAAGTCGCTGGGATTACAGGCTTGAGTCACCATGCCCAGCTCTCTCTTGTTACTTACACTCTGTTTTTGGTTAATGTGGAGTGATACCATCTACCAAGAGAATTCCCTGAATCCAGGGCTGGCCTGGAACTGCTGTGCTCTGCATCTCAGCTTCTAAATAGAGTAGCCAGGATTGTGGGCCGGGCCACTGGTGCCTGGGGCATTGGGTTCTTTGGTGGTCTCCATCGGCACTGACCTTTGTACCAACTTAGCTGAAGTTGACTTGCCCCGTCCCCTCCCCTGGGCTTTCAAGGGCTCTTTACCCTGTGTTCTGTTCCCTTGCTCCTTCATCGCTCCCCCTAACACCCTTCTCTTTCCTCAGCCCGGGGTCCTCGGCCCTGCCCCTCCCCGCTCGCTTGATGACAGGAAGGACTGAAATGTCCGCGGACCCCTGGTCCTTCCTCGATGTTCTTGCGGCCTCCAGGTGGGGGCAGTGATCGACGCCCCTGGGCTTTGCCTCTGCGTGGGAGAGTGAGGACTCCTGGTCACCTCTGCCCGCAGCCCCCCTCCCATCTCCCACACTCCCCTTTCCCCACGACCCTGTCTTGTCAGATGCGAAGCCTGTGGCTGCCTTCTCCATCTGCTGCCATGAGCAACAGCTCCAATAAACATTCAGTAAACCGATGAGTTCAGAGCAAGGCGTCTGTGTGGGAGTCTGTCTGTCCTGGCCTGCCCCTTGATCCCACCCTCTGCCAGCCACAGAGGCAGCACACCAGCCCCCCACGCCTCCATGCCTGGTGCTTTCTTTTCCTCCCCAATCCTGGGGCCTGAACTCAGGGACTGGACTGGGGTGCTGTCCCTGAGCCTCTTTAACTCAAGGCTAGTACTCTACCACTTGAACCACTTCCAGCCTTTTCTGTTGATGTGGCACTGAGGAATCAAATCCAGGGTTTCATGCATGCTAGGTAAGCACTTGACCACTAGGCCACATTCCCAGCCCAACAGTTTTTTTTTTTTTTTCCTGGGCTGGCTTTGAACTTAATTCTCCCAAGTTTCAGCTTTCTGAGTAGGATCTTGCATTTGTGCCTGTTCCTGCCTGGGCGGGTTCTCAGGCCTGTTTCCAACAGACAAGTAGGCCCAGTTCATACACAATAGGCCCCCAGTATCTTCCACCTCAGAGGTCCTGGGTACCAAAGGACTCGGGCTGGAAGCTGCAGCCCATTGGCCAGGGCTGGTAGTGGGCCCCACCTCTCTTCAGGTGGGCCCGCCCATCTGAAGATCTGGAAGCCGGATTGGTTGGGGAAGAGAGCCCAGGCTCAGCTCAAGTTCAGGCTCCTACCGCGCCTGGGCCACACAATGAGTTCCTTCACACCGCTGCCGCCCAGTGGCCGTCTCTGGGAACTACTCAAATTACTGAATTTTTATTTGATTTGGTAACATCTCGTGCCCATCTTAAAATTAGAAGTGTAGCTAAGAAAACTAGCAGTAATTCCTTAATATCATGCAATCCTTATAACATTAATGAATGTGCTTAATTTTGTCTTAATGTTCAATCCAGAACCCGACCCAGCTGTAGTTGGCCCCTGTACTCCGTACTCGGTTGTTTTTTTTGGTCGGTCGTGGGGCTTGAACTCTGGGCCTGGACGCTATCCCTCAGCTCTTCAGCTCAGGGCCAGTGCTCTACCACAGCGCCACTTCTGGTTTTCTGATGGTTCATTGGAGATAAGAGAACCAGTCTTTCCTGCCCGGGCTGGCTTTGAACCATAATTCTCAGATCTCAGCCTCCCAAGTAGCTAGGATTACAGGTGTGAGCCACCAGTGCCTGATACTGTTTTTTTTAGTGTGTGTGTACCCACAGGTGTGCCAATGCGGAGGCCTGGGTGCTGTCCTTGAGATTTTTTTTTCTCAAAGCTGCTTCTTTGCCACTAGAGCCACAGCTCCACTTCTGGCTCTTTGATAGCTAATTGGAGATGAGTCTCACAGAATTTCCTGTCCAGGTTGGCTTTGAACTGTGATCCTTGGATCTCAGCCTCCTGAGTAGAACTATAGACATGAGCCATTGGTGCCCTGCTCTTCTGTTGTTTTGAGACAGGGCTAGCCTTGAACTCACTGTCATTCAGCTTTAGCATCCCTGGGATTATGAGCATGCACTTTGCTCCTTGTTGCTCTATTAAGACTACTGACTTAGAGCCTTAAGGGCTTTATGGGGATCTGGGGAATGGCTCAGTGGTAGAGCCCTTGCCTATCAAGCAGGGGACTGGGTCCCAACCCACATCCTGTTAATACTCACCCAAACAAGGCAACCACACTGCGAAGAGAAGCTTCCTGCACTGCTGTCCCCCAGTCTCCTCACCTTGCTGGGAGTCTGTCACAGGGAAAAAGCAGGAAAGCCTTTTGGGGTACCCATGCTATTTGTCCTGTCCTCTCAGTGGCTGGTCCTGTATCTGGGCCTCATCAGCTCTTAACTCACTACTGCCCAGCCCTGCCCACCTGGCCTAAGAGGATTGGAGAATTGGCTATGAGGGCACAGGACAGGAAGTGTGGCCGCCAGGGGGCAGCAGAGGGCCAGCGGGAGGGGGCCAGCCCCGCTGGTGGCAGGTTAATTGCCTGGGCTGGCTTCAAACCACAATCCTCAAATGTCACTTTCCTGGGTAGCTGGGATTACAGGCGTCCGGCATCTGTCCTGGATCTCAAGACCCAGCAACTCTACTATTTTGTTTCTCCCTGTCCACCCTCAAGCCTTGTTTCCAACTGGAAGCTTTGCCACTCTGTCACCACCCACCCGCAGCCTGGCACAGCACGTGGGCCTCCCAAATCCACACTAATTCCCCCTGGGATTTTGCTGAGGCTGCCCTTGCCTAAGAGGATTGGGACATTTGCTAAATGAGACCAGGACAGGGTCAGAGAGGCAGCTGTGAGGAGCCCCGGGCAGGGAGGAGGGGGACAGGAGGGGTGCACGCAAGGAGACAAGACCCCAAAGACTGTAGACTCAGGCCCGCAGGCTAACAGACTCTGGGGTTTTGATCAGCTCTGTCACACTGCCTCAGTTTCTAGTGTATTCTCATGAGCTTTACTACAGCAGCCTGCCATGGATGTAAACACAACAAAGCCCCAAACCAAGCCAGCAATGGGAGGGGGGCGGTCGTTAGGAAGCAGAAAGAAAAATAAAACCCAAACCCCAAAACCAAAAGCTGCAATAACAAATACGAATGGGAAATAAAAGCATAGGTATTGTCAGTGGATAAAATAAATTCCAAACAGATGGATGGATTAAAAAAATGGGGGCTGGGAAGGTGGCTCAGTGGTAGAGTGCTTGCCTAGCATGCAGGAAGTCCCGGGTTCAAGTCCTCAGTACCACATACTCAGAAAAAGCCAGAAGTGGCGCAGTGGCTCAAGTGGTGAAGCACCAGCCTTGAGCAAAAGAAGCTCAGGGCAGCGCCCAGGCCCTGAGTTCAAGTCCCCCACCTCCCTACACACACACACACACAATGCTGTTGGTGATTCTGGGTTCCCCAACATTCAATGAGTCCAGGTCTGAGTCAGGAAATGGCTGCAGGCACTCTGGGGGTACAGGGGTGCACCCAGAGTGGCCCTGGAACAAGGCAGGCAGCCAGGGAAGCTGGGGACCGGGACTGGCATGGAGGAAGTGGTCGGTTCACTGTTCACAGGGTGGAACCATCGAGTGGGGCAAAACCCGGTCGTTCATCCGGTCTAGCTCCTCGGGGGCCCTGGGTGGCAACTCGGGGTGGTGATGTGTTGGGAGCTGGGGACCCCAAGCCAGGGGCACTTGGGCCTGCAGGACCCTCAGCCTTCGCAGGGGGGAGTTATAGTTACAGTATCCAAACCTGAAGAAGCTCCAGAACAATTTCTAGAGCACAAAGAGGGACAAAGTCAGGGACGAGGCTCTGTCATGTTTGTTACCCCTCCCCTCTCCAATAGTTAGGGGACCCCAGAAGAGAGAGAGGCAGGGTGTCGCACCAGGAACACACAAGGTTCTCAGATTCTTGAAATCTTACCTCTACCTCTCAAGTAGCTGGATTACAGGCATGTGTCATGGTGCCAATTGTCTGGATGTGGAGGAGGGCAGGGGAGGGGGAAGACCAGAGTCTGGGCTCCAAGGGAGTGAGTGGGGGATCTCACAGGGGATGGGCAGGAGGGTCCCACCTGCACGTCTGACTCTCGCAGGCCGTCTGGTGGTCTGGGTACCCATCCATGTGGACATATCCTTCTAACTAGAGTTTCTGCTGCTCTGTGTAGGTCCTGGAGTAGGGCCATGGGGGGATCCGGGTGTGTGGGGGGAGACAGGTGGGAAAAAAAATCATAGCCTATTCCTTTCCCTCCATTTTCCTTCCAGCTCACACCTGTCATCCCAGCTACTCAGGAGGCTGAGATCTGAGGATCATGGTTCAAGGCCAGCCTGGGCAGGGAAGTCTGTGAGACTCTTCCACTTGGAACCACAGCACCACTTCCGGTTTTCTGGTGGCTCATTGGAGATGAGTCTCACGGGACTTTCCTGCCCAGGCTGGCTTTGAACCATGATCCTCAGATCTCAGCCTCCTGAGTAGCTGGGATGACAGGCAGGAGCCACCAGTGCCTGACTTCCATGTGACTCTTCATCTCCAATGAACCATCAAAAATAATAGCTGGAAATGGATTTGTGGCTCAAGTGGTAGAGCACCAGCCTTGAATGAAAAAGTTCAGGGACAGCACCCAGGCCCTAATTTCAAGCTCTTTCCAAGCAAACAAACACTCCTGGGATAAGGCCTGGCCTACTGGGCTCCTGGATGGGCCTTGTGTGGCTCTTGGATACCTCAGCCACAGGATTTAGTCCTGTCTCCCCCACCCAAGCCTCAACTCACCCCCCACCTCCTGGGATTGGGCTGTTCCACCCAGCATGCCCCCCCCCCAGCGTCCTTATTATCGTCATCTTCATCATCTGTGCAGTCTAGCAAGTCGTGAAGTTCTTCCTTCCATCCAGCCTCTAGCTGCCATCCTCCAGCCTCTCTGCCTCCCTTCCCAGCACAGCTCCAGTTCCAGGAACTAAAGAGATCACAGCCCAGACTTGGGACTTAAATCTCTGGAGGCTGCACCCTCTGGGCTGGGACCCTCCCCGCCTCTGGGGGAGGATCATCCTCACTTTTTCAACTGAGCACTTGCTATTTTGTACAGCTGAGAAACTAGTGGTATTCCCAGGACTCTGGGCCTCACCCTCAGGGCCTGAGGACTCAAACCTGGGCCTGGTACTAGCCAAGTGAGCTAGGCCTATGGTTCACCTTGGAGCTGGCTCTGTCTGGGCCTGCTTCTTGTTCTGGATTTCCCCGGGGTGAGGTGGGAGGCCTGCTAAGGCCTCATGGCCCCTGCCCTTCTTTCTCTCTAAGAAGGAAGAAGGTTCTGATGTCTTTCATTTTCTTTTTCTTGTGTACTGGGACTTGAACTCAGGGCTTGGGCACTATCCCTGAGCTTTAGCTGATGCTCTGCCACTTGAGCCACAGCTCTACTTCCAGCTTTTTGGGGGTTCGTTGGAGATAGGAGCCTCTGGGACTTTCTGCCCCGCAGGCTGGGAAGATATTATCCCAGGTCGAGCTCAGGGTTTAAAACTGCTACTTGGAGCTGTAAGCCCAGCATTTGGGAGGCTGAGGCAGGAGGATTGGGAGGTAGAGGCTAGTCCTTGCCTCATTTGAGCCACACCTCTATACATTTTTAAAAATATTTTTGGGGGCTGTGAAGATGGCTCAGTGGTAGAGCGCTTGCCTTGCATGCCTGAGGCCCTGGGTTCCATTCCTCAGCACCACATAAGCAAAAAGAAAAAAGCTGGAAGTGGCGCTGTGGCTCAAGTGGTAGAGTGCTAGCCTTGAGCTGAAGAGCTGAGGGACAGCGCCCAGGCCCAGAGTTCAGGCCCCATGACCGGACCTTCCCCCCCAAAATATTTTTGTTAGTCGTGAGGCTTGAACTCTGGGCCTGGATGCTGTCCCTCAGCTCTTCAGCTCAAGGTGAGCGCTCTACCACGTGAGCCACAGCGCCACTTCCGGTTCCCTGGTGGTTCATTGGAGATAAGAGTCTCAAGGACTTTCCTGCCGGGACTGGGTGTGAACCGCGATCCTCAGATCTCAGCCTCCTGAGTAGCGGGATTACAGGTGTGAGCCACCAGCGCCCACTTTAAATCCAGTGGATTTAAATACTCTTTACATGTATTTACTAATTGCATGTTTTTTTTCTTTTTCTCTTTTTGGTCTGTCATGGGGCCTGGACTCTGAGCCTGGGCGCTGTCCCTCAGCTCTTCAGTTCAAGGCTAGCACTCTACCACTTGAGCCACAGCACCACTTCCGGCTTTTTTCTTATGTGGTGCTGAGGAATCGAACCCAGGGCCTCGTGCATGCAAGGCAAGCGCTCTACCACTGAGCCACCTTCCCAGCCCATGGGTTTTTTTTTTTCAAAGGAAACAATCTTTGGAAATAAACAGAATGGGCCAGACTCTTCATGACTAGCAAAAAGCTAGTCTAGAAGCATGACTCAAGTGGCAGAGTGCCAGTCTAAAGTTCAATGTCTAGACCTTGACTTCAAGCCCCAGTGTGTGGACACGTGCGCATGCGCACGCATACCTACATAAGTCCATGCACATGAGCGTGCACGCACACACGCGTGCGCGCGCGCGCACACACACACACACACACACACACACACACAGAGTTCCTCTCCAGCAACATCCATGGTGCAAGCCAGAGGGAGAATTAGGGGCCAAGAAGTTCAGAGTCCAAGTTCGAGTGAGAGGTGAGGCCTGGCAGGGTTGGATGGATGGATGGATGTACATCTTTCCTTGTGGGTCTATAGGAGGTTGCGTCCGCTCCTGGCCACAGCTGTGGGAGGTGGGTGGCGATGATGATGGCCGTGTTGGGGGGGTCAGAGGTCACAGGAGACCCTACATTTCTTTGGGGTGTATTTAATCCTCTGCCAGAAGCAAATCATCCCTCAGGGTCTTTCTGAGAACTCAAGGTGACGGAAAGAGCAGCTGAGGTGGAGGCCCAGATGGAGGCCCAGCCCTGGTCTCTTCCTCTTGCGCTTAAAACTCCTGGCGGCAAAACTGAACCCACCAGGATTAAGCTCTGGCAACCTCAGGCCCTGTAAGCCCCGGGGCCCCAGGCTGGCTGATCCCCCCCCAGGCCTCTAGGTACTCTAGGTAAGGCAGACCCATCCCCAGGCCATGGGTGGGGCGGGGGAAGGGGGGGTCCCTAGGGAGAAAGGCAGGAATGACCCACAGTTGTTTTGTTTTTTTTTTTTTGGTTTTGCAACCTCAGCAAAAGCGGTCCAAACACCAAGTCAGCTGCCACCTGCCCGCCAGGTGAGGCAGCAGCGCATGCCTGTAATCCCAGCAGGTCAAGGGCAGACACCCTCCCCGCAGACTCAAACTAAAGGGGACCTGAAGCTCCTCCCTGGGGCGGGCCAGAGGGCAGGGCTGAAAAGAGCCAGCGCGCGTGGGCATGTGTGTGTGTGTGTGGGGGGGGGCTGTCCTGACTGAGGATGGGGAATCTAGAAATTTTTTTTTTTTGGGTCCGGTCATGGGGCTTGAACTCTGGGCCTGGGCGCTGTCCCTCAGCTCTTCAGCTCAAGGCTAGCGCTCTACCACTGAGCCACCTTCCCAGCCCCCGAAACTAGAAATTTCTATGGTGCAGCAGCGCCAGGAGCTGTTTTCCTGCCTGGCCAGCTTCCTTGCCACCAGAAGTCGCTCTGATGTCTCTGGCCCCCCCCTCCCCTGACACCCGGGGCTCCCCAAGGGGGTGGGGGACTCTGCCCTGAGGGGTCCCTGTCCCTCCTTTTTGCCTTGATTGCCAGTGTTCCTTAAGCCCCTGCCATCTCCGCCTGTCCCGCCACACTGCGACTTTCTCCGACCCCACTAACTTGGTGGATGGGAGTTTTTGTTTCAAAAGAGCCCCGGGCTTTGGGCGGCGTGCAGATGCCTGTAATCTCTGCTACTCTGGGGGCTGACATCTATAGATAGCAGTTTAAATCCAGCCCTCAGGGGGGTTAGGAAAGCTCCAGAGACTCTTATCTACCATGAATCAGAAAAAGCCTGGGGTGATGTTATTGTTTTTAGTGGTAGAGCACTAGCCTTGAGCAAAAAGGAAATTTAGGGACTGCGCCTAGGCTCCCAGAGTTCAGGGCCCAGGATCTGGCAGGAAAGACAGGGTCAAATGGCTGGTGTGGGGAGAAATAGGGAGAGAGTGGGGAGGGAGGGGGAGAAAAGGGGAGGGAGGGCAGGTACCTGCCTGGCTAGGAAGCTATTAACTACTATTATAATTTTGTTTTTATTTAGGTTCTGGCTTGAACTCAGGGTCCAGTAGCGCATGCCTATAATCTCAGAATGTGGGAAGATGGGGCCGTTCCAGGCTAAAGGAAAAAAGATTGACTGTGCCGCTTGAGCCCTACTACCCTTCCCCCCTCTCCTCCCCCTCCCCCCTGCATTCAACTGTGATTGTACTAATTAATGATGGCGTGTCCCGGTGAAGGGGGGGGGAGATGGAAGGAACAGGGGTGTCCCTCGTTAAAGCTGCTGTCCCCTCCCCCTAGGGTCACCAGTCTGGACTTAATCCTTGCTGATCCCCTCCTCCTGCCGTTCTGCTGAGGTTGTCCTAAGCCGATTGGAGCATTTGCTAAATTAGTCCTGTGCCTGTTCAGAGGAAACTGGGATGGTGGGGGTGGGGGTGGGGACAGCGGGAGCGGGGGGGGGGACCCCAGAACCACAGGGGAAGAGTACTGTTCGCCTCTAGAAAAGGTCTGCAAGGAAGGAAAACTGAGAAGGGGAGGCCAGGAGTCAAGCACAGAAAATGTGGAGAGGACATCAAGTGTTGTAGTGCATAGCTGTAATCCCAGCAGAGGCAGCATAACTCCACAAAACATGGAGAGTTCAAGGCCAGCCTGGGCTACAGAGCCAGCGTCGGTGAATACTCATTAAGCCTGCCTTTCCCCTCTGGTCCTTCTTGTTCTCTGAGAATCGTTTGTCGCTGTCGTAGGAACAGTGGTGGATTCGGGAAATTACAAAGTCATGGGACTAAAACTAATCAAATGGGGTGCTGGTGGCTCACGCCTGTCATCCCAGCTACTCACGAGGCTGAGTAGCTCAAGTTCAAAGCCAGCCCGGGCAGCAAAGTCTGTGAGACTCTGATCTCCAATTAACCGCCAGAAAACTGGAAGTGGCTCAAGCAGTAGAGCGTTCCCCTTGAGCTGAAGAGCTGAGGGACAGCACCCAGGCCCAGAGTTCAAGCCCCATGACTGACACAAGAACAAAAAAATGAGCTACACGTTCAGCCTGGTGTTTTCCTGTGTGAATCTTCCTTCCTTTTTGTGGATGATCACAGTCCCTGGCTAAGAGAACCACGCATGGTTTTCCAGCCTCCCTCCATGGGCCCTTGGATGGTTTCTGTTTCTTGTCTATTGTCAATAGTTCTGCTATGCATATGGAGAACCTCCCCCCACCCCTGCCTCTCCCCCAGAATCAAAGACAGGTCAGACACAGTGGCTCACACCTGTCATCCTAGCTACAGAGGGATCTAAGGCAGCCTGAGCAGAAAAGTCATGACACTCCATCTCCTATTGAGCAGCAAGAAGCTGGACTGGAGGTGTGGCTCAGGTGGTCGAGCGCCCACAGAGCAAGAGAAAAACTCTGGGGTGGGGGTGGAGTGGGGGGGAGACATGAAGACAATAAAGCATGCCAGACTTTGTATAGGATCCAACACTTTTAATCAGTTTCCCTTTGAGGGCAGCTAGAGAGTGGGCAAGGACCAGATGTCCAGGAGGAATGGGGGGGGGGCACTGGTCTCCTCCTTTTGGTGTCACCCTGGTCCAAGAAAAGGGAACCCAGGATGTCTGGCAGGTGCCTGAATGAAGCTTACCCCCCCACCCCCCATGGGGCCTCTTGAAGTCTAACCTCCTGTTAACTGGGACCTCTTGGCTTCTAGAACATTCCATTCATCCTTCATTGACCTCACAGCAGACTCAGACTTTATTTGAATATTTTGCAGAAGTGGGGGGAGGGGGACCCTCCCAGGCCTGAGGAACCCTCCCACACACATCCCCCAGCCCAGAGACTGGAAATCATGCTAGAATGATCCCTGTTCACACGATCCTTATTCAACCCTGGATTCAAAACTGGATTTAGCTCCATCCCGGAGCCCTGTGTGGCCCTTGAGGAATGCCCAGATTTGGGGTGTGTGTGTTGTGTATGTGTGTGTCCAGGCTGATGCACCTGTCCCAGTGGCTCACGCCTGATATCCCAGCCACTCAGGAGGCTGAGAACTGAGGATCGAGGTTTGAGGCCAGCCTGGGCAGGAGAGTCCGCGAGACTCTTATGTGCAAGGAACCACCAAAAAGCCACAAGGGAAGCTGTGGCTCAAGTGGTAGAGCGCCAGCCTTGGGTGAAAAAAGACAAGGGAGAGTTCAAGGCCCCCAGTTCAAGTCCCAGGACCTCCTCCAGACACAGAAATCTGCTGTTTCCCCTGACTTCTTCTCACACGGTGCTCCCGGGCGCTCCCAGGCTGGAGATCTCGTGACTAACTTGAAACCAGCCAGAGAACTAGGCAGATGGCACAAATCAGAGATTTGCCATCCGCCTCCCTGCCCCTTGTGGTCTGTCCTCATCCGGCCTTGTCAATCAGCTCGTTTGGCTCCCGCCCCTTACCTGCCCCCCACCCCCACCCAAGGAGATCTCAGCCCCTGGCCAAGCCCCATGTGCTAACCCAAACTAAAAAAACAGCACGAAAAGCTAGGAGAGGAAGAGTATATTTGAGATGAAGGCTTTGCTTCCAGACCTTGTCGGTCTCCCCATATCTACAAAGGAGAAAATGCTTTCCCTTAAAGACAACTATGAGGGGCCGCCCCTCCCCCACCCAGCTACCCCGATTCTATCAGTGTGTTTGGATGGACTTTTCCAGTAGAAAATTCTAAAGCACAGCCAGGCGTGGTAGGGCACGCCTGTAATGCCAGCACTCAGGAGGCTGAGGCAGGAGGATAGTGAATTTGAGGCCAGCCTTGTATCAAAAAGAAAAAAAAAATAAAAGGAAAAGGAAAAACCAGAGAGTGCCAATGTCTCATGCTTATAGTTACCCACGAGGCTGAGATCTGAGGATCGTGGTTCAAAGCCAGCCCAGGCAGGAAAGTCTATGAGACTTTCATCTCCAATGAACCAGCAGAAAACGGAGTGGAGCTGTGACTCAAGTGGTAGAGCACCAGCCTTGAGGGAAAAGGCTCCAGGAGAGTGCCCAGGCCCTGAGTTCAAGCCCCAGGACTGGCACAGGAGAAAAGAAACTAAGAAAATAGATGTGTATACGTTATTATACAAGAAGAACATATGTATGAACTATGACCTCTAACTCCCTAGTAGCTGCAATTACAAGTGTAGACCACCAAGTCCGGCTCCAAGTTAGTTTTCGAATGTCACGTATCCAGGCTAACGTAAGCATGGAATTGTATCCGGGTTAACTTCATAATGTGAACTGTATCATCGACCTAAGTGGAGACAATGGGAATCTGTTTTTGTTTTTTTCTTCATGGGGGGAGGGGAATTTCTAGAAAGATCCTTGCTTCGGTGCTTTAGGAGTGACCCCGGTGGTAAGCCAGCAGCAAGATTTGCTTTGCTTCCCTCCCCGCCTCGCCCCTCCAGGAAGGGAGCAAGTGCTCAGCATCTGGGATATCCTGAGATTCGCTGTCCCAGGAGCCAAGGAAGAGGCAGGGGAGGTGCGCTGTTGCAGTCTCTGATCTGAAGTGGCTAGGCAAGAGGGGGCTGGAGGGGGAGGGAGACTGAGAGGGGGGTCCCCTACAAGATCTGGAACTTCCAAGCACTCTGATCACGGCAGTCTAGGGTATCCATGGCGTTGTAGCTGAACTTCCAGGTGGCCGTGGGATCCTTGAACTCCAGGCTGTCCACGGGGCTGTAGGCTCCGTACCCCTGGCCTGACAAAGAGTTGGGGGACTGGGCGAGGGTCGGGCCGGCCAGGGGGCTCAGGGCAGGGCCCCCCAACTGGGGCACCATGGGAGAGAGGTAGGGGTCTAGGCCGCTGAAGTAGGAGCTGGGTGAGCCATAGGCCGATGGGGAGGCGCAGAAGGCCGGGGCCGGGGCGTAGGTCATGGCGTAGGGCGCAGCCCGCTGGGCCTCGGGCAGAGGGGACTCCGAGGCTGGACTCCAGATGGCCACGGAGGCCACGGCCGCGGTGGGGGAGGCCGAGGGGCCTGGCAGAGGGGGGCTGTAGGAGTCGGAGATGCCCAGCGGGTCCTCACACGTGTCGGTGGCTGGCTGTGGGGACATGGTGGCCTTCTTCTTGCTGGGCCGGGCCTTGGCTGCCGTGCCAGGCGGCTGCTGCTGTTGTTTCTGCTGCCTCTGTTGCCTGCATTTGGCTCTGCGGTTCTTGAACCAAACCTGGGGAGTCAGGGGGGGTAAAGAAGGGGGACCGACATGAGATGTGAGCACCGATGACCCCCCAGGCAGCTCAGGACAGTGAGCATTGCACTTGGGTAAGGTGTATTAGAAACACACCGTCAGACGAGCACCGCGGCGCACGCCTGTAATACCGGCGTACTCAGGATTACCGTGCAAAGCCGGCACAAGCCTGTGAGACTCTCCTCTCCCAATGAGCCAGCACAAAGCTGGGCATGGAGCTGTGGCTCAAGTGGTCAGGTGCCAGTCTTGAGGGCTAAGGCTCAGGCTCTGAGTTGGGGGTGTGGATGGGCATGGGGGGGGGTCTGGGAGGGTGGGGGCCCAACATGGCACCTGGACCCTGGACTCGGGGAGGTTGATCTTCAGGGCCACCTCCTCGCGGGCGTACACATCCGGGTACTGGGTCTTGGCGAACAGGGCCTCCAGCTCCTCCAGCTGGCCGCGGGTGAAGGTGGTCCGCTCTCTCCGCTGCTTCCGGGGGGCGCCTGGGGGTGACGGGGACCCTCAGCCACCGGCCCCAAGGTGTGGGTTCCGGGTGGCGGGGGAGGGGGTGCTTCTGAGTGTCACCCACTCACCCAGAGCCCACGTCTGCTCCCTCATGCCGACGCCCCTGAAACCAGGCTTCAGAGCTAACTCAGCCCTGGTGCTGACAAAACCGGCTTCATCTGGTGACCAACATGCTCTCCCCCCTTCCATCCCTCCCTCCC
>NW_012267372.1:6112-16577 GCF_000151885.1 Dipodomys ordii | reverse complement strand
CCTTCCTTTCTTCCTCCTCCCCCTTCCTCCCTTTCTGCCTTCTTCCTTCCTTTCCCCTCCTTCCTTCCCTCTTCCTTCCTTCCTCCCTCCATTCCTCCCTTTCTTCCTCCTTCCCTCCCTCCTTTCTTCTTTTCTTCTTTCCTCCTCCCTTTTCTTCTCCTACCTCCCTTCCTCGCTTCCCTCATCCTTCCTTCCTGCTTCCTTCCTTTCTTTCCTTCCTTCCCTCCCTCCCTCCCTCTCTCTTTCCTTCTTCTCTCCTCCCTTGTTTTCCTCCGGCTCTCAGTCCTCCATCCCCCGAGTGCGGTGATTACAGGGGTACCCACCCTGCCCCACTCCTGGCTTTCTTTATCATTTGATGTTTACAATGGAGATCTAGTCATGGAGTCCATTCCAGCCTCCACCTCCCGATCTCCCGCCCCAGCCTCTGTGGGTGGGGACGACAGGTGTGCCCCACCACACCAGCCCCTCCCCCACCCCTGAGACTGTCCACCTGTCCTAGCCTAGTGGCAGAAGGACAGGGAGCAGGTGCGTGACCCCGTGTCCCAGCCTGACAGCAAGGACCCCAGGAGATGCCCCTGCCCCCTCCCAAGCCGGGCACTCACTCGGGTAGGGCACAGCCTGGCGAATCAAATCCACACTGGGGCCACTCAGGGCCAAGGCGTTGACGGAATAGTGGGCCCCGGGGTTCATATACGCCATCATGGTCTCCAGGTGTGTGGGCCCAGGCTGGGGGGGTGCGCTGTAAGACAGGGGGGCAGCAGACACTGACGGATGGGCACCAGGGGCAGCGGCTCGAGTCCTGCTCCACCCCGGGTCTCTTCTTCAAGTTCAGGCTGAGGGGGGTCTCATGACGACTGGCCTGGAACTCAATCCTCCTGCCTCAGGCTCCCCAGTGCTGGGATAACAGGTGTGCACTACCATGCCAGGCCTGGTCTCTTCTTTTGGAGGGGGGTGGTCTTATCCCATGTCCCTGTGCCTCAGTTTCCTCGTGTGACAAATACGCTAGGGAGAAGTAGAGGGAGAGCTGAGTTCTAGTCTGGTCTTATTCCAGGAGCCCAGGGAGATGGGGCTCAGCCCTGGGCACAACCGGGGAGATCAGGGCACAGGGCGTAAAACCTGGGACAGTCCTCAGCTGGGAGGGCTGGGTCTCCCTGAAAAGACAGCGAGGGTGGGGCTCTGTGCGGAGGGCGTGGCACAGCGGGGCGTGGCTATGCATTAGGGGCGTGGCCTCTCGGTGGACATGACCCCATGGATGGACGTGGCTCTTTGGGGGCGTGGCCCTACAACAGGGTGTGGTCTGGTGAAGGGGCGTGACTCTGTGCAGGTGCCATCCAATAAGGTGGCTGTGGCTCCATGATGGGGTGTGGTCCTGTGACGGGGGCGTGGCCCTATGATGGGGCAAGTCTAGTGATAGGGCGGGGCTCTGCCTGGGGGCGTGGTTCGTCGCAGGGGCGTGGCTTCCTAGAGGCAGCCAGGTGGGCCATCAAGAGGCTCAGGCCAGGCGCTGGCGCTGACACCTGTCATCCACCTCCTCAGGAGGCTGAGATCTGAGGACCACAGTTTGAAGCTAGCCCAGGCAGGAAAGTCGTTGAGCCTCTTATCTCCAATGAGCCACCAGAGAAAGTGGGAAGTGGAGCTGTGGCTCAAGTGGTAGAGCACCAGCCTGGACAGAGACAACACCTAGGCTTTGAGTTCAAGCCCTAGAACTGTCACACACACACTCACACTCACACTCACACTCACACACACACACAGAGCTACAGATATTCTGGTCCCTGCCTGGCTCACCACTGTGTGTGTGTGTCTTGGAGTTCCCAGTGTCTGCCTCCCCAGGGGTCCTGGGTCCCACGTGACCAGTTCCCCTCGCAGGTGGGGCTTCCATGGTCACACCTGTCTGTGAACAGCACCCCTCATCCGGGGACACTCTCTGAGTCACTGCCAAGGGTTTAGGGACAAGGACTCAGGACAGAGCAAGAACCCAGCAGAGAATTGCTCTGAGCTTCACCCTTACAGGCAGGGAAACTGAGGCTCAGAGGAGAACCAGGTCTGAGCCTGGATGCTCTGACCACCCCTCACCCTAAGATTCTTTCCTTTCTGCCCCCCCCAGGCCCCAGAGATGCACGTCTCAGAGGAGGAAACTGAGGCCCAGAGAGGCCACATGAAGGGCACAAGGTCACACAGAGACTAAGAGAAAGGGACTAAAAGGAGACTCATGTAGTTCCAGGTCAGTCCTGGGCCAGATCCCTCCAGCTCTGCCCTCAGGGGTGGGGGGGAAAAGGGTATGGGAGATGGGAAATCAAAGCCCCTGGGTGTACTAGGAACGCTAAGGAATCCATCCCAATGTGCTAACTCCAAGATGACCCTCTCACAAACCCCCTGGCTGGTCCTGTAGTGCACACACTTAATCTCTCCTGAAGTAGCCAGAGGCCCTTGGTCTCTCCTGTATGTACGAATTCCATCCCACTTAATCTTGGTTCTTCTTCCTTCCTTCCTTCCTTTTCTTCCTTCCTTCCTTCCTTTTCTTCCTTCCTTCCTTCCCTCCCTTTCTCTCTCTCTCTCTCCCTCCCTCCCTCCCCCCTCCCTCTCTCTCTCTCTCCCTCTTTTTTGAGTCTTATTTAGCCCAGGCTTTCCTGGAGCCCTGCATTTTCCTGCCTCAGTTTCCCCAAATGATGGGATTACAGACATGGGCCACGACACCCGTGTTTATCCATTCTATCTCTGTCATTCAGCTATCCTTTGAGTCAACCAATATTTGGCACATGCCAGCCAGCACGTGCCAGGCACTGGGAAGAGAATTGCAGTTTCGTAAGGGGCGAAGTCTGCACAAAATTGCAAAGCCGAGCATGGTGGCTGAAATCTCAGCCTCTTGGGAGGCAGCGATTTGGAAGAGTGAGGATCAAAGTAGCCTGAGGACAAATAAATAAGTACATAAAAAATAGCGAGATGCCATCTCAACCAACAAGTCGAGTATGGTGGTGCACACTCGTGGTTCCAGCTACATGGCAGGTGTAGGTTGGAGAATCTAGATCCTAAGCCAGCCCTGGGACAAAAGCAAGAGAAAGTATACTTGTCATCCTAGCTACTCAAGAGGCTGAGATCTCAAGCCAGCCTGGGCAGGAAAAGTCCTTGAGACTCTTATTTTCAACTAATTATAGAAAAAGCCAGAAGTGGCACTGTGGTTCAAGTGGTGGAGCGCTAGCCTTGAGCCAAAAAGAAGCTCAGGGACAGTGCCCAGGCCCTGAGTTCAAGCCCTAGGACTGGTAGACAAAGCAAACAAAACCCAAAAGCTTCACAGGCTAGGGGCAGAGACTCAAGGGATAGAGTGTCTGCCTAGCAAGTGTGAAGCTCTGAGTTCAAATCTCAGTTCTGCCAGAAAGAAAGAGAGGAAGGAAGGAAGGAGAAAGGGAAGCAGGGAGGAAACGCAACAGGAAGATGACTTGAATAGGAGCTGTCTTTGCAGCCTGAAGAAAGCCTTGGGTTTTCATAGCATCGTGCGTGTCAGCGACCAGTCCCCCTTCCATCTAACCTCAATCCCTCCTCATGCTGTCCCCTAGAAGATCTGCTTCTCCCCCCTTCTCCCTCTTACCTTCCAGAAGACTCTTTTGCTTCAGAAGCACAGGTTGGCAATGCCTGTTGGGCCAGAGCCTTGGGATCTCAGGAGCAGAGGAAGCCAAGCTCTGTGCGAGGGTGGATTTAAGCTTCCGTGGGCAGTGATGTCATCTGCTATGGCCTGGATTGGGGAGGGTAATCCCCGCCAAAGTAGGGGCTCTCCCCCCCCACTGGGCTCCAGGAGGTGACATTGGGCTTCAGGGGAGGGGCACCCCTCCGCTTAATCCCCTCCTCCCTTTCCCTGGGACATCTGGGCAATTATTGTTGGTGGGGAAGGGAAGCCCTGGCTTCCACCTCCTCCCCCTGGCAGGGAAGTCCTGCCTTGTGTCTAACTGGTGTCCTTCCAGCTTTGGCTATTGTCCCAAGAGGGACGCATCCAAGAGGAAGGAGGGAAATGTGTGTGTGTGTGGGGGTGGGGTGGGGTGAGGTGGGGGGAAGGGGGGAATTGTGAGAGATCGTTTGAAAAAATAGAGGGGCACAAGGCTTTACATTCATCAATGTACAGCCTGATTGTTCTCGCTGCCTACCTCAGTTTCCCTTTTTGGGCCTGCTTTTGCCTTGATCTCAGTCTCATCCCTAACTTTGCTGTCTCTATGTCTTTGGGCATAATATTTCCTTCTTCCTCCTCCTTCTCTTCCTCTCCTCTCCCGTCTTCGGTGTATTGTGTATACACCTATGTCTCTGTCCATCTGTCCGTCTGTCCGTCTGACTCTGGTGTCTCCCCAGCTCTCTGCTGGTCAGTCCTTCACTTTGCTATCTTTCTGTCTGTGTAAGCCCCCCCTACCCCCTGCTTCCCCCCCTGTCTTTGGTTTCCTTCTGTCTGTTCCCCTGTCTGTCTGTCTTTCTGAATTAACATTTATTAATATCTCCCTGAGCTTCTGGTACCCACATGGGCCCAGCCGTCCATAATCCCCCCTGTCCCGGCCCTGGGTCTCCCAACCCCCCTTTCCCTCCCCTCCCCTCCTCCCTCCCAGCACCCAGCCTCCTGCTGGGAGGGATTAAGGCTGTGCCCAGCCTGGGTGGCTCTCATCAGCCTGAGGAGGGGCTGACAGCCGCTCTGAGGGGACAAGATGTCCCCCTAGGAGCAGAGAAAAGGGACACACAGCCTTTTAGGCAGGGGTGGGGGGGAAGAGGGTTCTAGAAACTTCCCCAGAGTCTGCCCAGGTTGGGGGGGTGTACAGGGAAGATGCCAACCTAGGCCGAGTCTACATCCAGAAAGGGGCCTCTGGGAATGAGGGGTTTGTTCACTGCTCCCAGAAAGCCGGCCCTGACACCCCAATTTCTCTCCTCACCACCTCACCCTTGTCTGGTCCTTCCCAAAGGCTGGGCTCCCTGCTTTCAGGGGATTACTAAAAACAAGGACACCACGGTGGGTAGAGGTCAAAGAAAATGTGTGCGTGAATAGGAAAGCGCTTGTCCCTGCGGGTCATGTGCCCTGGGTTGTCTGTCCTTCTTGTCGTTGAGGGGGGTTGTTTGGTTTGGGGCTAGTCCTGGGCCTTGAACTCAGGGCCTGGGCGCTGTGCCTGAACTTTTTCACTCGCAACTGGTGCTCTATCACTTGAGCCACAGCTCCACTTCTGGCTTTTTGGTGGGTCGTTGGAGAGGAGTCTCATGGACTTGCCTGCCCAGTCTGGCTTCGAGCTGTGTGACCTTAAGATCTCAGTCTCCTGAGTAGCTGGGATTACAGGTGTGAGCCACTGACTCTGTCATTGGCAACTTGATTTCCTATTTCATTTCCACCTTCTATGGATTGAATGGAGTCTGATGGAATTCCTCCTTCCCCCCCAGCACCCCCCCAACTAAACCACGCATGGACGCAGGCACAAAGCGACAGTTCTCTGGTGGGTTTTTGTACTCAGAGAGTCTGCACTCATGGAAATAGACTCAGGGGGTTGATGGATAAACCAGAAGAGTTTCAAACACACAAGGGGGTGTGTGACCCATCAGACCTGAGCTCTGGGGTGAAGCCAGGATGGGGAACCCTAAGGCCCCAGAGACTCAGCTAGCATGTGCACAGGGCTTGGGGTTCGATCCACAGCACTGCATAATAAAAACAAACACTTGGGGCTGGGAAGGTGGCTCAGTGGTAGAGCGCTTTCCTTGCATGCATGAGGCCCTGGGTTCGATTCCTCAGCACCACATAAGCTAAAGAAAAAAAAAGCCGGAAGTGGTGCTGTGGCTCAAGTGGTAGAGCGCTAGCCTTGAGCTGAAGAGCTGAGGGACAGTGCCCAGGCCCAGAGTTCAGGCCCCAAGACCAGACCCCCCCCAAAAAAATTAAAACAAACACTCCACCAATGCCAGCAACACAGAAGCTGAACACACCGTCCACACTGGGAGGAAAGCAGGAAGGGAATCCAGGAAGGAGGTGGGGGAGATGTGGGAGATGAGGGGGTCCCTGCGTTAGGAAGGAGGTAGGGTGCTCTAGGGGTGGGCTGGCTGGCTGTGGGGGGCCCTGTATGGAACCCCTCATTGCTCCAGGGCTGGGAACCCCTGAGGGCCGGCCCCAGGCTGACTTTAAACACTTGGATTTCTTAAGTCACCAGCACAAAAAACAAAGCAAAAAAAAAAAAAGCCACAAAAAACAAAAAACCCAAACTAAACCCATTGCACACCCAAAACCTCTCTGCTCCTGGGTGGTCACAGTGGCTCAGGTAAGTCACAATTAGTCCTGGGTGGAGTCTACAGGGTGGGTTGGGATAGGGAGGGTCGAGGGAGGGAAGGCATAGCCCAGGGAGAGGAGTTAAATATCCAGCTCCCACAATTAGAAGCGTTGTCTTAAACCTGGACTAGGGTAGACCATCTCGGTGCAGGAGGCTGGAGGATCAGAGTCTGGACACTGGAGGCTGGAGACCAGAAGCTCCAGGCAGGATGCAAGACTCCAATGATCTGCAAGGTGAGTGAGGACTAGGAGGCTGTCCCAGGGCGGGAGACAGGATTCGATCCTGTGGCCCAGGCTTCTGAGAGTGCTTTCTAGATGTCTCCCCATGCATGAGCTTCCTGCCCTGCAGGATGGGGGAGACCCGCTGGAGTTTGGGGAAAGAAGCTGAGCAGACCAACACTTGGTCCTGCAAATCTCAGGGGTCCCTGGGGCCCTTAATGGGGGAGTGGGGGAGCTTGCCCCCTCCCATCTACCCAGGGCATTCTGGTGAGGAGGGTGCTGAGGTCTCCCTGGGGAGAGGGTCTAAAAACCCCAGAGGGGCCGTGGGGCCGTGGGGCCGTGGGGCCGTGGGGCCGTGGGGCCGTGGGGCCGTGGGGCCGTGGGGCCGTGGGGCCGTGGGGCCGTGGGGCCGTGGGGCCGTGGGGCCGTGGGGCCGTGGGGCCGTGGGGCCGTGGGGCCGTGGGGCCTGAACTCTGGGCCTGGGCGCTGTCCCTAAGCTCTTCAGCTCAAGCTCAAGCTACTACTTGAGCCACAGCGCCATTTCTAGTTTTCTGGTGGTTTATTAGAGATAAGAGTCTCACCGACTTTTCCAGGGCTGGCTTTGAACCATTATCCTTAGGTCTCAGCCTCCTGAGTAGCTGGGATGACAGGCGTGAGCCACTAGGGCCCTGGGGCTAAAGAGGTTTTGAAGCCCATTTCAAAGATGGGAACACTGAGGCCAGAGAGGGGCTGGTTGAGAGTCGGAGGGTCTGGCCTGCTGTGTGCTGCCCCCCTGATCCTCCCTGACACCCCTGACCTCCCCCTACTGGTTTCCTCTCTCTCCTCCAGGCTTCCCAGTGAACCCCAAGTTTCCACCCTTGCCTCCCGCAGCCCCGGACCCTTACCTGGCCCCAGGCTTCTCGGGGCCCCATGTCCCCACCTCGGCCCTGGGTGGCCCCGAGCTTCCAGGCCCCTGGCTTCCTCCCTGCTTCCAAGGGCCTGCGCCGGGGCCTACGGCCTTGGCCGCCCCCGTGTCTCCAGAGCCTCAGGCACTGGGGGGACCCCAGTTTCCTTCGGGCCCTGCTGCGCCCCTCCTGCCTCCAGTGCCTGCACTGGCCGGCCCAGCTCTCTCTCCCGGGCCCCAGGCCGCCTCCAAGCCCAGGCGGGGCCCCTCTCCCCAGTCCCGGGGCACCCCGCGGAAGCACCGGCAGGAGCGCACGGTTTACACCAAGGAGCAGCAGGCAAAGCTGGAGAAGGTCTTCCTCAAGACCCGGTACCCCACTTTCTACCATCGGGAGATACTGGCAAAGAAACTGAAAGTAGAGGAGCATCAGATTCAAGTAGGTTCACCTCCTCCCCCGTCCCCCCTTCCATTCCCCCTCTTGTCCCCCCCACCTGTCCCCCTCCGCTCCCCCTGTCCTCCCCTGGCCTCCTTTGGCACCGGCTGGGTTAGGGCCTGAGAGGTGCCCGCCAAAGGCCCTGCAGGCCGAACCCCCACCCTTCCACAGGGGATCCTGGGGTTCACGCCAGCCTCCCCACACCCCGTGCTGTGGTGACCCCCCTGGCCTCCCTCCGGGGCCTAAGGTTGGTCTGAGTTCCCTGCCCCCCTCTCCCCTGCCCCCCTTCCCCCCGCCCATCTCAGGGTCCCTTTGTGTGCCCCCCCCCCTGCAGGTGTGGTTCAAGAACCGTCGGGCGAAGCAGGCTCGGAATGAGCAGAGAAAAGAAGAGCAGTTGTCTGACAGACAGGACGCCCCCCGCGCCCCCCCTGCGCCCTCATACCCGGCCCCGAGCTGGGGGCCCGCCGCGGCCTGGCCTATGCCAGCCTCTGCCAACTGGGACGGTGGGGACCCCGGAGGCCCAGGCTGCTGCCCCTACGCCCCGGTGCCCGGGCCTTTCGCCTGCCCACCCGTGGAGCCTACCTGCTCCGGCCTGGGCCAGGCACAGAGTGCTTTGGGGTACAGCTTGCTGGAGGCCCCAGCTGGAGCAGCTGCTTCAGCCAGTGCTTCTGCTGAGTTTCCAGTTCCAATGGAGGACTTGGCCTCGGCCCCAGACCAGGCCCCTGCCCCTGCTTCTGCTCCAGCCCAGGCCCCTGATCAGGCCCTGAACCAGGCCTCTACCCAGGCCCAGGCCCCAGCCCTAGCCCCAAACAAAGAAGTGCCTGATGATCTCCTTGAGGATATAGACATCTTGGCCCTGATCCAAGAGGACTTGAACTCCACCAACACTCAGCTCTTCCCAGATCTCTTCTTCACCTAATGGCCAGCCTCTCTCCTGTCCCGCTGTCCCTAGACCCAGGACGGTTCTGAACCTGTTTATTCTATTTATTTCACCCAAATGGTGGATGGGGGTGCAGGAGCTTCAGTGCACTGGGCCAGTGCGTGGATGAGCTACATTGTTCTTGGTGCAGTTCAGTCCTGGGACTTGAACTCAGGACCTGGGCACTTCCCTGAGCTTTTCTTTGCTCAAAGCTAAATGCTCTACCTCTTGAGTCACAGCTCCACTTCTGGCTTTTTTTTTTTTTAAACCTGGGTATCATGGCTCACACCTGTCATCCTAGCTACTCAGGCTGAGATCTGAAGACCTCAGTAAAGTCAGCCTGGGCAGGAAAGTCTGTGAGACTTATTTTTGATAAACCACCAAAAAACTGGAAATAAAGTGGTAGGATGGAAGTGGTAGAATGCTCACCTTGAGCACAGAAATCTCAGAAACAGTGCCCAGGCCTTGAGTTCAAGCCCAGGACTGGCACGCGCGTGTGCACACACACACACACACATACATTGGAGATTAAGAATCTCATGGAGGCTGGGCACTGGTGGCTCACGCCTGTAATCCTAGCTACTCAGGAGGCTGAGATTTGAGAATTGGGGTTCAAAGTCAGCCTGGACAGGAAAGTCTGTGACTCTTATCTCCAATGAACCACTAGAAAACTGGAAGTGGTGCTGTGGCTCAAGTGGTAGAGTAGAAAGAAAAAAGACTCTGGAGAGGGTGGCGGGGCAGGGATTGGGAGGGAGAGTGGGAGAAAAATGAGGGAAGGGGTAACAAGTTTGACAAGAAATGTACTTACTACCTTATGTAGCTGCAACTCCAATGGCATATCATCTTTTGGCAATAAAAGTAAAATTAAAAAAGAATCTCATGAACTTTTCTGCCTGGGCTAGCTTCAAACCATAATCCTGAGATCTCAGCATCCTGAGTAGCAACAGGTAAATCTAGATTGTTCTACCACTGAGCAACAGATGTTTCCCTGGAGGACTGAGAAAATAAACATTCTTACCCTAGAGTTCTTGTCCAGTGTGTTTTGATTTCATTCAGATACATTATTTCTTCATGGGAATTTTTTTTTTTTTTTTTTGGTCAGTCATGGGGCTTGAACTCTGGGCCTGGGCGCTGTCCCTCAGCTCTTCAGCTCAAGGCGAGTGCTCAACCACTTGAGCTACAGCGCCACTTCTGGTTTTCTAGTGGTTTATTGGAGATAGGAGTCTCAGTCTTTCCTGCCCGGGCTGGCTTTGAACCACGATTCTCAGATCTCAGCCTCCTGAGTAGTTAGGATTACAGGCGTGAGCCACTGGCTCCCGGCCTTTATGGGAAATTCTTGTGGGAAAATAAAGGCTGTAGCTCTTAGCTTCTATCTTTTGCGTGCATGTGACTTTTACTTTCATGGAATAAAATATTCAAGGGAAAAATTAATGTTTTGGGGCTCAGTTGTGGGGCTTGAACTCAGGGCCTGGGAGCTGTCCCTGAGCTTTTTTGCTCAAGGTGAGCACTCTGCTACTTGAGCCACAGAACCATTTCCAGTTTTCTGGTGGTTCATTGGAGATGAGTCTCATGGACTTTCCTACCCAGGCTGTCTTTGAACCATGATCCTCAGATCTCAATGTCCTGAGTAGCTAGGATTATAAGCATGAACCACCAGTGCCTGGCAAGAAAATGTAATGTCTGTGGTTATTTCACTCCTGCTTACTGTTAACAATATTCATTGCTTAATGCTGGTGGCCCATA
>NW_012267372.1:3806-5367 GCF_000151885.1 Dipodomys ordii | reverse complement strand
TGAGCCAAAGCTCCAAGCCGGCTGGGGCAGAGTTAGATCCCTGTCGGGGAGGCAGAGATGGGGAGGCCAAGAAAGGAGGGACTCACAAAACACCAACATCCAGGTATCTGGTCTCTGGGAGGGAGGGGAGCAGAGGTACAAGGGAGCCCTGGTGTTTTCTGGGAGGAAGAGGAAAGGGAGGCTCAACTCGGATGGTAGATTGAGGGACTACCCCCTTGGTCTGTGCATGAATGAGTGAAGAGATTGCTGTATGTACATTCACCTTTTTTTTTTTGTCGTTCGTGGGGCCTGAACTCTGGGCCTGAGCACTGTCCCTCAGCTCTTCTGCTCAAGGCTAGCGCTCTACCACTTGAGCCACAGCGCCTCTTCCAGCTTTTTCTGCTTATGTGATGCTGAGGAATGGAACTCAGGGCCTCATGCATGCAAGGCAAGCACTCTACCACTGAGCCACCTTCCCAACTCCTATATGTACATTGTTAGCATGTATGTATGTGTGTGTCTGATATGGAGGCTAATTGTGAGAGGAGAGCCAGAACAGGAGAAAGAGAGGGTGAGGAGGGTGAACATGATTACAGTAGATTATACACATATACAATAGCATGATGAAGCCCATGAAAGATTCTAAGAGCCAGGCACTGTGACTCGCACCTGTAATCCCAGCTACTCAGGAGACTGAGATCTGAGGATCATGATTCCAAACCAGCCTGGGCAGCAAAGTCCGTGAGACCAGCAAAAAAGCCAGCAGTGGTCTGGGAATGTGGCTCAATGATAGAGTGTTTGCTTAGCATGCATGAAGCCCTGGGGTTGATTCCTTAGGACCACAGACACAGAAGAAGCCGGAAATGGCACTGTGGTTCAAGTGGTAGAGTGCTAGCCTTAAGTAAAAGAAGCTCAGGGACAGTATCCTCAGGACTGGCACAAAAAAAACATGGGGGGGGGGGAAGAACAGAAAAGAAGATGGACCTGCACAGGTGGGTGAGGCCACCCTGAATTCAAGCCTCAGGGTCACCCACCCAGCGGTTGTACCCATGCAGACACAAGGGGGCAGCAGAAGACCATAGGTCCAGCCTGGGGAGCGGAGGGGGTGGTGGTCCTGGGGTCCCTACCTCCCCAAGCCCCTGTGGGCTTCCTGAGGATTTGGAAAAGAACCGGGAAAAGCCATAGAGCCAATATCCCATTGGTTCCCTTAGTGTCATGGAAAGTCAAACCAAACAGAAAGCACAAATTCAGCAAGCACATGGAGCGCTGGGTTAGGGCATTTAAAAGGGAACAACCTTTTAGGAATGAAATCCTGCCAATCCCACATCCTAGATGCTTCCATTCCAGCCCGGGGCTTATGCATGTCTGACAGACTTGGTGGCTTAGGAGACCCAGTGGAAGGCTGCTTTGGGGCAGATAATGAACCCTGCCAAGAACCTGTTGGGGAAGGGGAGGTGGCGATGGAGGGTTGTGGGAATATAATACAGGGAAGAACATAGTCAAAGTGGGGCTGGGAAGGTGGCTCAGTGGTAGAGCACTTGCCTTGCATGCTCGAGGCCCTGGGTTCAATTCCTCAGCACCA
>NW_012267372.1:0-1636 GCF_000151885.1 Dipodomys ordii | reverse complement strand
AATCACCACCACCAACAGAAAATAAATAAAAATTTTAAAAAATGGAAAGAGAGATCCAGATGGCAGTGGTTCATGCCTGCAATCCTAACAACTCAAGAGGCTGAGATGTGAGGATCAAGGGTCAAAGCCAATCTGGGTAAGAAGTCCATGAAAAATAAAAGCTAAGAGGAGGTGCCCAGACCCTGAGTCCAAGACCCAGGACTAGCATGCGGGCATGTGCCTGCGCGTGCGTGCACAAACACACACACACACACACACGCACACACACACACATCAAAAGGGAGGGAAAAATAAGACTAGCAAAGAACATGGGAAGAAAGCCACAAAGACAAAGTTGATTCTGTGCAGGCTTTGAGCTCACAGCATCTGTTTTTGTTGCCTATCCTCTGCCTTCTTCCACAACCTTCCTTTCCAACCTGCCTTTTGTTCTCTATTGTGGGGGAACCAAGGATGGACTTTTGGATGAGGGTTCCATCCATTTTTACTTGATTCCTAGATACGTAGGGCCCCAGCAAACCCCTTTGGGCACCTCTGGGTGCTTTGGAGGCTAGTCCATGGTTGATTTGATTCAGCACCATGGACAGCGCCACAGGGCCCAGCCCCACAGCATGGAGACACCAGGCCCTGCCTGAGTTTCCAGGTACTGAGGTGCTGTAGCAGGGCCCAGGGAGCTTGAGCTGCACCCCATCCAGCCACAGTCCTGCAGAGTCCTGGTAGCAATCAGATTTCATGGCTTCACTTCCCTGAGGATTGCTTTTGTAATGGTAAAGTACAGCTTTTATTGGTCACCAGGTCTCACAGTACATAGTTGTTATAAAACAAGGCAATCAGGAACTAAACTGCTTTTTCTTTTTTTTTTTTTCCTGGCCAATCCTGGGCCTTGAACTGTCTCTAAAATCCTTTTGCTTTATGCTAGCACTCTACCACTTGAGCCACAGAACCACTTCTGGCTTTTTTTTTTTGGTAATAGAGATAGGAGTCTCACCGACTTTCTTGCCTGGGCTGGCTCCGAACTGTAATCCTCAGATCTTAGCCTCCTGGGTAGCTGAGATGACAGGCCTGAGCCATTGGTGCCCAGCTTCTTTCTATTTATTTTTGTTCAACCCAAACCATTTTAAGTTGGGTGCCGGTAGCTCATGCCTGGAATACCAGCTACTTATGAGACTGAAACCCAGAGGATCTGGGCAGAAAAGTCTATGAAACCCCATTTCCAAAATTACCATCAAAAAACAAAGACGGAACTGAACACCAGTGGCTCACACCTGTGATTCTAGTTACTCAGATGGCTGAGATCTGAGGTTCTCAGTTGGAAGCCAGCTTGGGCAGAAAAGTCCATGAGACTTTTTTTGGTCATGGGGCTTGAACTCTGAGCTGAAGGGTTAAAAATTAAGAACCCTCACTTCACCATTACTACCTAACTGCTGATTGTGCTTCTGTAAATATGCTTGCATTCAGACTCCCTTCCCTGGGAGATAGAACTGGGCAGTGACTCAAGGATATTGGCCGGCCCAGATGTCCGGATGTCAGCCCGCCCCAGGACAAGGACGGCGATTATAGATAGTATATATTTTCCAGTTTTAGTTTATGTTCAGCAATCCCCGGAACGGACCTTGACAACGACCACCTGGCAAGACCA
>NW_012267371.1:3036060-3037920 GCF_000151885.1 Dipodomys ordii | reverse complement strand
CCTTGCTGAACTCACATGCAAGAAAAATGAATGAAAATATTTTTTGTGAATTATACATAAGTCTCAGCAAGAATAATAAACTTCAAAGCTTTATTTCAGTTTAATTTTCACCAGCTTTACTTCTATGGCATGGGTACTAAGAAACAAAGGTCTACCAAGAAAATTAGTTCACATCTGTAAACTTCAGTCTTCTGAACCTTCATCAGATTCAGATGTCAAGCATCTCTGCCCCTTTATCTCCAATATTTCCACCCTTCCCAAAAGTCCCCATAACCTTACAGAAGATTTAAAAAAAAAATTGCTGTCTCCTTCCCTATGAGTGTGTGACCAATTCACTGTAAAAAACTCAAATAGGAAAATCAACAGAAAGTGATGACATCAAAGTTTATAATCATGTGCAAAGTCTTCACATGAAGGAAACAATCCTTCAATATCTGAACACCTTCACATCTAATTTATCTTGTTTATGAGGGAGAGGAGTAACATGCATACTCATCATGACATGGACATGAAGTCAGGAACCACTGCTCAATGTTTTCATGTTTCTGCCATCATTAGGGAAAGATGATGAAACCAAAAAATGAATTGAGAAAAACTTTTATAAGAGTACCAGAATACATTAAATATTCATACAAGGTGTTTTCAATGTGAGCAACGCCAGCAGGAATTTGGGCAACTTCGGTTATGTACAAACTTCAATGGAAGGGATATTATTTAAGAGTTAAAGAGGAAAAATGGTGGGGAAATTTGAATTTCCCATCAGGACAATTCTTTCTTTCTATGGGATTTTAATATGTGTCTTAACATCAGTTATATGAAAGAACTGACCAGTTCTGCAAGAATAATGATATGAATTGTTCCAAAAATAAAGCCAAGGCATGTGTACAGTCAGATTATATACACCACACCACTTCACTCTGGATTGATCGGTAAATAGGAAGCATCTTAGAAGGAACTGAAATACAACTCATACCTCTTGCTTCCACTGACTTCTTGCTCTGCCTCTTCCCAGTCTGTATTGCTGAAGAGAAGTCTTTCTTCAATTTCACTAATCTACCACAAGAAGTCATCCCAACTTGAGATGCTGCGGAAGCTGCACAAATATCATCTCGCCAAGACTTCCATTCCAAAATCCACAGCTCCATTCCCACTCAGCACAGAATAGCTAGGACAGAGTGGCCAATCTGCATTCCATAGAAATGGGAATGAGGTTCAACAAAGTATAGAAAATTGCCTAGATCAACAAAATTATTAGGTAGGATAACTGGACAACACATGATTGGTTGGAGACTACACCTCTGCTTCCCTTTCTGGTCTTCTCCATAATCCTTTTTTGCATTTAACATTTTTACACGATGTTCTCAGTCATAGTTTCCTCTTTCCTCATGTTCATTTGAGTTGGTTCTTTTAATAAGAAAATGCTCATACTGCCTCCAGGAGTTGGAGATCCACTTTCAAGAAGAGAAGAAGGAGACAACACTATGAGGAAAGGCCATAATCTTCCTGTAGATTTCCTACCCATTGTCTCACTATAAACCCTACATAAAATTAAAATCTGTTATGCTCCCCCAATTCTCTAAATTGGAGATTTTAAACAGAGAATTACCCAACTTTGCTAAGGATTGGTCTTGAATAAACTGTTTCCCAATATATGTTGTCTTTCAGTAATGCCAAGAGCACTAATAGACTTTAGCTTCTCATAGTTTCTCAAATAAAGTATAAATTGAAGACAGAAAAAGAATAACACAACAAATCATAACCATAAAAACTAGATTAGCAAACCAATCTATAACAGAAGACTGTAAAGATATATTCAGAAAAATTGGAAGAAAACAGCAGATTAGGGGCTTTTATTTTTTT
>NW_012267371.1:3030505-3030815 GCF_000151885.1 Dipodomys ordii | reverse complement strand
AACTTGGAAGTATTTTATGCTCGCAAGTCAATGATATTTTACTAGAGCCTTTATCATTTTATTTTGTTTTCCATGTTGTAGGCTTAAATGTGAACGTAATTCCTTTGTAATCCGTAGTAGCATGTATGCAAATCTACCTCATCTCCTCATCTCCTTAGTGAAACCATAAAGATTCCTTCTTTCATATTACATTTCGTGACAATTACTTCTAAACAAAAAAAAAATTGAGTCTTGGATGGCCTAGAACCTCAACTTAGGGTTTCAGTGTTTTTAGTAGTGAGTTGAGGAGCTTATGTGAAACCAAATCATC
>NW_012267371.1:3024903-3030455 GCF_000151885.1 Dipodomys ordii | reverse complement strand
TAAGCTGAAAAATATTTCCTAATTACTAATGTCAATAATGTCAATGTACTATGTGATTTATTTTCTCTTTTGTGTTTTTCCCCTATGCTTATCCCCTGTTGTTACTGCCTTTGATTTAGGTACTCTGGGTATTGTATGTACTTTTGTCTGAACTAGCAAAGGCAAGGGGAAACACAAAATGGTGAGACAAAGGACAAAGTGGGAACCTATGCAACAGGGATTCTCACAAGACAATGTATTAGAAATGATCTGTTTGGAGGGGGAATGAGGGAGGGAGGGAGGGGGGAGTAACAAGTTAGACAAAAAATGTAGTTACTACCTTCCTTATGTCACTGTAACCCTCTGTACCTCACCTTCACAATTGAATTAAAAATGATAGAGAATAAAAAGAAATGGTAGGTCCTTATTGAAAATTTAGCTTCTTAATGTCACAAGTTTTTATTAGTTATTTGAATAACTCATAAAAATGTTTGTTTTCAACTATATAGTAACTTACAGATCAAGTAAAAGAAGAAAGATACTTTGAAAAAGTAGAAATAAAGGGAACTAGTTTATTTAGTAGACAAGGAAGAGAGTAGAATATATAGAATAAAGATAGATTAATCTTGAATTAGAAAATTTCAAGCTGGAAGAAGTTCTCAGTAGGATTAAAAAAATTTAATGGTATTTGACATCCAATCCATGGCCTCCTTCATGCTAAGTAACAATCTACTACTGGTCTATTTCCCAGCTCTAAACACAAGGAAGTTCAGGTAGAAAGTCTTAGGAAATATTCCAAAAGGTAGGTCAGATATGAAGGGCTTCTGGAAAGATTTCTTTGTTTACAGTCTCATCATGCACTTGGATGCCTAAGGCTCTTTGAAGCAAATATCCTGTATTTGTTCTGAAACTCTATGCTTGTTTAGATTTATTGTTTTTTTTTATCATTGCCTTGGTTACACATCAGTGGAAGCTTGACATGAAAAATACCTTCATAAACAGATAAAAGGCCCATCCACAAAATACTATATCTGATGTATAACTGAGACTTTGACATAGATTTATTCTTCCATTTACCACAATGAAATTCTCAGTTCTTTTCATGCTTATGGGTATGTCTAGCCTCCTGTATCCAGCAGTTAGTCTGGTTCATGTTTTAAACAAACTATTGAGGGCAAATACTTAAGAGATGATCAGAAGCAAACTATGTCAGGGACATGAACACTTACATTTTGATGCTCATATTGGACAAACTCTTTCTTATCAATGACCACATGCCTGGGGTAGGAAGACATAACAGCATAACATTATTATGGTTTTATTTTAATCTATTATTTTTAAATCTTTATCTTAAAATGACTTGAAAATACTATTTTTAATATACTTATTTTTACTTCTTATGCTTTCTATAATATTATTTCTGGAGCCTATATTTGTAAGTAGCTTTTAAGACTTCAATATATCTGCCTAATCTGTATTATGAATTTCATATGATTCATCCTTTATTTTTCAGAGAACACAAACATCATTTTCCCAAGAGACAAAGCCACAAAAGGTAAATTTACAACCTTACATTTATTGTGTACATTTTCATGGGAGACCACACTATAAAAATATTAATAACACATTGTCTCTATTACTGAGATGGATAAATGTCATAGCGACTTTGATGAGATTAAGGAGATGGATAAGTGTAATCTAAAATTATTTCTTAGTCATTCAGTGATAAACCTATCATCTCAATGATGGAATTGTTTACAATGGTAGTTATACAACAGTAGTTCAGTCAGGTAATAGGAAAAAAATATATCTTTGATAAAGCCTATTTATCCATTAATTAGAAATTATTTGTTTATCTCTGACATATAGACAGGAGTAAAATTCTTTTTATATATTAGGATATTTAGAATCTTCCTAACATATTTGAAAGTCAATAGTCTATTCCTCAAGCCTTTAGTTTTATTGTAACCTACACACCTAAGATAGAATCTGAGCAAAATCAGATTTTGATAATCAGTAGTAGCAGCTCAAATCTTCCTCAACTCTTCACTTCCTTTATGATGAAAATAATAAAGATTTTTGCAGTTACATGACAATATAAATATTCTCTAAGAAGCTAGTTTTTGTTATTGTTGAGAACTGTTCTCACAATTTAGTCTGGAATGGCCTACAATCTCTTAAGTCAGAGGATCAATGTTTTCAGTGGTGAGTTGAGGAGATGATTTGAAATCAGACCATAACATGTCAGATCCTGCCCATTTATCAAGGAATGTTGGTAGTATTTGGTAAAGCAAGTCTAGGATGATCACCATGTCCCCCTGTCCAAGAAGTTTCAGGGTACTTCTTTCCTGTTTTTGAAATTCAGGATTGTGGAGATTTGTCACCAAATCTCCCAAAATTAGATCCCATGAAAACTTCGAATTTTCATTTTGCATTTTTGTTAAGACAAGAGAAAATATGTTCATTTCTGGCAGCACCTGAGGGAATAAGGCATGTAATCAAGGAACATACTACTAGTAAAAGAATGATCAATATTGTTTTTATCATTGGCAATTAAGATTTAACTCTTTATTTCCCATTCTTCACAACAGCTAGTGCCTTCTGAGCTGATTTTTCAATCTTTTCCAATTATGGTGAGTGTAAGTTTATCTTTGGATTTTCTTAAGTATATACACAGTATTTCCATTTACAATACTAGAGTATGAGCAAATGAGCAAACCATATAACTGCTGGGTATCTGTGTCCATTGGGTTGATTTAAAAATGGACTTCTATAATGATTTTGATATATAAAGTATAATATCATTAGTTGATTCTCCGATATAAATTATATGTATGTTTACTGCAGCATCAAAATAGCCAAAGCAAGAGGGGGAACCTTGAAGGCAACTGGAGGAAATTAGTATTTGAAGATCAGCTAAACTGGAGGTGAAGAATAGGGAGAATCTGTGTATGGCCTTCTCGTGTAAGATCCAGGGAGGCAAGCACAGAACCAACTTAGATCCAGAGTGTGTCTTGGCAGCATGCTGAAATGTGTTATATGGGAACATTGAACTTGTCTTTGAACATTGGATTCTAGATTGAAGTTGATGGAACGCTAACTTGAGATTGAGATCCATGACTGAGATCCATGCAATACATTTCCACAGGCAGCACAAAGACAGTTCAGACGTCACAGGTCAAGAGGCATTCTATACAGTCATTGAGGATTTTTTTCTTTTTTTTTCATTGTGAAAATACCATACAGAGGGTTACAATTATGTGAGCAAGGTAATGAGTAAATTTCTTACCAAACATTGTTGCCTCCTCCATTGTTTCCCCTTATCATTCCTTCCCATTTCCCACCACACATACCACCGAATTTGTAAAGTTCCTTTTCGACAGAATGTCTTGTACATCTCATTGTTACAATGGGTCCACCTGTATCGATATTTAAACAATTGGTTTTTTCCATTCCTCTCCACAAATTATACCAACATCAAATACAGTGGAAACAGGGGTTATACTGTGAGGGAGGGACAAACTAAGAAACAGAGAAATATTTTTTAAATATGGTAGAAACAATAGCAAGAAAGAAAAACAATTTGAGTCCTTATCTTGGGGTTCATTTTGCCTAACATCAACTTATCTGAGCTTTTCTGCTTGTCTCAGACACACACTAGTTATTGAAAATAAGGGACATCATGGGGCCTATGGTTCTTTGGGCCTGGCTTAATTCACTTAATATAATTTTTTCCAAGTCTTTCCATTTGCTAACAAATGGGGCAATGTCACTCGTTCTGATTGAGGCATAGAATTCCATTGTGTATGTCTACCACATTTTCTTGATCTATTCATCTACTGAGGGGCATTAGGTTGGTCCCATGTCTTAGCTATGGTAAATAATGCTGCAATAAACATAGTTGTGCTGGCAGATTAAGAATGGTCTTTTTTGTGATCATTTGGGTAGATGCCCAAAAGTGGGATTGCTGGGTCATAGGGGAGCTCTATGTGGAGTCTTTTGAGGAACCTCCATACTGCTTTCAAATGTGGCTGAACAAGTTTTACACTCCCACCAACAATGTAGTAAGGTTCCCTTCTGTCCACATCCCCTCCAGCATCTGTTGTTATTAGAATTCTTGATTATAATGATTCTAATTGGGGTGAGGTGGTATCTCATGTTGTTTTCATTAGAATTTCTTTTATGGCTAGAGAAATTGAGCAATACTTCATGTGTCTATTGGCTATTCTTCTTTCCTCTTCAGAGAAGTTTCTCTTTAAGTCTTTAGCCCACTTATTTATTGGGCTGTTGTTTCTTTAAGGATTTGTTGTTGGGGGATTTAATTTTTTGAGTTCCAGGTATATTTTAGATATGAGACCCTTGTCCATTGTATGGCGAGTGAAGATCTTCTCCCAATCCATAGGCTTTCTATTGATCTTGTTAAATATGTCCTTTGCCGTGCAGAAGCTCTGTAATTTCATGCAATCCCATTTGTGCAACCTTTCTTTGATTTGTTGTGTTTCTGGGTCCATATTAAGAAAATTTCAACCTGTACCACGGAGACCTAGGGTTTCTCCTATTCCATCCTGTAATGTTTTCAGAGTGTCTGCTTTGACTCTGAGTTCTTTGATCCATTTGGAGTTGATTCTGGTGCAGGGTGATATATAAGGATCTAGCTTTAGTTTTCTACAAGTGGTTAACCAATTTTGCCAGCACCATTTACTGTCTTTCTTCCATTCTATTTTTTTTAGCTCCCTTATCAAAGATTAGATGGCTATAGGTCTGTGGGTTCATTTGTGGGTTTTCAATTCTATTCCATTGCTCCTGAGGTCTGTTCTTGTGGCAGTACCAAGCTGTTTTGATTACTATGGCTTTGTAGAAGAGTTTGCAATTTGGTATTGATATTCCTCTAGCACCGTTCTTTCTGTTAAGGATCATTTTTGCTATTCGGGATCTTTTATTGTTCCATATGAATTTTTGGATTGCCTCTTCTATTTCCTTGAAGAATGAGGTTAGAATATTGATAGGTATCACATTGAATTTGTAGATAGCCTTGGGAAGTGTTGCAATTTTCACAATGTTGATCCTTCCAATCCTGTCTCTGTCTTTGTCCGTCCATCTCTTTCCCTCCCTTCCTCCTTCCCTCCATCCCTCTGTCTCTCTGTGTCTCTCTGTGTCTCTCTGTCTCTCTTGCTCTCTCACTCTCTTGCTCTCTCACTCTATCTTTTCTCATTTCTTTGTCTCTGTGATCCCCTTGTGCTCTCCTGGGTTGTGAATGGCAACAATGGTGAATCATTTATCATTTATTTTCCAGGGCAAGTCTTCAATGTGAATTTCTTCAAAATGTGACAAAGGCTTGACCTGTAAATACATCACAGAAACACAGAGCTAGAGACATTCAAGACTTATTTCCTTCTTTGTGCTTTTATTCAACTTTCATTTTTCAAAACTTTTTATTGTGAAGATACTGTACAGAGGGGTTAGAGTTACACAAGGCAGGTAATGAATACATTTCCTGTGAAGCATAGTTACTCCTCCTTTGTTCTCCCTCCTACCATACCTTTCCTTCCCACCTCCCCAATTCCTCCCTCCCC
>NW_012267371.1:3019935-3022403 GCF_000151885.1 Dipodomys ordii | reverse complement strand
AAGCCTCTTGAATCCTGACCAGGTTCAGCAGTCAAGCATCTTACACATCTTCATCTACTTTTTCCTTTCCCTAAATTCCTTCCCATATCCTTACAGAGGAGAAAGAAATTATCTTCCTCTCCCCTTGTGTCATGTAATAAAATCTCTGGAATAAACTGCAATAAACAAAAAGCAAAAGATGATCATATAGAAATTTATTATCCTGTGCATGGGCACCACATGAAGGAAAGTGAGTACCCCAATACTTTGAATATCCTAAAATTTTACCTTCTTTGTAAGGAAGAGGAAGGCATGTACGCAGTCAGTAAAGGGTGCTTTTCTAAGGAGATGAGATTAGGGACCACTACTCAATGTTTCCAAGTTCTTGAAATCATCAGAGAAAATGCAGAGATGAGACAGAGTTATGAATTGGGACAAAGTTTTACTAGAAGACATCCACACATTCAAGGGGTGTGGGTAGGAATTTCCAATGTGAGTCATATCTACAAAGATTTATACATCTTGTATTATGGGAAAATCTCAATGGAAGGAATAAAATTTAAGAATCAGTGTAGTAAAATGGTGGAGAATTTCCAGAATGGAGGAGTTGAGTAGTGAGAGTACACACCATCAATTTTTCTCCATCTATGGGGTTTTTGTATGGTTCTTGCCATCAGATAGATGATGTGACAGGCCAGTTCTGCAAGGATAATCATATGAAGTTCTTCCTATGGTGACACCACGATATATACAGTCCTGCCTAGGCACATAGGCCTCCTATTAGTTCTAACAAAATCTTCTTTTGCACTGTTGACTCAATGTTACCACGAAGCAGTGGCTGGACATGTTATAGCTTTTCTTCTGGGCAAGATGTGTGTGTGTGTGTGTGTGTGTGTGCTCATGTGCATTTATATGTGAGTGTGAGTGTGCTTCCGTATATCTATGTGCTTATTCAGATTCATGAAGAAGAGCTCAAATACTATCCAATACTATCCAAGCCACCTTACAGTAGGCTCAATTGTTCTTCTTGGAGGTCCATCTTCTGGTGGCTTACACTTATTTTTCATTTCATCCTCTTACATGTCCATTTTCTCTTCTGAAATATCTATCTTGTAGAATAAATACTTCCAAGTTTCCTTAGTCTGCTGGTCAGCCTATGCAATTAATTAAGTTCTACCTGCTTAAAGTCAATAATTGTAACAAATTATATACATATACCCTGGTTACATATTCATGTGCATACATTTATACATATGTATTTTATACATGTATTTTATATATATCTTATGCATGTGTCTATGCATAGATGTATCTATTATTATGAGCAAATTATTAAATATTACCAAAGTCAATACAATAAAAATGTGAATATAAATTAACTAAAACTGGTTCCCCAAGAATGAATAAGACACAAGTTACAATGGCAAATGTATTTTATATGATGTATACAGCAATTATGATGATGTGAGTCAGAGAATGAATATATTTCCTTTCATACAATGTCTTCCGTTCCTTGACTCAGACCCATTCCCTCCCTCCCATGTCATCCATGAGTTGTATAGTTCACTTTCCTCACAGTATCAGTGAGCTCCACCACTTTATCACCCCTTTTCCCTCAAGTTCTGTGCCTTTGCTCCACCTTCCCAAGATATACACATGAATAAACCAAAACCAATGCCAAGTTTAAATAATGGAAGCAATTGAGTTTGCATGGCACTTCCCAGCACTTCCTTCTATAACATATGTTATAATAGCTAGAACATTAGAGCACTGATAGAGTGTATGTCCATAAGTTACAACTTAATTAATGCTTGGAAGTTGGAGGCTAAATAGTATTTGAGTTTTAGAGTAGGTAATTTTTTATCAAGCTTTGATGAAAATATATTGTAAACAATAGAAAAAGTTGCCAGCAAAGAGTAATTTTTACTTATGCCTAAAAGGTATATAAATTGACCAGCCACTAGCATTCAAATAATAAATGCATGACACATAGTCAAAGACAGTTTACTTTACTTGAATGTATTTTAGAAAGAAAGGCTACTACCTTTCGCAGAATCCTTTTGTTTACCACAGCAACCTTGATCATCCTACTTTCCTAACTTCCAGCCTATTGTCCAGAGTGGTTGTATTAGTTCACATTCCCACCAATAATGCAAACAGGGTTCCTTTTCCCACACAATCCTAACAATCTTTGTTACTGTTCGAATTCACAATGGTAGCCAATTTAACTGGAGTCAGATGAATTCTTAGAGTTGGTTGAATTTGCATTTCTTTTTTGGTCAGGGATGATGAGCACTTCCTCATGTGTTTCTTTGCGGTTCCAACTTTTCTGAGAAGTCTTGCCTTAGCTCCCTTGTCCATTAGGTGACTGGGTTTATTAGCTTTAGGAGGGGTTAGTTTCTTGAGTTCTTTGTATATTTTGGATACTAGGCCTTTATGTGATAAATTGCTAATAAAGATCTTCTCCAAGTCTGTTGGCTTTCTTTTTT
>NW_012267371.1:3014432-3019870 GCF_000151885.1 Dipodomys ordii | reverse complement strand
CTCAAGGCTAGTGCTCTACCACTTGAGCCACAGCGCCACTTCCGGCTTTTTTTCTTTTTGCTTATGTGGTGCTGAGGAATCGAACCCAAGTCCTCATGCAGGCAAGGCAAATGCTCTACCACTGAGCCACCTTCCCAGCCTTGTTGGCTTTCTTTCTAATTTAGTATCTAAGTCCTTTGCTGTACAAAGTTATCTTCTGGACTACTATACTCTTCCCAAAATACAATAATCACACTAGATCCCTGTAACTCAGCACTCAAAATCATTGTAGACCTCAATATATGATTTTGAGGCAATGTAGGATTTTTGAGGGAAAATAAGTCCTGTTGAAGGCAACTCAGAAATGAGGTATTTAGATACATACAAATACTATCTTCGCTTCAAAGAGAGACAATGATTCAAATGATTTTTTTTCTTTCTTACGATTGTTTCTAACATATTTATAAGATGATTTCTTTGTTTCTTTGTATGTCTCTCCCCACGACATAACCCCTGCTTTCATTGTATTTGATGTTGGTATAATTTTATTGAAAAATGAACTTCACAACTTTGGCCGGGTGGGGTGCCGGGGGGGTGGGTGCGGGAGAAATGGGAAGGGATGGGAAGGGAAAACAAAGGAGGAGGCAACAATGCTTGATAAGAAATGTACTCATTACCTTGCCCATGTAATTGTAACTCTTCTGTATGGTATTTTCACAATAAAAATTAAAAAAAAGAGACAATGGGATTCCTTCCTTCCTGAGAAATGCATTTCTCAGCCCAAGAATTAACAGTTGCTTGGCAGGATGCATGCCTTCCTGAGAGAAATGTTTCCCCAAGTAACCAAAGGGAGGACTCAAAACAAACAACCACAATAGTAGACAAGAGCCAGGAACTTAGAAAGTGTAACAACACCAAGAGTGATTGAGGGCAAAGATAAACTGCTGTCTTCAAGTCACAAGCCCTACCTGTGTCATAGAACTATCCTGGAGGACAAAGAGCTGTGTGTCTTTCCTTTTGAGCATGCACGCTTGGTTGGAGTGTAGTCTCTGACTTTCTGCTTCTCTGTTTGCCTGCATGCCTACTTGGCTGTTTGCTTGCTCATTTGCCCACTCAATAAAGCTTTGCCAAATTTTCTTACCATTGTGGATTCTCCAGAAGTTCTTATTCTGTGATCAAAGCCAAGGGCCCTAAGTGAAAATTCCCTACTTTTAGATGGAAGCTTCACAAACCCTCACCTTCATCAAGTGATAGTTTTTTGTGACCACAAAGAGACACTACAGGAGGAACAAATGTAACTGGCTTTGAGAACTTCCACAGGTAAGAAAACTGGCTTGAGTCTTTTCTTTTTCTTCTCTTTGATCTCTTTTCTTACTTTGCCACTTCTTGCCAATACTAAGCCACACAGGCTTAAATTTGCCTTCATTTTTATTGTTTCAGGATTGGTTTGGTAAAATAATTGTAGAGTATTTGTTCAGATTTTTCTATTTTCCATGATGGATAGAGTTCAGATGGATAATGTACAGTTTGCTCCGGATACAGATTGTTTGCCACTTTGCTTTTATTTAAGAGGTAAAAAAATAACATTTAGGTTTTGATTAGATATATGCTTCAATGTATAAACTAATTTATACCACTCAATTCCTTACATGTTAAAAAGCTGATGTATGACTGCTTTGACATAAAAGTTGTTTTCTCTTGAACTTTACTTGGAAAAGTTAGAGATAAAGACTGATGTGTCAAGTGCTGTGGTCCAAAAATGGGTGAAAAACTGAGTAAGGCTACTGCTCACCTAGGGGGAAAAAGGAAAGAATTTAATGGATACTATAAAATGAACTTCTAGCAAATTTGGATTCCTGTAACAGTTAAAAATCCTCTTTAGTATAGTTGTAAAGTTTGTATATAATAGGTGTTCCTAGATTCTTCGATATTTTTATTACAATTATAAAATAATTTAGGAGAGTTGCCCCTCCTTTCCCCGACCCAGTTGCCAGAAATGCTTGACCCTTCTTTTCTGCCCTCGGTCAGTGATATGAAATTTCCTCCTTCCCTGGAATAAGGAGCAACTGAATTGATGCTCCAAATGGAAATTTTCTGGCTGGTGATCAGGGTGTGTTCTCTCTTATGTCATTCTTATCAATCAGTCCTGCCACCTTGCCAGCCTTTTTCCTGACCTCACAATCCTCTCCAGGAAGAAGTTCCACTCCTCTGGAGGCCTCCCCACATGAGCAGTGCTGCCTGCCTCACTATTGTCATCTCTCTCCTTGTGGATCTGTTAGCCAAGTCAGGTGCAGTCCTCAGAACTACTGCTATTGAAATGTCACAAGTCCAGTACCAGGGGCTGACCCAGCAGGTCACAGAGGATATTGTTACATGAGAATCTTGCTGGGGCCTCCAAATGTCATAGGGGAAATTAATTGCCAGAAACAGAGAAGCCACATCTTGAAAGGTTGAATGGAGAATCTTCATTAGAAAGCCAGCACCTGCATGTGGACTCCTGTCCCCAAAGACCTGCAACCCAGAAAGTAGTTTTCACATAGCTTTTAAAGGCAAAAACCATAAGTTTGGTGTGGGGACCCAAGAATTACAAAAACAAACCAGACTCAGGGGCCAGTAAAACTTCCATCTAGGGGAATAAGCAGGGGTGAGCATTCTCTGTAGCAAAACTTTCCTGGGGCTAAACAGCCTGACCGATCTGCACTTCAAAGAATGACAGTCCAAACCTTAGCTGTCAACTCAGAGAGGGGAAAGGAACATTGGTGTGGATCTTCTTCAGCATATGCACCACAGATAACAGCCAACTTTAGACCCCTTCTTCTTCTTCTCTGCCTCCCTCCCTCTCTCATTGGTGCCAGTCCTAGAGATTGAACTCAGAGCCTGAGCTTTGTCTATTAATTTTTGTGTTCAACACTAATTTAGCCATAGCTCCAAGTCTAACTTTTTGGTGGTTAATTGGACATAAAAGGGTCATAGAGTTTCCTGCATGTTGGACTTAGAACCTCAATTCTCAGATCTAAGCCTTTTGAGTAGCTAGGATTTTAGGGGTGAATCACTAGCACCTCAGGTTAAAACACCCATCTTTATGATTCTAGTATCATCCTGGACCCTACTCTGCCAGGCAGTTCAATCTCCTCATTAAATAGCACCTAAAGGAATAATCAATTATCCCTTACTCCAGACAAGTAAAAATTCTTCTGCCTTGAAAAACAACCCACATATTCAGTCCTTCTGATACTGGGAAACCACACACACTAGTAAAAACACTCAATACAATGTCAAGATTCATGGTTTGTTCCATGAGGTGAACAAAAATGAATAGTGCCTATAGATTTGAGAACTTTGTATGAGGGGCTTTCTTATCTATATAGATATATAAAAATATTATCTACATTCAAAATTAACTTGATCTTGAGGAATATAGCTTTCTCTGGCTGTTGTTTAGAAATCCCTATAATTTAGAATATGTACACAGAAGCTCACAGAGATGGGAGATGGTGATATAAGGAAGGAGAAGAATGGAAGAGCAGATTCCAAGTACTTGCAGTATCAGAGGAAGCATCTGGTATTTCATTCTCTGGAAGACAAAAACAAAAAGGTAATGTATATGGTCATTTTCAGAGGAAAGATATAAGGTAACCAATACTGAAGATGTTCACACATGGAAAGCATCCATCTGAGTGTACATACTGAGGATAAGGCAGATGCTCACATGAGAGAAATGTGGTCCCCTTCCACTTCCTCAAATAAACCACTAATTCCTTTCTCAATGGCATTTTACAAACAGTAGTTAGCACTAGAGAGCCAAGTGGACAATGGAGAAAACACCTGATTGAATTAGATAATTTAAGTCTCCTAGGTTAGGTCATCTTAATAGTCATCTAGAGATGGAATCAGGTATGCAACAATAGATCAAGAAGTGACAACATAGTGTCTTGTACATCTCATTGTTACAATGGTCAACCTGTATCCTTATTTCAGCATTTTGTTAGTTCCCTTCCCCATCCCAAATTAGAAAAATGTATAAACTAGATGCAGGGTCCCAAATCAAATACAGTGAAAACAGGGGTTATACCATGGATGAAGAACATACAAAAGAAACAAAAAAAATCACATAGTACAACTTGGGGGGGGAGGGAAGGGAGGAGTTGGGGAGGTGGGGAAGGAAGAGATGGTAGGGGAAAAACAAAGGAGGAAGTAACAATGCTGGATAGGATATGTACTCATTGCCTTACTCATGTAACTGTAGCCCTCTGTACAGTATCTTACAATAAAAATATATATACTAAAAAGTGACAGTATCTTGGGAACTCTTATAAACAGAGTCACAGATATGGTATTTTTTTCATTATATTATAACCCAAAACTTCCATTCAAATGAGAACTTTTACTTACAACCAGAACCCAGCATGATAGAAATTCCCAGAAACATAAGGAGTGCCAAGAACTTCATGGTGCTAAGTTGAACCCTAGGAATCACATGCAAGAAAACTCTAGTACCAGGAGAAGCCAAGGTACTGACACCAGGACTGCAGATCTAGCATTATATATGTTGATACACCAATTAGGAATTGCCAGGTGATAACCTAGATAGCTACTACCAAGAAACATTGATGCCCAGTAAACAGGAAAGTGTCAAGAACACAGCTGGAACCATCATGACTTTCATTCCTTGATGTTGATGAAAATAAAACATCCAAGATATCCTATTTTGACTATATTCCAGGCAACAATTTCTCCTCCAGGTTTTTCTCCCTGTGTAACTTGGAGCTCCATTGTTATTATCTCCTCTTTCAAGTTGGAGCTGTCCAAGACTGATCTACTTGTCTCTAATCAGCTCCTTCCAAAGGTATTCCAATGTATAATCTTATAACATTTTCAGACCCATAACTTTTCCACAGGAATGTTCAGGACAGAGCAGCAAGGTAGAGAGACCAGCCTTTCCAGGCCAGTTGGTGCCTTCATCAGTCTGGGATTTCCCTCCTAGACCTGTGGAGAAGTTCATCCGGCCACAGGCAGAAGAATTCCAATAATTCTCAAGAGTCAAATCTGACCTCACTGCATTTAAGAGATTCTTGGATAAAAATGCAAAATCTAAAACTAAAAAGGGAAAGAATATTTATTAATTGCTGCATTCATTGATTCAGTTTATTGATTCCACAATAGTGATAGAGCATTACTATGTTTCATTGAAAAGCAGTAATGAACAGAGTGCCACATTATATTCCTTATATACTTTAAAAAATAGTATATTGAAGCCAGGTGCCAATGGCTCATATTTGTTAGTCCTAGGTATTCAGGAGGCTGAGATCTAAGGATTACATTTCAAAGCCACCCCAAGCAGAAAAGTCCATAAGACTGACATCTCCAATTAACTACAGGAAAGAAAAAGAAAGAAAGAAAGAAAGAAAGAAAGAAAGAAAGAAAGAAAGAAAGAAAGAAAGAAAGAAAGAAAGAAAGAA
>NW_012267371.1:3012746-3013177 GCF_000151885.1 Dipodomys ordii | reverse complement strand
AGCTGGCTCTTCTCAGCAGTTGATAGAGAAGCAAAGAACAAGATCCAGAGTTCAGATGGAGACAGACACTCAGTAGCCCAGTCACTGAACATCCAGATGCATCTAAGGGAGGCTCTGAGCACAGGGCCAGTATTAATTTTGAGGCTGTGCTTTTCTGAGATTTTCAGATGTTCATTATGAAATGGAAAAGGGAAAAGTCTCTGTTGTAATATTGCATCTCAATCATAAGGTGGTGCAAGTTTCTAGCTAAACAGTGCTTGTGATTAGTAGTTAGCTGTGGTTTTTTAGAAAAAGGAAGAAAGAATGCTGCAATAAACATAGTTCTGCTGGTAGCTTTAGTGTGGTCTTCTTTGTAAACATTTGGGTAAATGCCCAAAAGTGGGACTGCTGGGTCATAGAGGAGCTCTATGTGGAGTCTTTTGAGGAACCTC
>NW_012267371.1:3004882-3011371 GCF_000151885.1 Dipodomys ordii | reverse complement strand
GAACTTTACAACTTGGGGTGGAGGTTTGGGTCGGGGCTGAGGGAGGATGGGAAGGGATGGGAAGGGTAAACAAAGGAGAAGGCTACAATGCTTGATAAGAAATGTACTCACTATCTTGCCCATGTAATTGTAACCCCTCTGTACAGTATTTTCACAATAAAAAAAAGAAAAGAAAAGGAAGAAAGAGACAATGGGACCTGTTTCTTTGAGTCTGGCTTACTACACTTATGTCTATTACAAGCAGAAGAGGTCAAAAGCTATGTACATATGACCATATAACCTGAGGCTAAGTGAAATGAACCCCAAGATAGGGACACAAGAAGTTTTATCTTTGTTGCTGTTTTCTTAATGTATTTATAATATATTATGTGATTTTTTGTTTCTTTTGTATGTTCTTCCTCCGTGGTACAACCCCTGTTGTCACTGTATTTGAGTCTGGTGCCCAGCATCTTGTACATACATTTTTCTAATTTGGGAAGGGAATGATGAAATAAGGATACAGGATGACCCATTGAGATGTACAAGGCAGTAGTTGACAATGAACTTTACAACTTTGGCCACGGGAGGAAGATGGGAGGGAAGGGTTAGGGAGTTGGGGAGGAAAGGGATGGTAGGGAAAATGTAAAGGAGGGTGTAACAATCCTCAATAGGAAATGGACTCATTATCTTGCTCATGTAACTGTAACCCCTCTGTACAGTATCTTTACAAATAAATATAAATATATGGAAAAGAGAAAGGGATGGCCACTTTCTATCCAAATACCTCTGCTTTATCTACCTGACACACCAACAATTCTGGAAAGTAAGTGCTGTGAGTGAGAATTGTCAACAAAAGGAGAACCCAATTTTCTTTTCTTTTCTCTTTGTTTGTTTTTGTGGGTGGTGGGACTTGATCTCTGAGCTTGGGCGCTGTCCCTCAGCTCTTCAGTTCAAGGTGAGTGCTGTACCACTTGAGCCACAGAGCCACTTCTGAGAAACCAATTTTCAATTGTTATTTCAAGATAATAACAGAGTCCCTCCAATGTGGGTTTGTCACAAAAGATACTATTTTGTGAACATTGAAATCACTTAAATATTTAAAGGGAGAAAGAAGTGAGGACATCTTTTCTGAACGTCGAGAATTCCCTCTGACTCCATGTTTTCTAGAGAGAAGTTTAGCATTGCTGCTTGGGGTTCTGGTTGGTTCTAACACTGGGATGCAATATCAAGTTAGGTGTTTCTTTTGTTTTTGTTTTTATTTAATAACGAGTTTATTGTCACAAAAGACAAGTGGTTTAATGTGTGTGTCCCTGAAATGATGAGACCTATCAAAGAGCAGCAGAGACAAAGGAGGCCTGTCTTTGTTGTTGTTTTTCATGTACTATTTGATTTTTGTTTCTTTTGTATGTTCTTCCATACTATGGTGTATCCCCTGTTGTCACTGTGTTTGATTTTGGCACCCTGGTATTGTATATTCATTTATTTGATTAGGAAAGGGAAGAGGAACAACAGAATGGTAAGACAAAGGATGAGGAGAGAATCAATGCAGCAGTGATATACACAAGACAAAATGTTGGAAATGCTCTGTACAAATTGGGTGCGAGTTGGGGGGAGGGAAAATAGGAGAGAATAAGGGAAAGGTTAACCAATTTGACAAGAAATATACTCATGACCTTATTGATGCAACTAAAATCTCTCAATACAAAACCTTGAAAATAAAAAATAAACATTTTTTTCACAAAAATGTAGCAAGCATTGAAAGATCCAAAATTGAATAAATGCCAGCCTTGCATGGAGACTTGTAGTTAGAAAGACATAATGGATGATGATGACATGAAGGTTAAATCATTCCGGTAATTGATTAGTAGGATTAACTCTAAGCAGTTCTTCCTTCCCTTGACTTCCTATCCTTAGGTCTGGCACATGACCTGAACATGCATATAGACTTCCAATTGAGGTTATTTAATAGCCCACATTAGTTACCACAGTGGAATGAACTTGCACATATATTGGTGCAGTGATTGGCCCAACAAAATTCTGCAGAGACCCATGGGAAAGTCATATGTGGGAGTACTCATTTTCCTTTCACTGGATTGCATCCAAGGTCATCACATATGCATAGGACCTTTTAAGAACCAGGCATCTCTGTTCAAGTATGCTTGTTCTTTATTTATCTTTTTGTCTTTTTCTAGGGCTTTTTAAAATATGCCACTTTGGGTCAACTGATCTAAAATTGCATCACCATTTTCTTCCTCCAACTTTACTGTCCTTGCATCTCTCATGTATTAGTTGGTTTTTAATGTTTATTTTTCACCAGTCTTGGGCTTGAACTCAGAGCCTGGGCACTGCCCCTGAGCTTCTTTTGCTCAAGGCTAGCACTCTACCACTTGAACCACAGCAAAAACTCTGGCCTTTTCTTTTTATGTGGTACTGAGGATTTGAACCTAGAGCTTCATGCATGGTAGGCAAGCACTTTAACACTAAACCATATTCTCAGCCCCCATGCATTAATTTTTAAGGAGTCTGTTCATGCTCACAAATGACACATTGCTTGATTCCTTCCTTTTCCTTCTTTATTTTGGTACTTTTATATACACGGATTTACTCAAAGAGTAGATGGCAATAAGTGTTGTATTTTTCTTCTAGGACATTGTTTCATTGTGTACGCCCCCTCCGTACCTGCTGAACCAATGGTACAATGGGCTCATTAACTCATGAGTATCAGTTAATTTCATATCCATTTATCTCTTTGCTCTTGAACTTTTATTCGAGAGATGCAAATCTAGTGAGATCAGACTTGGTTCTTTTTTCTTTTTTTAATTGTGAAAATACCTTACAGAGGGGTTACAATTACATGAGCAAGGTAATGAGTACATTACTTATCAAGCATTGTTGCCTCCTCCTTAGTTTCCCCTTAACATCCGTTCCTATCTCCCGCCACCCTGCCCCCCCACAAAAGTTGTAAAGTTCATTTTTTCAACATAATGTCTTGTACACCTCATTGTTGCAATGGGTCCACCTGTATCCCTGTTTAAACAATTTGTTTTTTCTCTTCCCCTCCACAATTATACCAACCTCAAATACAGTGAAAACAGGGATTATACCATGGGGCAAAGACATACAAAGCAACAAAGAAATCCTCTTGTCCATACATTAGAAACAATAGCAAGAAAGAAAAACCATTTGAGTCCTTATCTTTGGGTTTATTTTGTCTAACATCAACCTATCTGACCATCCCATGGTTTCCCTTATTTGCAATAACTAGTATATGTCTGAGACAAGCAGAAACAGTCAGACTTGGTTCTTGATATCATTGTTGATCTCACTCACTATGAATTCATCTGACCTCTCTTTAGGTAGAGGAGGGAGGCCCTGATATGGAGAATGAACAGTCTGACTCGGGACACAGGCCTTGGAATTGCCTGATCTATTCTGATTCTTTCCAAGGAGATATAGGTTGTGTAACTTTGCTTACACATGTGCTGTAAGAACATGGTAACTATGCAAGCTCTGCTTCCTACAAGAGAAAACTTGGAATAGAAGTTGTTGTCTGAAAAGTAGTTAATATGATATACAGTTGAATTAAAGTACAGGTCATAGGATAAGAATCTGGCAAGTATTGGAACTTCTGATGTTTACAAATGGCAATCTGTGTGCTGCTCATTCTGCTTGGTTGCTCTTCCCCAAACTTCCTGGAATTAAGAAAGATTTGTGTTTGACAGTTCCTCAATTTATGCTCTGTGGATTAAGTGTTCTGATGGAGAATCTTGGAGTCAGCACCTTGCTGTCTTCTGAAGCAACCTTCACAGGCTGCTTGGTTTCCTTTACTACCATTGGGGTTCTTACAACTCTGATTCTAGTGAGAATTTCTTCTTTTCTGATCTCAGGAAGTACAGATGTAAGGATTCTTACTTGAACAGAAGTTTGGAAGCCCTGCACACAAATATATCAATATTGGAATGTTTGTCAGCAGTGTCTAGAATGAGAATAGAGAACAACTCCTGTTGTGTGGCTCTTGACCTACCTTTTCCATTCTTGTTCTGATTATGCGAGGTTGACTTCAGTCACTCTGAGGATTTCCTCATTCTATCACATCTTTCTTCTATGCTTTCACACTCAAGTGCATTTTTTTTTGCCCTTCAGAATATATTTAAGAAAATAATCAAGGTATAAATTAAGATAACAACAATGAGCATGATTAGATTTCTAAGTATTTTACTTTTGTTTTATGTCTGATTTCCCTTATGTGTCCACTCAGGAGTAAGGTCTTTGTAATACGACCATCAAGAGTGTTGAATAATTCCCCTTTTCCCGATCATATTACTGGTAATGATATATCTTCCTTACTTCCCTCCACCAGACTGAAGATTTAACTTAGGAATCCCAGGCTTGCTTGGTTTGGTTGGCATGCTCAGAACTGGATCTTAGCTATTGGAACCACACCTCCTTTCTTTTTGCTGGTTAATTAATTAAAATATCATGGGCTTTTCTTCCCCTATTGGCTTCAAACAATTCTCCAGGTCTCATCTTCCTAAGTAGTTGTGACTATAGGAGCCAGTTTATGAGCCACTGGCTAGCATATCTTCTTTTCTTCTGATCCTTGAGAAAATTCCATAAAAAATGGCTACCCCATCTCTGGTACTGGTGATCATTCTTTTGTCTTTTTCATTTCCTGGTCCTGGAGCTTGAACTCATGGACTGGTGAGTCCCTGAGCTTCTTCTGCTAAAGGATTGTGCTCTTCCATTTGACCCAGAGAGTTCCACTCCAGCTTTTTCTAAGTAGTTTATTAGGGGTAAGGATCTCAAGAACTTTTCTATGTAGGCTGGCTTTGAACCGTGATCCTTTGATCTCAGCCTCCTGACAGCTAGGATTACAGGTGTGATTCACCAGCACCCACCTTCTTCTCCTTTGTTTAATGATTATTTTTCCACCCTCAAGTTAGTCATCTTCCCTGTGTATACTCTCAGCTGAAACAATTAATGACAAACTGACAGAGATGCATTCAGGATGAAGGATCTATGTCTATGCATAAGCAGGACAAAGTTCTTTCCCTGAGGAATATCTCCCCTTTAGCTTTTCCTCCTAACTCATATACTTTAGGAAATAAAACCTTTGCAGGGCCTTTGCATTTAGGCAAGCACTGGATCACTGAACAGCCCAAATACACATTTAAAAATTTTAAAAACAAAAGAGGAATTTGCAATGAGATATGTTTCTTAGAGCACCAGGGCAGTAAGAGATAGAAGTGAAATCGCATTAAAGTACTTCAGGGACTAAACATTGTCCAATTCTTCTGGGATCTTATTTATCTCTGATCAATCATTTGTGTCATGCTCAACAAAGTGTAGTCAGTCAGTAAACTAAATAATGAAATAACTTTTCCTCTTTAGAAGCAGGTGAGATTTTTTTTTTGTGTAAGTACAGAAGAAATGTGTTCATGTGGTCCTTTTTCCTGATCTCTGCAAACTTCAAAGCTATATAGGCTTCTTTTCATGTTTACATAGTGAATTCTTTCTTAGATTTTGGTTTTGGTTCATTTAGCTTTTTCTGGCAATAAGTTTAGATCACTAGCTTAGTGCATACTAGGAAGGCATTCCATCATACTATGACATTTAAATTTTCATTTAAAATGTTTTTTTAATATTCTGTTGGTTATTTTCAAAATTTTGTATACTTTAAGACATCGCTGAAATCAGTTGTATCAATAAACATTAGTTCAGATTTTGACCAAAAAAAAAAACCCAATGAAGCCATTTTGTATGCTTGTTCTGATATTCTTGGCAACAATTATTTTCATGCAGTCTAACATGTATTTTGAAATTGTCATGCAAAATTTCTCATACTGGAGATGGCCTCTGCCTGGTTCTCTGCACATGGTCCTGCTCTGGTGACTCAGAACCATGTTCACATGATTTTATCTAACAGCTTCCTGTTATCTAAGAGAGCTCCCTCATTTCATTTTTTTAGGGGGGTCCGTTCGGGGGGCCTGAACTCTGGGCCTGGGCAGTGTCCCTCAGCTCTTCCGCTCAAGGCTAGTGCTCTACCACTTGAGACACAACACCACTTCCAGCTTTTTTCTTTTTGATTATGTGGTGCTGAGGAACCGAACCCAGGGACTTATGCATGCAAGGCAAGCACTCTACCACTGAGCCACCTTCCCAGCCGAGCTCCCTCATTTCAAAACAGCTCATCTTCATTCTAATAAACACTCCTCTGGATACTAGTGGCTCACACCTATAATCATAGCTACCCTTGAGGCTAAAATCTTAGAATTGTGGTCCAGCCTAGACAGAAAGGTCTGTGAGAGTCTTATCTCCAAGTAACCACCACCAAAAAACAGAAGTGGAGCTGTGGCTCACATTGTAGATCACTAGTATTGAGTAAATAAAATTAAGGAACAGAGACCTCCCCCCCCCAGGCTCTAAGTTCAAGCCCCAGCATTGGCACTAAATAAATAAATAAATAAACCATCATTCAAAATGGTAATTAAGAGCTGGGACAGTGACTCA
>NW_012267371.1:2987604-2994707 GCF_000151885.1 Dipodomys ordii | reverse complement strand
GAGGGTTTGTTGTTGGGGGATTTAATTTTTTGAGTTCCAAGTATATTTTAGATATGAGACCCTTGTCCTTTGTATGGATAGTGAAGATCTTCTCCCAATCTGTGGGCTTTCTATTGATCTCAAGCAAGGATATTTTAAAACTACCAAGAAGCAGCCAGCTCCCTCTGCAAGATAAGGAAGGATTGCCACTTCATCACTCATTAGTTGTTCAGCTTTATCTGGTCCGTGTATTAGCAAACTGAGATCTGAGAATCTGTGAATTCCAAGCCTGCCTGGGCAGAAAATTTCATGAGATTCTTACCTCCATTAACCACCAAAACACCAGAAGAGGTGCTGTGGCTCAAGTGGTAGAGCCTTAGCCTGTGTAAAAGACTGAGAAAGGATAAGAGTGGGTTGGGATGCTGCATGCTGATGTCAGGGCTTATTGTAGAAAATAATTGTGAATAAGTATAGCAGTCATCAGTGTATTCCAGCAAAGTCTGAAGTCTGGATGGTGAAAGCTGACCCATGGGTCACCTAGGGGACTAAAGAAAAATGCACCAGAATTGAAAAATGGACCTCGAGTCTGAAGAAATTTGCAAATTCCCAGTCATATCCACAACAAAGAGGGTGGCTTTGGAAGAACCCATTATGAAACCATCTCAACATGTAGAATAATCCTTAAGGGAAACAGAACTTCCATGTAAAGAGGAATGAAATTATACATGTTCCTTGTCAAAGTTTCATTCTTTCCAATTATTTCTAGTAAGAATACATTTTCTCAATGGAAAGAAATATTACGAGCAAGATGCAGCTGACATTGAAATTATGCAACCTTTTGGCTCCTTTGAAATTTACATATGAACTTGAACCTGCATGCAAAGCAATAGCGAGCAATGGGAAGAAAACCAGGATTTAGTCCTTTAAGTTTCCTATGGCAATGGGGAATTGAAAAGCTGTAAGTACAAGAAGTGACATAAAGAAGGTACCACTCATGTAGAATACTGTTCTCTTGTAACAGGTCAGACGCAGCAGTGGTTAGATGTTAGATATGGTTGTGATTATAGAACTGGCAGCATGGAGACATCTGAAGGAGCAGCTGAAAGGAAACGCTCTCTTTATCTCTCTCTTTCAAGGACATGTGTTTACATAGGATTAGACATATATTCCTCCTTCCCATTTCATCATTGCAATCCTGCAGACAATTTAGTCATTCTACCTATAAACCTTTTTCATTCTTCATCCCTCTGATCTTATCCTTGCTGAGACACAAAGGATTTGGGGATTCCCTTCTTGTACAATGGCATTGATAGAGAAGATAGATGCTTTGTCCCTTGCTGAAGCACAGAAGATCAAATCCAATTGTGTTCCTATCAGCAGATACTGCTGCCCAGAGGGGATAATGGAACCCCACAGTCCCAAGCAAGCAAGGAAGCAGTAGACATATGCAACAGTTCTAGCAGAAAACCTTAGACCGCTCTTTCTTTACCAGCCCTGAATTCCTGTCCTGCACCTTGGTCTTCCTGGTGGTTGAATTCCTTCAATAAGAAGCATCTCTTGTACGAAACTCTGAAGCTGAACTGTGAAACTTGGAAAAAGGTTGAGAGGTTGGAACTCTGCCTCAACAGCACTAGGAACACTGAGAGCTGGCCATGGAAGGGTTAAAACAGACAGCTCTGGAGAGGGTTGGGAAACTGGAATATTGCCCCCCACCCCACATAGCTTCCTTACTGTTGGAAAGGCTAGGCACTAGTTTTGGGTCCTGGTTACCTCAAAGGCTAGATAAGGTGTATTACATGTCTGGACTTTGTCTGGGCTGCAGTCTCCTGTCTTAAAACAACAAAGGAACCAGTGTCTCTCTCAAACTCTGATTTGTTTCTGATTGTAATATTAATATAGATGATGTATTTTTTGCATGTACTCATGGTAACTTTCTCTGTGTAGATTCAAATAAATATGCTTGCTTGTGGGGATTTGGGCCCCAAGTGCAGGTGAACCTTGGGACACCTCCCACAATTTTTCTCTCTCTCTCATCTGTCCCTGCATTTTCTAATTTTCTTCAACATTGTGCTGCCTCAAGTTGTGGTTAGCAATAGTCTCTTATTCAAAGCCTGTAACAGTTGCTCTGGTTTAAACATGTGCCATAGATTTAGTACTGAAAATTATGAAAAGCTAGGCAACTACTCTTTGTAAAACTCACATACACACATGTGCCCCAATGCACACTCATGCACGTGCACATGAGCGTGCATGCACGTGTGCACACACACACACACACACACATACACACTTGGAGCCCCAATTTTGTGAGTCAGGACTTGGTGTATTTACCTCAGCAAAGGGGAATAGTATTTATAATTGATAATGCTATATACAAGGCTTCTTTTTCTGTCAAGAAACATGAGGAGATTGCACACAAAATGGATTTGAATGTAATCAGGACTGCAACATTCCCTGGCTTTTGCTTAGAATTATATATAATATAGAAGATGGACATGGGAGAAGACAGGAAGTAGTCTGGAAAGGAAATGGTACTAGAAGGAAGGAGAAGAATACAGAGCAGGTTTCCAGTACCTGAAATGTAACATGGGGTAGCTGCTTTCTCATTCTTTGAGAGGAACGAAAGTAAATTGTAAGACAAGTTTGTGCACAGATTATAGAATGTGCTTAGATTTTAAAATCGGCTGTTTAAAGTTTTTAGATTTTAGCAGTATTACTTTGTCTAATTAGGATGGAACCATGTGGTCAGTTTAAAATACAAAACTTTGCTAACAACAAGAAACTTTTAATAAACAGGAGACAAGACATGAACAGGCAGGTGGCATAGCATAATGGCTCTGCTGGTCAGGTCAGGGGGCAGAGGGTCACAGAATCCAATTGGGTCGGCATGAAATTGAGTTGGCGTGCAGCAGCAGCTGAATTACCACAATGCCAACCAAGATGGTGCATCCACCACATGCTCAATGCTAGAGAGAAGATGAAGCAGAATTTAATAATCTCCATGTTCAACAAGAACAGAAAACCTTTTATCTAAAGTTTTTGCTTAAAACAATGTTATAATTCTTTTACACTTTTGGTAATATCCAAACTTGTTGACCTTTTTGGGAGTTGAAACTTAAACTCATCCTTTTTTATTGTGAAAATACTGTAAAGAGGGGTTACAATTACATGGGCAAAGTAATGAGTACATTTCTTATCAAGCATTGTTGCCTCCTCCTTTTTTTCCCCTGACCATCTCTTCCCATCACCCCACCCAGCCAAAGCTGTAAAGTTTTTTTTTCCAACAAAATATGGTTACATTTTTCCAGGGCTTTACCAAGGCATTTAGCATATCTATCAATGGACCTTTTAACACCTTTAGTTGGACCAAGGGAGAGGTTACCAGAAGCTAATTTTAGCCCTAAACAGCAAGTGGCAGAGTTTAAGTGGAGGGAAGGAGGAAAGGGAGGGAGGGAGGGAGAGAGAGAGAGAGAGAGAGAGAGAGAGATAGAGAGAGAGAGAGAGAGAAAGAGAGAGAGAGAGAGAGTTTAACTGCCCTAGTGCTAACAGAAGTGGAGTTTTCAATTTAGAGCCAAATTTGTCTCTGATGGGGGCTCAGCAGCCCTCCAAAGTCCAGTTGGCTTTAATGTAAAGAAATTTAGTCATGTCTTTTCCATGGTAAGGGTGACCTAAGAGCAAAGTGCTGCCACAGAGGGTCCTCTGTAGTGCTATTTGGCTTTTCAAAGTTGGCAGTCTGCCAGTGAGAAAGTTCTCACGTTTTCTCCAGAGGAGCCCTTGGCCTGGGTAGGCCCTAGCATGAGTTTCGGGCACTTGGCCAAGATTTCAGTCAGAATGCGGGGGTGGGGCTCAGTTAGTTCATGGCCCAGGTGGCCTTCCTTCGGAAATAGAGAAATTGGAAACCCAGACTCCAGTGAAGTGCTCACTCACCTGGGGATAGGGCTTAATTACCCAGTGTTGGATGAGCAGCAGGTAGAACTCTGGGTCAGGAGAAAGTTACCTTGGTGGTCCTCTGGCAACAGGAGTGTAGGACCTCAGGATAGGTCTTGGGGCAGCTGGTACTCCCATCCAAAGTGGAAAGAGGAGCAAATTCACTGGACAGCCTATCACGTACAGGCCACCACAAATGAAGGCTCCCTCACATCCATCCCAGGGGACCAGGCAGAGGCAGGCAAGAACAGGAGAAAGACTATTATAAAGTTTATTAGAGGAGCCATATTTCCCCCAAAAGGGAGCACATGGCACCCTTCATTATCCAGGTAGCAGGATGGTCAGGAAGTGAGGTAGATTGGAACTCAGGAGGGGTCGGGGCAGAGAGAGGAAGGGGTCAGCTGTAAGGCAGGAACTCGAGGACTGGGAGAAGCTCAGGTCTGAGTGGAGCTGAGGACCAATGGTGGGCATAATGCTTACACTATTCACCATAGCCAAGGTATAGAATCAGCCCAGATGCCCCTCAATGGATGAACAGATCAAGAAAATATGGTATACAGACACAATGGAATTATACTAATCCATCAGAAAGAATGATATCGTATCATTCATAAGGAAAGGAAATGACTAGCGAAAAACCATATCAAGTGATTTAAACCAGACCCAAACAAAGGTTGCATGGTTTCTCTCATTTGTGATAGTTAGAATGTACCTATAAATCTATAAGTAAGCACACTGAGTGGTATGAAAATGGTTACACATGAATTCACTGAAGTGTAATAGACTCTAACAAGATCTGAAATAATATAATATTTTAGAAATACTAGGGCAATGCCTGACAAATTCAAGACCAGAAAGGGGTACTTGCAAAGGAGAATGGGAACAAGGGGAGAGGGTCAGATGAATGAATGGAGGAAGGAAAGGAGAATGCACTCAAGAATTCATTGTACATATCACAAAATTAAGAAAAGGGAAGAGGTAGGGTAGAAAAGGGGTGAGATGTTGAAATGGGCGACATTTACCAAGACGCAATAGATTCATAAACTGCTTTGTTAAATGGCATCTCCTTTGTACAACTACTTAAAGATAATTTTTTAAATTAAAGAACATTAAATATTGTCAACTTGAAATATAATAAATAAGTGGTATTCTTGTTGATGCAAAACATATTTTTTCCTACATTGAAAGGACCTCTGTCATTTTGTAACAGCACTGAAAGTCTATTTCCCTTTTTACTAAAAAATTCTCAAAGATAGCACCAAGAGGCATACCTGCCAGAACTTGATGGTGTGTCACTTTGGGAAGAGAAAGAAAGGCCTGTGGGGAGAGGGTGGTCTTGGGCCTCTAAAAGCAAACAAGTTTCCTTGTCATATGAAATCTTGGCTTGAGGTAATGAGACAATGAAAGGAGTCTTGTCTTGGTGAGCCTTTATCACAGTGGCTACTTTCAAAACCTGATGTAAGGCCTGGCCAACAGTGGCTCGTGCCTGTAATCTTAGTATGCAAGAGGCTGAGATCTGAGGATTGAGCTAATCAGGATAAGAAAGTCCACAAGACACTTATCTCCAATTAACCACAAAGAAAGAAAGAAAGAAAGACAGAAAGAAAGAAAGAAGAGAAAGAAAAGAAAAAAGAGAAGCTAGAAGTGCGCACGTGCAAACATACACACACACACACACACACACACACACACACACACACACATCTGAACTACTACTGTGGCTCCATGGTACAGTGTTTGACTAGAATGGGATGGGTTCAGCATCTCCTCACTCCTGAATGCTACAAGAAATGAACAAAACCACAGAATTAAAGATAAATAAAAAAGCATTAAAATCAATTAAGGACTCAGTTAACTACTTTCTCAGAGTCTCACTGTCTGACATAAGTTGAAGAGTATTCTTTGAGTCAGCTGCTCCCTGCAAGGCCACTGAGTGCTACTTATATGGACACTAACACCAACCAGACACTGAGGCTATGATTGTCTTGCTAGAGAAAAGAAGAAACATGTAACTGTTATGGACCAGTCAGTAGAGAGAAACCACATCGCAGGTTAATCAGAAAACATATACATATGCATATACATATACATATACAGCTGCAGCATTTACAGAGGGTTACTTTTTTATCGGTTGTGAGGCCTGAACTCTGGGCCTGAGCACTGTCCCTCAGCTCTTCAGCTCCAGGCTAGTGCTCTACTATTTGAGCCATAGATCCACTTCTAGCTTTTTCTGCTTATGTGCTGCTGAAAAATTGAACTCAGGGCCTCATGCATTCAAGGCAAGCACTCTACCACTGAGCCACCTTCTCAGCCCTGTTATTGTTTTTAATGTGCTATGTGATTTTTTGTTTCCTATGTATGTTCTTCCCCCTATGGTCTATCCCATGTTGTCATTGTATTTGATTCTGGTACCCTACTAATCAATAAATATTATTTCATATGGCCAGATGCACAAAGCTATTGTGCCTTTGTGATCCTCTCCAAAGAATATCCTTCTATGATCTCACTGTGTGTGAATGCCTAGAGGCCAATTTATCATGTCCCAGTGTATTTGTGTTTTAACATTCAGCATGTGTGTTTGTACATGTATAGGTACATTATGCTTACCACAAATGAAGGAAAGCATGCAGTCTATGTTTCTCTGGGTCTACTTAACTTAATATATTTTTTCCCAAATCTTTCCATTCCTTACAAATAGTACAATATTATTCATTCTGATGGATGAGTGGAATTCCATTGTGTATATCTCCCACATTTTCTTGATCCATTCATCCACTGAGGTATATCTGGGCTGCTTCCATACCTTGGTTATGGTCAACAATTCTGCAATGAACATGGTTGTGCAACTATGGGGCCTTCCATTTTTTCTACTGGATAAATGTCTAGGAGTGAAGTCACTGGGTTATAAAGAATTTATCTTTTTTAATTGTTTTTTAAAAATTTATTTCCTTTTATTTGTGAACATACTGTAGAGAGGGGTTACAATAACATGGGCAGGATAATGCGTACATTTCTTACCAAGCATTGCAGCCTCCTCTTTTGTTTACCCTTCACATCCCTTCCCAGCCTCCCCCCTCCACCCCCCCCCGCACAGACATTGTAAAGCTCGTTATGGACATGAAAACTTGTACTTCTCATTGTTGCAACAGGTCAACCTGTATCCTTAATCGACTTGTTTTTCCCCATCTCCTCCACAA
>NW_012267371.1:2986359-2987554 GCF_000151885.1 Dipodomys ordii | reverse complement strand
CTCAGTGGTAGAGTGCTTGCCTTGCATGCATGAGTCTCTGGGATTGATTTCTCAGTACCACATAAGCAGAAAAAGCCGAAAGTGGTGCTATGGTTCAAGTGGTAGAGCACTAGCGTTGGGCCAAAGAGCTGAAGGACAGGAATCAAGCCCCGAGTACAGGCTCCATAACCAACAAGAACAAAGAAAGGTAATTATTAAGGGGTTATAGTATGTTTAACTAAATTTTACACAATCTAAGTAACTGACATTCAACTTTTGCCTAATACACCACTGGATTCATAGAACTATCTCTTTTTTTTTCATGTTATCCAGGTTTCACCATTTTTCAATGAGATCCAAGTTTCGGGCCTAATCCTAAAAACTAGGCAATTCTCTCATGTCTATGTGTTCCTCAGTAAAAATACAAACAGTCCATTTGAGTCCCTCACAGTTTCATTCCAGCCAACTTTTAAATTTCATCTTATATGTAATGACTTAAATGTGAAAGAAAAAAGCCACTGTTAATATCTGGACACTATCCTGCCTGGCTAGGCAGCCTCCAGAAATTTGGGGAGATGATTTTATCTTCAAACTAGCCCAGTGTATTGTCATTGTGGGACTGAGTAATCTAATGATCAGGCAGATCAGGCAGTGACAATAATGATGTGAAACAAAAACCCAAAATCTAATCACAACTTGGTTTAGATACCAAGCAAGGATATTTTATTTTTTTTTATTTTTATTTTTTGTGAACATACTGTACAGAGGGGTTACAATTACATGGGCAAGATAATGAGTACATTTCTTATCAAGCATTGCAGCCTAATCCTTTGTTTACTCTTCACATTCCTTCCCAGCCTCCCCTCACCCCCTCACCCAACCACTCCCCCTCCCTTGCACCAAAGTTGTAAAGTTCGTTTTTGACATGACAACTTGTACTTCTCATAGTTGCATCAGGTCCACCTGTATCCTTAAATGACTTGTTTTTCCCCAACTCCTCCACAAATAGTACTGACATCAAATATAGTGAAAGCAGGGGTTATACTGTGGGGGAGGGACATACAAAGCTACAAAGAAAAAATCTTATGAATGAGTTAGAAAAAAATGCATGAAAGAAAAAAAAACATTTAAATACATATCCAAGGGTTCATTTCCTAACATCACATTATCTGACCTTTTCTGTTTTTTTTTAATTTTATTTAATTTTATTTGTGAA
>NW_012267371.1:2978180-2981933 GCF_000151885.1 Dipodomys ordii | reverse complement strand
TTCTTGCTCCTGTTGATGTGATGAATAATATTAATTGATTTGCGTATATTGAACCAGCTTTGCATCCCTGAAATGAATCCTGTTTGATCATGGTGTACGATTTTTTGGATGAATTGTTGAAGTCGGTTGGCCAATATTTTGTTTACATTTAATCTTTGAAGGAACCTCCATACTGCTTTCCAGAGTAGCTGAATAAGTTTACATTCCCACCAACAGTATAATAAAGTTCCCTTTTGGCCAAATCCACAGCAGCATTTGTTATTGTTAGTTTTTTTGACAATGGCCATTCTACCTGTGGTGAGGTAGAATCTCAATGTTATTCACATTTCCTTTATGGCCAGAGATGTTGAACACTTCTTCATGTGTCTATTGGCCATTCTTACATGTTAGATGTCTGTTTTAAGTCTTTAGACCATTTTTTTTTTTTTTTTGCTGATCAAGAGGCCTGAACTCTGGGTCTGGGTGCTGTCCCTTAGCTCTTCAGCTCAAGGCTAGTGCTCTGCCACTTGAGCCACAGTACCATTTCTGGCTTTTTCTGAGGTTCTGAGGAATCAAACCCAGGTCCTCATGCATACAAGGCAAACACTCTAACACTCTGCCACTGAGACACCTTCCCAGCCCCTCATAGACCATTTTAATTGAGTTCTTGTCTCTATAAACATTACCTTTTCAATGTTAGTCTCTCCATATCAGTGCCTCCCTTTATATTAGATTAATGAACAAACAGGACAAAAAGAAAATGAATGAAACAACAAAGACACATGTACCAACACATATAATGTGTGTGTATATACGTATATATACATATATGTGTATATATGTGTATATACGTAGGTAATACACACACACACACACACACACACACACACACACACACACAGATACACATGCTTGTTGCAGACTCTGAAGTGCCAGGAACTGGCAACGTGTGAGCAAAGGCTCCTGGCCATTGACTCCAAATCTCTGGGCTGCAAGTCCTACTTGCCCTTTTATTTGAGGAAGTGGTTTTCTCAGCTTTGGGCTTGGAAGCTTATCTGAGGGAGTATGGTAAACAAAAATTGTTTGAAATAGAATGAGAAAGGATACATATTCTCTGCACTTGTTGGCACAGTGGATCCTAGAACAATGTGATGCAAGCATTTGACAAATATAAAACGTGTATATAACTGAGGCTCTTATTGAAATAAACAGAGTTGTTCCTTCAGCCTTCTCTCTGTCTCCTTCATCAATCCCTTGCCCCTTGGGAGCCCCTGTTCCTGCTGTGGCTGGACTCCGGCATATGCTGTCTTTCCATTATTTCCTTTTAGGCCCCCTCATCTGAAATTGCAATCCCATTCCTAGGTTTCATCTTTCCTGTATTAATTATTTTTTCTCTTAGATTCTGTTTTTATGGTAATGATGAGAATTGAATACAGGACCATGCACATGCTAAGAAAGTGCTCTCCCATTGATCTACCCACCCAATTTTCCATTGATAGTCAATATGATAATATTTCACCTCACATATGAGTTATTCAAGTCTTCCTTCTGATGTCTATCTTTATTTTCCTGACTTTTGAATACATTATATTTTGACAGTATATATGGATTGTGAAGTTTTATTACTCTGCTCATTACTGTTTTTTAAAATTGTTTCTGACACAGAATAATGCTCCATCAGTATTGTTGAGTGAATAAACTAGTTCAATGAATGTAGAAATATTTTTAATAAATGGTCATTCTCTTCTTACTCGTGGATTTTGCTTTTCATGGGTGTGTGCCGGTTCTGGGGCCTGAACTCAGAGCCTAGGTGATGTCTCTGAGCTCAAGGCTATTGCTCTTCTCTTGAGCCATAACTCCACTTTTGGCTTTTTGGTAATTTAGTGGAGATAAGAGTCTCTAGTACTTTCTTACCCACTGGCTCCTGAGTAGATAGGATTCCAAGCAGAAGCCATCAGTGCCTGGCTGGATTTTGCATTTTTAAACCAGAATGGCTTTTGGCTCTTTGGTAGTTTAGTGGAGATTAGAGTCTCTAGTACTTTCTTACCCACTGGCTCCTGAGTAGATAGGATTCCAGGCAGGAGCCATCAATGCCTAGCTGGATTTTGCATTTTTAAACCAGAATGCAAAGTGGTTAGATTTGATGAACCTCCTCCACACATGTCCAGGATGCAAGTCACAGTTTCAAGAGTGCACAGCCTGGCCAAGAAAGGCTCTGGAGATTGCTACTCTACCTCAAATACAGAATAGGTATGTTGTAAGATTACAATTTCAGAAAGAGCAGTTCAAATATCAACAAGACTGGTCCTTGGATGCTCGAACTTCACAAAAGAGATAACAATGAAGGCAAAAGTCCCAGAGTAAGAGATAAGTAGGAGGAAGTTGTTGCCTAGAACACACATCATAAAACATCCTTGAATCAAGGATCAGAAGTCATGACCTTTCTTAGTGACTTCTGGCTTTAATCTTGAATTTCCTTGTTCATTGGCCCCAAACTTCTCCAGAAATTACCTAGCCAGATACTTAACTGGAAATTCCTGATTAGAATTACATATTGGAAACATAGGTAGATAGATAGATAGATAGATAGATAGATAGATAGAGATACAGATATAGTCCTAATTTCTGCAACTTTCTTTCTCCTAGTAGTGGAGTTTTCTGTGGAGTGCTGTCCTGTTCTCCTCCCTTCTAGGACAATTTCCTTAACAGCCTCATTCCTGTCAGCTTCCATGTACATATTTGACATTACGAAGACCTCTAAGAAAGATTTTGTTCATGATGATCAAGCTCATTGTGAAGGCAGAATATCTCCTCCTTTCTTACATATTGTTAGTGGAAAGGAAGCCTCTCATATAGAATTATCAGATCTGTAGTTATAATACCTCCTTCCTTAATGAAATGCTCAAAGCTATGAGTCTACACACAGGGGATTGAGTGGGGGTTTTTGTTTTATTTTTACCAATTTTGCAACTCTGGCAACTCTAGGCCTGAATGATATCCCTGAGATTTTGTGATCACTCCAGGGACTTGAACTCTGGGTGTGATTGCTATCCCTGAGATTTTGTGATCAAGAACTCTTAACACTTGAACCACAGCTCTACTTATGTCCTTTTTTGGACAACAAATTGGACATAAGAGTCTCATGGAACTTTTCTGAAGGGGACTGACTTTGACCCTTGACCCTTAGGTCTCAGCCACCTGAATAGAAAGAATTAGAAACATGAGCTACTGGTGCCCCGCTCAGAGTATAGCTGTTGTTTTTTTATTGTATATGTAACTTTTCATAATTTGCAGAATCGTGTATGTGGCCAATGTGAAAAGTAAGGCAACTTTTACTGGCCTGAAATAAGAGTCAATCCTATAGATGTTGTTTACTGAGGAAGGTATTAGGTACAGAACAGCCTTCTATAATCATGATTATAGAAGACGGGAGGGGGCAGGATGTGTTGCTATACATGGTAAGTATGTCTAATGTGTAAACCAATGTTCACTTCCAATTTCTGAGTTGATAACCAAGGTTGTAGACTGTAGGCTCTCCTACTGCTTCTGGGCAACAGTTTTCTGTGGATAAGAAATCAGGTGGATTTGAGCTTTTTGCTCATGCCTGGGAGAAAGAACTTGGCTGTCTTCTCGGTTACTGTCACTGCACAGAGAGGGAGAATTCAATAGATTTGTCTCTAAAAGCATACAGGTGACAAAAGGAATGGGGAATGATGGAAGTGTATAGGGAGAAGGAAAATGTGAGCCGGTTAACAACAGAAATGCAGAGATGGT
>NW_012267371.1:2973456-2976985 GCF_000151885.1 Dipodomys ordii | reverse complement strand
GACATGACAACTTGTACTTCTCATTGTTGCAACAGGTCCACCTGTATCCTTAAACGACTTGTTTTTCCCCATTTCCTCCACAAGTTATACTGACATGAAATATAGTGAAAGCAGGGGTTATACTGTGGGGGAGGGACATGCAAAGCAACAAGAAATAATCTTATAAATGTGTTAGAACAAATGCATTTTCCTAACATCACATTATCTTACCTTTTCCACTTGACTCATACATATACTGCAAATAAGGGAAGCCATGGACCTATGTTTCTTTGGGCCTGGCTTACTTCACTTAATATAATTTTTTCCAAGTTTTTCCATTTCCTAACGAATGAGGCAATGTCATTCTTTCTGATGGAGGCATAGAATTCCATTGTGTATATATACCACATTTTCTTGATCCATTCATCTAATGAGGGGCATCTGGGTTGGTTACATATCTTAGCTATGGTAAATAATGCTGCAATAAATATAGTTGCAAAGCACTGATTTTTATTAACATCTTTTTGTGTTTTCTGGTAATTGGATTTTATGTTTACTTGGTGTCCCTTTAGACATAATACTAGAGCCCTGACATTTCTTTACATAAGCATTAAATCAACACCTACAAGGTTTAAATGTCATGGTTAATTCCATCAAACTGCTTAATCACAAGATATAATCTGATGACTAGAAATGAAAGAGGAGAAGAAAGCTCTAGTGTAATCATTCAGTGTTTAGAGTGGTTAGTGCTGAATTGCTGCTATCAAATAACGAAGGGCAGGATTCTGAGTGGCATGTATCAAGCTCACAAAATATCATCCTTAAACAAGGTAACTTATTGTCCAGGACAAAATTAGCTTAACAAGCCATGTTTTAAAAAAAAAAACCTAGCCAGGGGCTGGTGGCTCACGCCTGTAATCCTAGCTACTCAGGAGGCTGAGATCTGAGGATCATGGTTCACAGACTACCCAGGCAGGAAAGACTGTGAGACTCTTATCTCCAATAAACCACTAGAAAACCGGAAGTGGCTAGGTAGCTCAAGTGGTAGAGTGCTAGCCTTGAGCTGAAGAGCTGAGGGACAGAGCTCAAGCCCCATGAGTTCAAGCCCCAGGACTCACACACATACACACACACACACACACACACACACACACACACACACACACACACACACACACACACAAATCTACCTCTTCCCTATGGTGCTTAGTTTGGGAGTTTAAGATCTATAGGATCATGCCAAGAGATAAAAGCCAACAAAGACACAACAGTATGCCACATTCTGTCTCCAATTAACTAGCAATAAGCCAGGCTGGAGACCTCACTAAAGTGGGAGTGCAACCCATGAATAGCAAGCAAAGTAAGAATTGGAGGAAAAGTCAACACATTAGTGGAAATAAAACAACAAGAAAAAAGAAAGACAAACATTGCCACTCTCCAGAGAAGGAAAGGAACATTCAAACAATATGGCAATTTGAAAAACCACAAAACAGCAAGTATACTTTTTCTGGTGCTAAAGTTATGTTTGCTTCTTCATCACGAATTGGGTACTAAAGCACACTGTAATTCAGTCAAATTATGCAAATCAACCCTTTGGAATATTTAGGAAGAAAGAGAATTGTCTAGTTCAGTTGTCTCTCTGGAAAGATGAGAGCTTCTTGGCTCTTAACTATTTGATAAAAGAAAACACAAACTTCTCTTGTTGGCTGTACAGAATATTTCTAAGACCTTCTCAGCAGTTATTCAGCATTCAGACAGAGAAGACAGTCAGTAGCTGGGTTATTGAGAATGCAGATATATCTAAGAGGGACACAGCACAGAAGCAGCAACAATTTTGAGGCTTTACTCCTGAATTTTTCTTCCTTTCTTTTTTTTGGGAGGGAGGGCTATGGTCGTGGGGCCTGAGCTCTGGGCCAGGGCACTGTCTCTCAGCTCTTCAGCTCAAGGCTAGCACTCTACCACTTGAGCCACAGCGACACTGCCAGCTATTTTTCTTTTTGCTTATGTGGTTCTGAGGAATCGAACCCAGGGCCTCAAGCATGCAAGGCAAGCACTCTACCACTGAGCCACCTTCCCAGCCCTACTCCTGAATTTTTCATTTTCAGGATGCTCACTCAGGCAAAAGTTACAGGTAAATAGTTAAGCTAGAGATCTGTTGTAATGTGGCATCTGAATCATACGGTGGCACAAGCTCCTAGCTAAATAGTTCTTGTGCTCAGTAGTATGTTATTTTAAATAAAAGGAAGAGAGACATGAAAGCCATGATCTAGCTAAATACCTCTACTTTCTCCACCTGACACAACAAAAATTCTGGCAAGTGATCTCAGTGAGAGCACATTGAGATTCCAGGAGAAAACAATTTTCAGTGTTATTTCAATAGATGACAGCAGAGTCTTTCAATGTGGGTTTGGCAAAAAGACATTGTTTTGTCAACATGAAAATCATTTAAGTCTTTAAATGAGACAACTGAAGACATACCTTTCAAATGGAGAGAATTCCCTACCATTCCATGTTTTCTCTAGAGAAATTCAGCATTGAAACCTGCGGACCTGGTTGGTCTAATACTGGGATGTGATATCAAGGTAGGGTTCATTTCCTTGTTGATGTTTTTTAATAGCTAGAGTTCATTATCACAAAAGAAAGTAGTTTGATGCATGTGTCTGTGAAGCCCTGAGACCTAGCAACAGAGACATCTACAATGTCACAATGCTTATGTGATCCAAGTTTCTTCTCCTGTCCTTAGAATGCACTAGGCCATCAATCATCAGGCACTTCTTTTCCCTCTTTATTTTCTTGATACATTTTTATAGCTGTTGAATGTACAGAGGGGTTGCAGTTATATAAGTCAGATAAAGGAGTACATTTCTTTTCAGACAATGTCAGCCTTCCCTTGTTGTCTCCCAGTTTTTGCTTTCCATCCTCACCCACGTGTTACATAGCTCATTTTCAACATACTGTCCAATGAGTACTGCTGGTGACTTGTTCACCATTTCTCCCACCATTTCTGTGCCCCCTTCCTTACTCTCCCAAAGACAAAGAAATGAACAAACAAGACAAAAGGAAAAACCAAGTGTCAGGGTCAAATGTTTTTAATCCTAGCTACTCAGGAGGCTGAGATCTGAGGAAATCAGTTCAAAGCCAGCCAGGACAACAAGTCCACAAGACTCGCATCTCCAATACACTTCTCAGGAAAGGCCCAAAGTGCTGTTATGGCTCAAATAGTAGAGCACTAGGCCGAGGCAGAAGTCCAGGGACAGCATCCAGGCCCTGAGTACAAGCCCCAGGACCACCAAATAAAGCTCGTTTTCGACATGACAACTTGTACTTCTCATTGTTGCAACAGGTCTACCTGTATCCTTAAATGACTTTTTTTTCCCCATCTCCTCCACAAGTTATACTGACATGAAATATAGTGAAAGCAGGGGTTATACTGTGGGGGAGGGACATACAAAGCAACAAAGAAATAATCTTATAAATGTGTTAGGAACAAATGCATGAAAGAAAAAAAACATTTAAATACATATCTTAGGGTTCATTTTCCTAACATCAC
>NW_012267371.1:2964660-2971986 GCF_000151885.1 Dipodomys ordii | reverse complement strand
AAACACTAGGAAATTAACAGATAGGATGGAGTTAAGGGTAGACAAATGAAGAGGAGCAATAATGCATTGAAGATAATCAATGGCTTATTTCCAGATGCAAAAGAGGATTTTTCTGTCTTGTCCAGGCATCATTTATCTTCAGTCTGAACACTCAGGAGGACTTTTTTCCAAGAATGGATTATCATTACTGCTCACATTCTATCTACCCTCTGACATTTTTTTCTTTCTTTCTTTTTGGATCTTCCGGAGAATGAATTAACAGAGACTATGTCTGATGCCATACGTATTGGAAACCTGCTCTGCCATTCATCTTTCTAAGACCATATTTTTCCCAGCTGCCTTCCTGTAAATAATCTATTTTATAAAGACTTCTAAGAAAAGCCTGGAAAAGATGCATTCCTGATGATGAAATTCATTTTGAAGCCAGACAATCTCTCCATTCTTACACACTGTTATAAATTATAAAATCTCTCACTCAGAGTTATCAGATCTGTAGTTATTGTTCCTCCTTCTTTAGCCAAAGGCTCAAATCTGCTACTAGTAGGGCAAACGCATAAGCTAATATTTACTTCCAATCTCAGACTTGACAACCAAGATTTTAGAAGGTAAGTTGCCCTACCGCTTCTGGGGAACAGTTTTCTCTGGGTAAGACAAAAGGTAGACTTGAACTGTGTGCTCATGTCTGGGAAAAAGAACTTGCTTGTTTTCTCAGTCAATGTCAATGCACATGGAGGGAACTTCAATATATTTGTCTCTCAACAAATACAAATGATAAAATGAATGGGGAATGATGGAAGTTTATAGGAAGAATGAAGATGTGAACCATGTTAAAACAGGAATTCAGAGATGATTCTCGAACAAAATAACATGTCTAATACTCGGTGGTATACAGTTATTACCTGAAGGAGAGAGAATGGGCCACCTGACAGTTTTCTCTTCATTTCAATTGTCCTGCAGATGACCCTGCTAATGCGGACACTGCTGGAGGTTTCCCTGTGAAGATACCTGACTTAGATATGCTTGATGCTTTTTTCTCAAAATTTAAAGGTAAGAAGATTTCATCTAAGTGAGTCTTTTGATTGTATGCATGTATGTAAAGTAATCACAGGGCTTTTTTTCCTTACCTCAGCAGTCGAGATAGCAGAAAGAGTAGCAGGAATACTCTTAATACTCCCTTAATTCTTTGTGTTCTGATTCAAGGTAATATACATGTTTCAAAGAAGCCAAAGTTTCTTGGTTGTCAATTTTAACTCTATCCTTAGTGTAATAATGGCATTAGAAAATTTTATCCTTAGTAGAAATTATTAGTAGATCAAAATATCTCCTTGAAGCATGCAAACATTTGATTTTCAATTGAAAACAAATGGTATATTTGGGAAATATTCAGAAAGTATAAATGGTTTGAAAATAAGGCTTCTGCAGGCAAAATCCTTTATAAGATATTCAGGAGAGCTTTAAGGAGATGAAACTTCACCAGCACTGAGGTCCATTTTCCAATGCTACATTCATATCTGCTTAGCATTCAGTGTGACTCCTTTAAATTTAGTAGCATTTAGTTGTTGCTAGTATACATTCAGATTCCAAGACTCTGAGAACACAGTCTTCAGGCTTAATACCAAGCTCTTCATATTTTTTTTCATTTTCAGAAGGTTTTATATATATGTTTCTATGGAAAACGACACGAATATGAGAGTGAGAATGAAAAAATTTTCATCTTCAAGATTTGTTCTCCAGGACTCAACCAGCACATGTTTTCATTTGATATGGTCCATCAACCCCTCAGCCTGACAATGTAGCTTCTTGCCTCCAATCACATTAATCAGATTATCTTTCAATTAAATAATAATTCTGTGCATCATGATGCATGTTTTTCTTTATTATGAATTTCTGGGATTTCCCACTGTTTGGACAAACCATTCAAGACACTGACTTACATTTAAGCTATTCTCTGGGGGTTGTTTTGTAATTCGACTTTGCATTCGCTTGGTATGGTTGTAGACATAATACTAGGACCCTGTCATTGCTTTACATAAAAACACTAAATCAATACTTACAAGGTTTTAATGTCCAGATTCATTCCATCAAATCCTTCTATCACATAACGTACAAGGGACTTCTTTTTCTGGAATTTGATTAGTAGAAATGAAAGAGAAGAAGGCAGCTCTGTTACAGCTCTGGTACAATCATCTCAGAGTATTAGTGCTGAACAGCTGCTATCAAATAACCAAGGGCAGGATTATGAGTGGCACAGAGCAAGCTCACAGAAAAATCATCCTCAGACAGGGTCATTCAGTAACTAGGATAAAACTAGAGTAACAAGCCATCTTAAAAAATGAAAATCTACCCTTCCCCTATGGTGCTTGGATTTGGAGCAGGAGATCTATATGAAAAAGCCAAAAAAAAATGCAGAATGGTATGCCACATTTTGTCTCCAATTAACTAGCAATAAGGCAGGCTAGAGACCTTACTCAACTGGGAGAGTGCAAACCATGAGTAGCAAGCAGAGTAAGAAATGGAGGCAAGTTCAGCCCATTGGCAGAAAGAGAAAAAAGTAAAACCAACAGCCCCAACCTGGAGGAAAATAAGAAAATGGAGAAGGAAAGGAATTTTCAAATCAATATGGCAGTGTAAAAAACCCACAAAACAGCAAATTTGCTTTCTCTGTTCTAAAGTTACATTTGCTTCTTCATCACCACTTGGGTAATAAAGCACTCTATACTTGGACATTTAATGCAAATAACCCTTTAGAAAGTTTAGTCAGAAAAAAGGAATTGATTAGCCCCGTTGTACCTGTGGAGAGATGAAAAGCTTGTTGTCTCATAAGTCTTTGATGAAAGAAAAATGTGATTTGCTTGTTTACTGTATGGAATATTTCTGAGATTCCAATCTCCAAATGTTATATGTTTAACATCAGAAATGTGGAAAGAGTTCAGTTCTCAAACTCATGTACCTACAATAAAGGACTTAGCCAACAATATAAAAACTCCTCACACAAACATACCTTTTTATTCTTTTCTAGGAGGCAGTCAATAATAAATATGTACTGGGAAACATTTCTGGTTAGCTTCAAGTAACAAGCATTGAAAGATACAAACCTTAGCCTGGTCACACTGGGAATTATTTTGAGGTGAGGGGCAGTGACCCACCTTCCCAAAGGAAGCTGGGAAAGAGGTGTTACACAAGATTGGGATCTATACATAATTAAAAGAAAAATCACAAAACAGATTACCCTAATTGTAAATATTTTTTTTTAGCAGGAAGAAACTCATTTATTAACAGAGAGCAGCCCTTTTTAAAGCCAAAAAAAGAGCAGATGGTATGGCAGGGGAGGAAGAGGAACCAATCACTGTCAAGTTCACACCCTATCATGCATCTAAGCTTCCACGGGCTGGTTACACATTGAACATAAAGAAAATTGGGCTCTGCCCACTCAACTCTCTCTAAGCGCCATCTTTGCTGCCCATTTGCTGTACAGTAAATCGGGCTCTGCCCAGTCAACTCCCTCTCAGCGCCATATTTGTTGCCCATGTACTCTACAGATTCCCCCTTTTTTTGTTTTAATGGCAGATCCACCTCCCAGTTAGTTATTCTTTTCCCTCCTCTGTAAAGGTTGTTTTAACAGGATTACATTAGTAAGGACAGCATTGGCTACACAGGGGGTTTGAGGCAAGTCGGGGGGTCGAGATTCGCCAGACAAGGATAAGGAGGGTCCTTGTGCATGATCCAAGAGCCCGTCCCAGTTACCTCACATACCCACCTAGCACAGGACTGATGTTTATTACTGTGCTAATTGTAAACAATTTTATCTCTTCTTCCAATGGACAAGAAAAATATTTTGCAATTCTAATTGGCATCTAACTTTCCTCTCTAGTGGCTAAACATAAAAGGACACCTTCTGCTATTTCTGTGTGTGTTTGGTGGATTACATTTAAGCAGTTGCAGTTGAGATATCATCTGTTTTCTTGGGAAGAAAACTGAGGAAAACATTTAGAATGTACAAAATTCCCAACTACCAATGCATTTCAGAGCATTTAGGTGCTTCTGCTGGGGCCCTGGATGGGTTGAAAAGTAGGGTGTAATAAGAACACAGACTATTTCCTTTGTATTCTTTTCTCTTCAGCCTAGTACCACCAAGGACAAGTGCACAAACACTCAGGTTCCTTTTCTTGCAATGCACTGTATACACAAATATATAGAACAGTGTCATCTTCTTCTTCTACCTACTCAGCTGTCATTTTTAAGCAAGGTCACTTTGGGTCACCTTATCTGAAACTCCATCCCTATTTTCTTCCTCAAACCATGCTGTTCTTTTATGCCTTCTGTATAATTTCTGATAAGGCCTTCAACCTTATGAATGATTCCTTCATTCCCCTGCATTTTTAAAATTTTCCATATACTGATATTTCTTAAACTTTCTCTGTATTTCTGTGCATGCAGTTTGTCTGTGTTTTGCTCACTGTCATTCTTCAAATATCCTTCTTTGCACTCTGCATAAATAGCTACTGAATGAATTGATACATAATTAACACTAATTCATGGATATCAGTTTAGTTTTTGTTTTTTTGTTTTTGTCAGTCATGGGGCTTGAACTCTGGGCCTGGGCACTGTCCTGAATTCCTCAGTTCAAAGCAAATGCTCTACCACTTGAGCCACAGCCTGACTTCCAGTTTTCAGGTGGTTAATTGCAGATAAGAGTCTCAAGGACTTTCCTGCCTGAGCTGCTGTGAACCAGATCCTCAGATCTCAGCCTCCTGAGTAGCTAGGGTTACAGGCATGAGCCACTGCCACCCACCTGCAATTCTTGCCTCTTTAGATCAATATATTTTTCAGTCACTCTGAGATCATGGAATTCTCTAGATGTACAGGAGGAAGGCCTGATGTTAAGAAACCATAGCCAGACTGACTCAGGACAGGCCCTGGAAATCACTGCTCTACACTGAGTTTTCCCTAGGAGGAGAAGTGAGGTATAATGGGCTGTAGGTTTGTAAGACCTAAAAGTAGCACAGTGGTCAGTAGCATGGAGGGTCATGGGCTTCTCTATCTAGCTAGAAATGCTAGTTACTATGCATGTCTGTTTCACACAAACAGGAGGACACCTGGAGATGAAGTTGTGCTTAAAAAGTACTTAAGATAGGAAATAGAAGAAATCAACCTTGTCTCATGGAATCAGGAACTTGACAAGCATTTGATGTCCTGACTTGTATAAATGGCCCTGAGCGGTGCTGATGTTTCTGCTTGGTCACACTCTTCCCCACACTTACTGGCATTCACTAAACAAAATTGTGGTCTGGCATTCTTTTCTCTTTGCTCTGTGTATTAAGTGTCATGAGGTGGAATCCTGGGGTGAGTATATTGCCTTGGTCTAAAGCAGTCTTGATAATGTTGCTTGACTACATTTCCACCATGAAATATTTACATGCTTGGTTCTGAGAACATTTCTGCTTTCCTGGTCTATGGCTCTAAGTAAACATATAAGGATTCTTACCTCAACACAAGTGCACATTTAACCTATGTATAGTTGAAGTTGGTCACAAGAGTCTACAAAAAGAATGAGAGCAACCCCTGTTGTTTTGTCCATCACCTATTTAATCTTCTATTCAGTGATCATTCCATGTAGAGTTGACTTGGCCCTAAACTTTTCCCCCTTCATCCATGCCTTTCTCCTATTCCAGTCATTCAAATGGGACCAGTCAGAATAAAGAAACCATGTTGGGTTAAACATGACATTTAGATGTGTAGGATGAACAAAGCCTGATAAATGTATAAGTATAAACTCTAGGCCTCAGGGGAAAGATCCAAGAAGCATGGGAATAGAGAGGACACTCATTAATGCTGGTCATTGGAGAAGCAAACCCTGGGAATATCAAAATGCGCTATTAGCATTTGGGTAGGGAAGGAGTAGTGGATTGGGATCATATGATACTAGGCATCTAAGTATATGATTAGACAGATTAACTATACACACCCTCTCTGCACTGCTCTGGAGGTAGTAGGTCCCGGACTAAGATGTCATATGCATCCAGAATTTCCACTCATCCTGACTTCATGTGAGTTTGCTACTGCTCCAAAGGATATGTGCTTTCACATAGGTTGGTACAGTGCTGGACCTGACAAGGTACTGCAGCAACACCTAAAAGATCACAGGACACTAGTGTTGTTAACTTTCCTTACAATGCACTAGGAGAACAATACACATTGGTGAGTTTCCAGCTCAATTTGGTCTGCTCAAATGTTAACTTTTTACTAATGTCTTCCTGGCCACCTTTTCTGAAATTACAATCCCATGTCAGCACTAACAATTCTCTGGTTTCTACTTTTTTATGTTATTTCTCTTTCTGTTCCCTTTTTTCTTTTTGTGTATTGGGAGATAGAACTCAGAGCCTTGCACAGTCTAGGCAGTTGCTATAACACTGATCTACATCCAAAGTCCTCCTGATATCTATATGGCAGGTGTATTCTTCCATCATTTTGAAGCCATTTCTTTATTGACTTTTTAATGCACATTGTTTGGAAAGGTAAATTTGAATTGGGAAATGTGTGTGCTTTACTCACTAACTGGTTTTCATTGTTCCCAACATGGAATCAATAACATTCAACAATATTTAATAAATGAATATGCTGTAAGGTTAATCCAGCCATGAGAAATAAAGAAACCACATTTTGAGAAGTTGAACTGGGACTCTTTATTTGAAAGCTGGTATCTGCAGGGAATCTCCTGTCAGGAAGACCTGTAGCCCTGCACACATACTAATACTGTTAGTAAACTGAGCCATGAGACCCAGAGAAGAAAGAAAGAGCAGAAAAACAACACCAGCAAACCAAATCAACTCCAATGGAGAGCTGAATTGGGAGGACATCATGTTGACCAGAGGAGATCCAGGAGACAGGAGACACAGCAAATGAGGCATGGTATCATGGCACCTGAGTCAAACAGGGCCTAAACAGTGGCAGAGGCAGGGGACAGGGTTATAGGAAACTCCAGAGTCTCCCAAGATCAAGGCACATGACGGACAGGTCCAGTAACCTATTGTCCAAGTCTATAGCCCTGCCTCTAGGAATGCAGGCACTCCCATCACCTGGGCGATGGGACTTCTCTTTCCATCATGAAGATAAGATGGTACCAGTTAAAACCAATTCCCTATCCACCATGTGGCCAACATAGCACAGCTTTTGACCCAGAATCCTCACATCAGATAAACTGATTTAATGAAGAAAACAATTAATAAATGTTCATTCACTTATTACTCTTTATGATTTTGCATTTTTATTTATTTATTTACTTTTGGCAGTACTAGGGGTTTTTTAATTGTGAAAATACCATACAGA
>NW_012267371.1:2944016-2961255 GCF_000151885.1 Dipodomys ordii | reverse complement strand
TGGGGTGAGTATATTGCCTTGGTCTAAAGCAGTCTTGATAATGTTGCTTGACTACATTTCCACCATGAAATATTTACATGCTTGGTTCTGAGAACATTTCTGCTTTCCTGGTCTGTTGCTCTAAGTAAACATATAAGGATTCTTAGCTCAACACAAGTGCACATTTAACCTATGTATAGTTGAAGTTGGTCACAAGAGTCTACAAAAAGAATGAGAGCAACCCCTGTTGTTTTGTCCATCACCTGTTTAATCTTCTATTCAGTGATCATTCCATGTAGAGTTGACTTGGCCCTAAACTTTTCCCCCTTCATCCATGCCTTTCTCCTATTCCAGTCATTCAAATGGGACCAGTCAGAATAAAGAAACCATGTTGGGTTAAACATGACATTTAGATGTGTAGGATGAACAAAGCCTGATAAATGTATAAGTATAAACTCTAGGCCTCAGGGGAAAGATCCAAGAAGCATGGGAATAGAGAGGACACTCATTAATGCTGGTCATTGGAGAAGCAAACCCTGGGCATATCAAAGTGCGCTATTAGCATTTGGGTAGGGAAGGAGTAGTGGATTGGGATCATATGATACTAGGCATCTAAGTATATGATTAGACAGATTAACTATACACTCCCTCTCTGCACTGCTCTGGAGGTAGTAGGTCCCGGACTAAGATGTCATATGCATCCAGACTTTCCACTCATCCTGACTTCATGTGAGTTTGCTACTGCTCCAAAGGATATGTGCTTTCACATAGGTTGGTACAGTGCTGGACCTGACAAGGTACTGCAGCAACACCTAAAAGATCACAGGACACTAGTGTTGTTAACTTTCCTTACAATACACTAGGAGAACAATACACACTGGTGAGTTTCCAGCTCAATTTCCTGCTCAAATGTTAACTTTTTACTAATGTCTTCCTGGCCACCTTTTCTGAAATTACAATCCCATGTCAGCACTAACGATGCTACGGTTTCTGCTTTTTTATGTTATTTCTCTTTCCGTTCCCTTTTTTCTTTTTGTGTATAGGGAGATAGAACACAGAGCCTTGCACAGTCTAGGCAGATGCTATACCACTGATCTAAATCCAAAGTCCTCCTGATATCCATATGGCCTGTTATATTCTTCCATCCTTTTGAAGCCATTTCTTTCTTGACTTTTTAATGCATGTTGTTTGGAAAGGTAAATTTGAATTGGGAAATGTGTGTGCTTTGCTCACTAACTGGTTTTCATTGTTCCCAACATGCAATCAATAACATTCAACAATATTTAATGAATGAATATGTTGTAAGGTTAATCCAGCCATGAGAAATAAAGAAACCACATTTTGAGAGGTTGAAAGCTGGTATCTGCAGGGAATCTCTTGTCAGGAAGACCTGTAGCCCTGCACACATACTAACACTGTTAGTAAACTGAGCCATGAGAACCAGAGAAGAAGGAAAGAGCAGAAAAACAACACCAGCAAACCAAATCAACTCCAATGGAGAGCTGAATTGGGAGGACCTCATGTTGACCAGAGGAGATCCAGGAGACAGGAGACACAAAATGAGGCATGGTATCATGGCACCTGAGTCGATCAGGGCCTAAACAGTGGCAGAGTCAGGGGGCAGGGTCATAGGAAACTCCAGAGTCTCCCAAGTTCAAGGCACATGACAGACAGGTCCAGTAACCTATTGTCCAAGTTTACACCCCTGCCTCTAGGAATGCAGGCACTCCCATCACCTGGGCGATGGGACTTCTCTTTCCACCATGAAGATAAGATGGTACCAGTTAAAACCAATTCCCTATCCGCCATGTGGCCAACATAGCACAGCTTTTGACCCAGAATCCTCACATCAGATAAACTGATTTAATGAAGAAAATAATTAATAAATGTTCATTCACTTATTACTCTTTATGATTTTGCATTTTTATTTATTTATTTACTTTTGGCAGTACTAGGAGTTTTTTAATTGTGAAAATACCGTACAGAGGGGTTACTATTACATGGGCAAGATAATGAGTACATTTCTTATCAAGCATTGTTACCTCCTCCTTTTTTTCCCCTTCCCTTCCTTTCCCATCCCTCCCACCCCCTTACCGATACTCCCACACCACCACCAAAGTTGTAAAGTTCGATTTACGACATAACGACTTGTACAACTCATTGTTGCAATGATTTTGCATTTTTATATAAGAATCCCTTAACCACAATAAATTCAGATGTGATTCTTAATAGCAGTTTTGGAATCCCTCTATGTGAGACCACCTGAGTCTCTCCCTCTGTACAGAATGGAAGACAACCAGCTTTGAATCATGCATAGGCTGACCCTGAAACATCTGTCTGTGGAAATTGCTGCTCCATACTGAATATCTGCTTGGGAAAGTTATGGCATTGAGCATATTACAAGATTGTAAATAGTAGTGACTTTGGAAGGAGAAGTGCATACAAGAGAGCTACTGGTCCTGCAAGTCTCCAACATGTATGAACAGATTCTAAACATGGAATTACATACCACTAAGAAAAAGAGACAGAGAAGCTGTAACGTGAAACATATGTCATATAGGAAATCCTTGAATAAAAACCAAGAATGAATATTTTGAAATCATGATCTATTTGAATATTTGGTGATGAGGCTCTTGAGTTTCCAGTATTTGTTGTGGCCCTATCTTTCCTGTAGCTAGCCAAATTCTCACCTGGGAACTCCTGATTGGCGCACTCTGCATATGTAATACTAGTTCTGGAGTCTTAATGTCAGCATCTTGCCTTCTCTTGGTACCACAGTTTTTGTGTCAATTTCTAATCTTCAATTCAGCACCATGAAGCTCTTGGCACTCTGGGCATTACATGGAATTTCTACCATCTTGCTTTCTGGTTTAAGTAAGAGTAAAGAAAAGTAAAGAAGGGAGAAAACAGTGGAAGGGAAGACACTGATCTTGATTTATTGTACTTATAACATATCTTCTGGAATTGAAAACCCCTTTGTGCAACTACTTAATATTATTTGATTTTCTCCTATAACTAAGGAGAAAGCTTTGTATTGGACTAGTAATCTCACAAAATGCCACTATCAGAGAAGGTCACCTATTTATGACAATAAAATAGATGAACAATAACATCTAGCCAAATCAAAAAAACCCCAACTCCTAAAGAAAAAAAAAAACAGAAAACAGAAAACCAAATCAATATCACTCACAAAATAGCAACCCCTTTTCTCCGAGATAACAATGTGACTGTTGCTACATTATGAGCTTGGCAGTATAGCACTTAAACCCTCGTCCACAGTACCTGCCTTCACACTATCCTTCCTTCCTTCTACCTTACTTTCCTTATTCCTCACATTTACTCAATCACAAATAATTGTCTTGTTTATACACCTAGTAAGCACTCAAGTGACATAAACTTCCTGTGTTAAGAATTTTCTAACAGCTTCTTACTAAGAAAACCCAGGGAAATCTCCTACTGTGTGTGTCCCTCCTCACTGAGAAAAGAAAGTTCAAACTTTTATAGCCACCACTGTCCTCTTGGAAGGATTGGTTGGAAGATGTGGTCTCACAACGGAGTAGTCATGATATGATATATAAGTATGAAAAAGTCCTTTACCTGGGGTTTGAACATATCACATATTGTGCAAATCAGCTTTTTGTAAATTTATTTAGAGAAGAGAATTGTCTGGTTCAGTTTTTCTCTCTGAGAGATGAAAAGCTTTGTGGCTGTGGTTTTGTGGAGAAATGGTAAAATGATGTTCCTGGTTGTTGTACATAATATTGCTGCTATTTGGATTTCTAAATTCTACATCTCTAACACCAAAAGACAGATGGGTTTACACCCTCAAGCTACATGACTGCATTACACGAATTCACCACTGTACAAGAATAACGTATAATGTTTTATACGAGTTTAATTGGTTGCATATATAGTGTGAGATTACTATGGGATTTTCTAAGACACATTATCTAATAAATGGAAACTCTTAAAAAAGATCTCTGTTCAATTAAAAATAAGAAGCATTGAAAGATACAAAATACAATGTGCTCAAAGGAGGTATAATCATGGATGATTGGGTAGGAACCAACCTTATCTGGACACTTGTGGCCAGGGAGAAGTAATACATGGTGGCCACAGGACTGTTAAAACATCCAAGTAGTATTAACTCTAAGTAATATTAACTCTAGGCACTTAACCCTGCTCTCGAGGACCTAACCTTAGGTCTGGCACTTGAATTGAACATTCATACAGACTTCCCCTTGAGTTAATTTAATACCCACATCAGTTACGACAATGGAGAAGTAGCTGCACATGTGTTTAACCAAACAAAGTACTGTACAGAACACTGGAAAACCCATAGTGTACAAATGCTCAGTTTCCTTTCCTTGGATTCCATCAGATGCCAACAAATATGCATGGGCCTTTCATGAACCAGCATCTCTATTCAACTGTGTGTGCTTTGTTTTGTGGTATTTTTTGAGGGGGTGGGGTCATATATGTTACTTTGGGTCAGCTGATCTAAAGTTGCATCACCATTTTCTTCCTCCAATTTTACTCTCCTTGCATCTCCCCTGTATTTGTTTTTAGGAGACTTTTCATCCTCAGACATGCCACATTGTCTGCTTCCTTTCTCTCCCTTCTTTATTCCTGTACTTTTCAAGGCACTGATTTTCTGAAAGAGTAGGTGTCATAAAGTGTTGTCATCCTTTGCTTCTAGGGCATTCTTCCATTATCTCTCATTGTGCACACCCCCTATACCTGCTAAACCAATGATGCAGTGTGCTCATTTATTCATGCATAGAGTTAATATCCTCTTTGCTGTTTGTTCTTGAACTTTTGTATGAGAGGCACAAATCTAGTGAGAACAGAATTGGTTCTTTATATCAGTGTTGATCTCACTCATTGGAATTCTTCTGACCTCACTACAGATATAGGAGGGAAGCACAGCTTTACTGACTCAGGACACAGGCCTTGTCACTGCTTTCTCTACTCTGATTTTTTCCAAAAAAAAGGAGGCCGGGAAGGGGGCCCAAAAAATGGCCGGAAAGTTGGCCACACCAAAACTTTAAAAAAGAAAAAAGAAAAAATGGGGTGAAGAAAAAAAAGGTTCCCCAAACTGCCAAAAAAGCCGGGGAATAAGCAAACCCCCCTTCCCAAAAAAAAAAAGAAAACCGGAAAAGAAAGTGGTGTCCGAAAAAGAACTAAAAAAAAAAAAAATTGAATTAAAGCACAGGTCATAGAATAAGAATCTGGCAAACATTGGAACTTCTGATGTTTACAAAGGGAAATCTGTTTTGCTGTTCATTCTGCTTGGTTGTCTCTTCCTCAAACTTCCAGGCATTAAGTAAGCCAGATTCCGGATTAGCAGCCCCTGGTTGTATGTTCTGTGGATTAAGTGTTCTGATGGAGAATCCTAGGGTCAGCACCTTGCTGTCTTCTGAAGCAACCTTCATAAGGCTGCTTGGTTTTCATTTATTATGAGGAAGTCCTTACAAACCTGGTTCTAGTGAGAATTTCTACTTTTCTAGTCTCTGGCAATACAGAAGTAAAGATTCTTACTTGAATAGAAGTTTGGAAGCCCTAGAAATAAATGGATTTACTGTTGGAAAGTTTGTCATCAGTGTCTAGAATGAGAATAGAGAACAAATCCTGTTGTGTAGTTCTCTACCTTTTCCATTCTTGCTCTGATTATGTGCTGTAGGCATCATTCACTCTGAGGATTTCCTCATTCTGTCACATCTTTCTTCTGTGCTAATGTTGACACTCAAGTGCATTATTGTGCCAGCTGAATACATTTAAGAAAATAATCAAATATATAATAAAAGAAAGCAAGAATAAGCACATATTGGGTTTCTTAAGTGTTTTACATTTGCGTATGTTTGATTTCCCTTAATGTATCTACTCAGTACTAAAACCTTTGTACTATGACTAGTAGATTGTTGATCATATTCTTGTTTCTTGTCATAGTACTGGCTATGGTCTATCTTCCTTCCCTCCCTCCACTAGATTGAAGATTGAACTGAGAGAGCCCAGGCTTACTTAGTTTGTATGCTCACAACTAGAGCTCTCCTATTTCACCTGTATCTCCTTTTTTTTTGCTGTTAATTAACTAAAATACCATGGTCTTTTCTTCCCCTTCTGGCTTCAAGTACAATCCTCCAGGTCTCCCCCTCCTAAGTAGTTGTGATTATGGGCCTGAGCCACTGGCCACTATATCTTATTTTCTTCTTGTCCTTGTGAGAATTCCACAATGGCACCCCATCTCTGGCACTGGTGAGCATTCTTTTGTGTTTCTTCTCCTGTTTATAATGCTCATTTTTTCTCTTTTTGGCCTCAACTCTGCCTAGTTCCTTCTAGACACTCTTAGCTATAAGATGGCTGAGCAGACACAATCAATGACAGATTTCCAAAGATGGACTCAGAATGAAGGACGTGTGTTCATGCATGAGCAGGACACACTTGTTTCCCTTAGAAACTGTCAACATCACTCTTTTAGCTTTTCCTCCTAACTTACTTACTTTAGGAGGTAAAATATTTGTTGTTTATTCTTCCCTATTTATTTTTGGTAATCAAGATTGAAAGCAGGGCCTTGGACTTGTTAATCAAGCATTCTATCACTGAACTATACCACAACTCAAAATAAACATTAAGAGGAATTGGCAATTAGATTACTTTATTGTACCAGAAGAGGTAGGTAAAGACTTTGAAAAGACAAGTAGAAGTGGAAACACTGCATGCTGATATTGGGACATATTGTTCAGTGTATACCAGAAAAGTTTGAAAGACTGGAGGTGAAAGCTGACCCATTGGGTCATCTTGGGGACTAAGGAAATATGGACCAGAATTAAAAAATGGACCTAATTGCTTAATGAATTTGCAAATTCCCAACCAAATTCTATGTATCACATAAAAACATAGCTTTAAAAGGATACATATTAAAGTCACCTTAACATGTAGAATAATCTCTAAGGGACACAGAACTTTCCTGTAAAGAGAAAGGATATTATCCATGTTCCCTGTGAAAGTTTGATTCTTGATAATAATTTCTAGTAACAATAAATTTTCTCTAATGAAAAGAAATATCACAACCAAGATGCCCTTAAAGTTGACCATAGAAAATATGCAACCTCTTGGCTCCTTTGAAATTTATATAATCAGTTGAATCTGAGGCCAAGAATTAGAGAGCAATGGGAAGAAAACCATGGTTTATTCCATGAAGGTTACTATGGCAATGGAGAATGAAAAGTTGTAAATACAAGTGAACTAAAGAAAGTACCTACTCATGTATAATGCTATTCTCTTGTAACAAGTCAGAAGCAGAAGTAGTTAGGTATTAGTTACAGCTGTGGTCATGGAGGTGTCAGCAGTAGAGACTTCTGCAAAAGCAGGTGAAAAGAGGACAAGAGTGTCTAGTAACACATGCTCTCTCTCTCTCTCTGTTTCTCTAGAGTGTCTAGTAACACATGCTCTCTTTCTGTTTCTCTGTTTCTCTCTCTGTCTCTGACTCTCTCTCAGAATGAAATGTGTTCATCAAGGATTAGACATGTATTCTTCCTTCCCATTTCATTCTTGTAATCCTGTAGGCAATGCAGCCACACCGGCATTCTACTTACAAAGTATTTCCATTCTTCTTCCTTCTACTCATGGTCTTGCTGGGACACAAATGATTTGGGGTTTCCCTCCATGTCTAATTACACTGATAGGGAAAATATTCAGAAGCAAAGAAGATCAAATCTACCTGAGTTCCTACTCACAAATATTGCAATAAGGGAATCCCACAGTCCCAAGAAATTAGGGAAGCAAGCATTGTTATGAGCATTACATAGATATAATACTTCTAATAGAAACTCTTAGATTCTTCTTTTTTACCAGACAAGGCTTGCTGTCCTGCACTTTGATCTTCTAGGTGACTAGATTCCTTCTTAAGCAAAACCTTTAGAGTATGGTCTTTTATTTTCAGCATATAACAATTGCTCTGGTTTTTACTTGTGACAGTGATTCACTACTAAAAAATTGCAAAAAGCTAGATAAATACTCATTTTTAAGTACACACATACACACATGAGTCCCAATGTTAGCAGTCATGATTTTGTGCATTGGGCTCAACAAATAATATCTAAATATTTCATAGTTCTGTATCTTGGGCTTCCTTTTCTGTTCTTATGCAAGAAATGAGATTACATACAAAATAAACTTGAATATAATCAGGAATGCAACATTCTTTCCCTTTGGCTTACGATTCTTCTAAAATAGAAGATGGGCATGAGATCTGAGAGGGAGGCAGGAAAGGAAATGACCATAGAAGGGAGGAGAAGAAGAACAGAGCAGTTTTCCAGTACTCAAGCTGTCTCATTTTTTAAATAGAGGAAGCAAAACACCAACTTTACAACTTTGGTGGGGGGAGAGGAGAATCGGGTGGGGGGAGGTGGGGAGAATATGGGAAGGGAGGCAACAATGCTTGATAAGAAATGTACTGGTTATCTTGCCCATGTAATTGTAACTCCTCTGTACAGTATTTTCACAATAAAAAATAGTAACCAAAATAAAATTAAAGATGTACTTCCATTGTAATAAGCTCTTCTGACAACTAATGATTCCCAGGACTAGTTTCCCTGACATTTGCACTGCTTCTTCCAAAGGTATCAGAAGTCATAAACACAAAACATGTGCAATACCATGTCTCCTATAAAAACTAATATTGTTATAGCAGCAAATCTGAAAAACAGCTTGTGTAAGTTAGGTTGGACATGTTGCCTTCCCTCTATTGTATTTGTTAAGGATATTTGTTCTCATACAGAGTAGATTCAACTCTGGTCTAAAGAACCAAAATATAAGAAGTGCTGCATCAAAATTTTACAGAAAGAAGTGCTGCTTCAAGTTCAATATCTTCAAGGGATGGTTGAACAATAGAAGATTAGTGTACCCTCCCCACCCAAAAAATGAGTGAAAGTAAGGTGTTTGCCAAAGACTCTTCATTTGACAGATAAACTAATTGAAGAAGAGGGAGACACAAAGGGTAAGGTGACTTGTGAGAGCAAATGGTGAGTTCTGTTCTGGCTGAAAGGAGTGTGGTAAAAGCAGCAAACGTCTCCATGCCCAGGCAAACAAAAATTTGACGAGATCTTTCCTTGTAAAGATAACTGTAGGATAAAATAAGCAAGAGCATGAAGCTTCTACACAAGAATTTAGAAAGAGGCCATCCACTTTAGAATCTTAACTTAGACTAGCAACTCTCAAATGACATTAAATCCAAATGAAATCCACAGGAAGGTAAGTTTTAATTTTTAAAACTATAAAGCACGATGTTTTTATCTAATATATTTGGATGCACATCTGATGGTGAACAATAACTGGGGGATTACAGAGTTTATGAGGGTCCACTTCATTAGTGTTATTTCTCATAGTTTGGCACAACATGGTCTGGCTTCTTCCAAAATAGCAAGAGAGCCAGTGATTTTCCACAGTGTGCGCAAGAGAAACCAGTGAGATTTCAATAAGTGGCCAGGAAATTGCATCTTGGGAAGACATATCTTTTTTAAAATTTTTATTGTAAGGGTGATGTACAGAGGGATTACAGTTACATAAGTAAGATATTGAGTACATCTGAGAAAGAAACATCTTGATTCCCCTGAACTTCAAACATCTGAATGGAATTCTGGAGAGTTTATTTATATATTTATTGTCAGTCATGGGGCCTGAACTCTGGGCCTGGGCACTATCCCTCAGCTCTTCACCTCAAGGCTAGCACTCCACCACTTGTGCCACAGCACCACTTCTGGCTTTTTCTGCTCATGTGGTGCTGAGGAATCAAACCCAGGACCTCATGCATGCAAGGCAAGCACTCTACCACTGAGCCACCTTCCCAGCCCCTCTGGTCATTTTTTTATTATTGCCCTTATATGAAAAATATGTTCATCATTATAAGATTCAATTTTCCAAGCTTTAAACTGTTTGCTTTATACACTGCTTGTGAGATAGAAAATAAAGAAAAAAAATACATACCATAACAAACAAAACAAAATGCAAATAGAAGAAAAGGGGCGTTTGGTTAGTTTACCAAGCCAAGCCCGGGAACTCAACGAAGGGCCACGGCACCGGAACCGAGCCGAGCTCAACGCAAACCCTACACCACACCAGCCAAACCACAACGCCACGCCTGACCTGTTCAGGTGATACGGAACAAACGAACCCAACGCAAGGCAAGCAAACAATCCACCACAAAACTAAACCACAACCCCAGGAATAGAAGATAAGATAATAAAAGTAAACTGAAAAGAAAAGGGAAAAAGAAAAGAAACGAAAATAGAAAATAAAACAGCACCCGAAAACAAAACAAAAAGAAAACAAAACAAAATAAAAATCAAATCACCTAACAAAACAACACTTCAAACTGTTTTCTATTTTGGATACTGTCCAAAGAAACAGAATTTTTACTTTCAAAGAGAAACAAGGAAAAAACATATTAGCATAGTTGGAGGTTGGCAAGTCTTGTTCAGGCAAACAGTCAGCTTCTGACAGGCATCTATAGTCCAGTTGCCAAGTGCAAGTCAGCAGGGAAACAGACTTCAGTCCTGAGAGCTGCTGCACATGTCTTCCCAGAATGGAGACGCATGCATGGTGTCCTGGGAAATCTTTCAGCTTAGGGGGTCTGGTTAAACATTCCCACATCTATCCCACATTGCTTCTTTGTATATTGTTATTAATTTTAACTTCCTTAATTTTCTTAAGTGTGATGAGCCATCCTACAAAATAAAGAACTGCAATATTTTGCTCATCTGTGGAAATTCAGTAAAGAAAAAGCAAACACACAAAACCCCCACAAAACGGCATGAAAAGAGAAGGGGAAGTACAAAGGAGTAAGCATCAAAAGAAAATATCAGATGAAAAGGATGGAGTAATGGAGGGGTGACTATTATAATAGTATAATCAATGTATATGGAAAAATATCAGAATCAAACTCTTTATTGGGTAAAATTAATGTGCACCAAGAAAAACATGAAATTACCTGGTGCCAGTGGCTCTTTCCTCCAATCTTAGCAGAAGTCATCCCAGTTAGTAAAGTTCATAAGAATCCCTCTCCAAAATAACCAGGAAAAAGTAAGCTGGAGATACTTACATTCTTGTATAATTTATAGATATAGTGTGAAGAAAAAAAAGATAAGAACTATCGAACAAAGCTGCTAGAGGTGACCAAGAAACAGAAGGCAATAGATTAGGTCAATCTGTCTATGGCCATACCACCCTGAATGCGCCCCATCTCGTCTAGATTAGGTCAATCTGTCTAAGCTCTCAGATATGCATGTGTGACTTGCCATGGTTAGAACCCTGTGGACAAGCAATATAGTCACAAAAACAGCCTCTCAGGAGCTTAAAACAGGCCATATGGAGGATTGTTACCAGGAGAACAGGAGATAGCCAATAAAGTGAGTGAATGAAGATTAATATGGTCAAGTGACTTTATATGTACATATGAAAATAAATGAACCTGATTCAAATTGTTTTATGAAGGGCAGGGAGAATTGAGGGAGAGAGAAAAACTGGGCAAGTCTGATCAGGGTATGTGGTATGCATATGTAAAAATGTCATAATACAACCACCCATTCTCAACAAATTTCTGGTAATGAAAATTTTTATAAAGCCATTCCCTGTGATCTGGTGTCTTAGACTCAAGTATGATGAAAGTCTCTGTACTCTTAGAGGTATCCTTCTTTCTTTCTGTGTTGTTTTGAAATTCTTCTAGACTAGAATTATCAGTGATTTCAATGTGTTTTACTAGTATTTTTTTGGTACAGATCATGGAATTTGGACTCAGAGCTTGGGTGTTGTTCTGAAGCTCTTTTGCTCAGGTGAGCCCTCTATCACTTGTGTCACAGCTCCACTTCCAGCTTTTGTGTTTTTAGTGATGAATTGAGTTAAGCATGTGTTGGGCAATTCTGCCCTGCCTGGCTTCAAATCACAATCCTCAAGTCTCAGCCTTCTGTGTATCTAGGATAGCAGGCATGTGCATCAGCTCCAGGCTGTTTCATTTTTCCCCTTGGTCCAAGAATGGGACAGGAATTGGATACCTGATGCTCTCACAGGTTGACTAGCACTCTCCCAACAGAACCATGCCTCCAACTTCAAGGCATTCTAATGATTGGCTCAATAGCCAGAATAAAAAGAGACCCTTTAATAATAACACAGAATTCAGAATTAGTGAAATACACCTGAGAAACAAGGACCTATAACAAAGACTGTGACATACAGCTATGGGTTATTTTTATTCTCTCATATACTGTTTAATCAACTTACTAATCTTATTTTGTATCATGTACAGACCAATGTTAGATATCACCCACAGCATTGTAAAGAATAGAATTCTGAGAAATAAACCTACACAGTGATGATCATACTGATAAAAAGTGCCAAGCCCACATGTTGGATAAAAGATGATTTCCTCTATAGAATGCATGTACACATGAAGAACAATACAACTAGGATCAATTTCACTCTCTCACTTTAAAATAAATCAACCAAAATGGAAGACCTCAATCATCAAAACTTCTAGAGCAAAACACTGGGAAATATGGAAAGGTACAGAAATGAGCATGCACACTCTATGAGATTCTGTTGGCCATGGAAATAAGAACAAGGCTTGACATATGGGATTACATCAAATTGAACTTCCATAAGGTAGGACAGAGGAAAGGAAGTGTGTTGTGTATTAAACATAATTGAAGTGATTACTATGATAGTAAATAATAAAACCCATTGAGTACCAATTATAGAAGGAAAAAATTTGAAACGACAGTGGGGTATCAAATCTGATTTGTTCCCAATGTGGTTACACCTTCATTCTTCCCACAAACTTCCTAGGTTCCTCATCCCAAATCCCCTATCCTTGCTGTAACACCAAAATTTGGGGGTCCCTCCTTGTACCATGCCACAGAGGAGAGAGAAAAGCATTTTGTTCTCAGAAGGAACAAGAATATCATAGCTGGGCTGTTATTAACAGACACAGCTGCTCAGAAGCAGTAAGGAAATCCCATAGTCCACAACCTTAACTGTCAACTCACAGATAGGAAATAAACATTGCTGTGGATCTTGAACATGTGCACCACTGCTAACAGCAAATGTTAGACACCTTCTTGTATTCCTTTTCTTTTCTTTCTTTCTTTCTTTCTTGCTTGCTTGCTTGCTTGCTCTCTTTCTTTCCTTTTTGGTTTTTGTGGATCCTAGGCTAGAACTCAGAGCCTGAACTCTTGTCCTTTAGCTTTTATACTCAAGTCTAACTCTCTATCACTGGAGCCACATCTCCAATTCTAACTTTTGGTGGTTAATTGGAGATAGGAGTATCAGAAATTTCCTGCCTAGGCTGGCTTGGAAACTCAATCCTCAGATCTTAGCCTCTTGAGTAGCTGGGATTTTAGGGATAAACCACAGGTGCCCCAGCTCAAAATATCCTTCTTTAACATTGTAGTATAGTCCTGGACCCTACCTTTCCAGGGGGTTGAATCTCCTCATTAAACAACACCTACAGCATGTATCAGTTATTCCTTCATTCAAAGAAGTGAAAATTCCTCCACTTTAAAGACAAGCCACATATCTAGTCCTTCTAATAACTGAGGACACATACACATTCATCAAAGCACTCCAGCCACTGTTAGACTCATGGTTGTGCCATTAGGTGAGGAACAGTGAATAATATCTTTGGAATTAAAAACTCTGTCGGTGGATTCCTTTCTATATAGGTCTATAAGAAATGCAGTTATCTGCATTCAAAATGAACTTGATCACCAGGAATGTAGCTTTCCTTGGCGTTTGCTTAGAAATCCTTATGACTGAGAATATGCAACAGAAGCTCACAGGGATGGGAAATGGAGATGGAAAGAAGGAGAAGAATGGAAGAGCAGATTTCCAGTACCTGAGGTGTCAGATGGAAGAGCTGGTGTCTCATTCTCTAGAAGACAAAAAGAAAAAGAAGATGAAACGTGGTCATTTTTAGAGAGAAGACAGAAGATGACTAATACTGGAAATGTTCACACATGGAAAGCATTTGTCCTGCATGGCCATATTGAGGATAAAGCAGATGCCCACATGAGGGAAATGTGGTTCTCTTTCACTTCCTGCAATAAACCACTGATTCCTTTCTTAATCCGATTTTACTAACAGTAGTTAGCACTAGAGAGCCAAGTTGACAATGGAGAAACTACCTGACTGAATTAGATAACTTAAGTCTCCTGAGTTAAGTCATCTCAATAGTCACCCAGAGATGGAATCAGGTACACAACAATGGGTCAAGAAGTGACAGTATCCTGGTAACTGCTAAGAACAAAGCCCCAGACATGCTATTTTTTTTTTGTTATATTCTACCTCAAAACTTCCATTCAGGTGGGAACTTTTACTTACGACCAGAAACTAGGATGGTAGAAACTCCCAGCAATACAAAGAGTACCAAAAACTTCATGGTACTGAGTTGAAGATTAGGAATCACGCACAAGAAAACTCCAGTACCAGGAAAAAGCAAGATGCTGAGGCAGATGCCAGTGGCTCACAACTGTAACCCTAGCTACTCAGGAGTCTGAGATCTGAGGATCACGGTTCAAAGCCAGCTGGGGCAAGAATGTCCATAAGACTCTTATCTCTCATTAACTATGGGGAAGTTAGAAGTGGCAGAGCACTAGCCTTGAGATGAAGAGCTCAGGTTCAGGGCCCAAACTCAGAGTTCAAGGCCTGCTACTGGCAAAAAAAAATAAATTAAATTAAAAAAGGAAGGTTCAGGGCTGGGAAGGTGGCTCCGTGGTAGAGTGCTTGCCTTGCATGCATGAGGCCCTGGGTTCGATTCCTCAGCACCACATAAGCAAAAAGATAAAAGCCGGAAGTGGTGCTGTGGCCCAAGTGGTAGAGTGCTAGCCTTGAGCTGAAGAGCTGAGTGACAGTGCCCAGGCCCAGAGTTCAGGTCCCATGACTGGACCCAAAAAAAACAAAACAAACAATAAAAGCAAGGTTCTAAGAAGAGGAATTGGGAATTGACATTATATATGTTGCATGTACCAATCCAGAATTGGCACTTGGAACCCTGGATAACTTCTACCAGGAAAATTGATGCTCAGTGAAGAGAAAAGAATCAAGAGCACTGCCAGAAACATCTGAAAAGGTTATGGCTTTCCTTTGTGGACTCTGATGATGCTTCATTTCAAAGATGTCATGGGATTTTTTTCTTTCATTTTTTTTGGCCAGTGTGAGGCTTGAACTCTGTGATTTGGTGCAGTCCCTCAGCTCTTTCGCTCAAGGCTAGTGCTCTACCACTTGAGCCACAGCACCACTACTGGTTTTCTGAGTGGCTTATTGCAGGTAAGAGGCTCACGAACTTTCCTGCCTGGGCTGGCTTTGAACAACGATCCTCAGATCTCAACCTCCTGAGTAGCTAGAATTAGCCACTGGCACCTGACTGTCCTGTTTTAACTATGTTCCAGGGAACGATTTCTCCTTCAGGTATTTCTCCCCATGTAACTTGGAGCTCCATTGTTGTCATCTCCACTTATACATTGGAGCTGTCACAGACCAATCTCTCTGATCTATAAACCGCTCCTTCCAAAGTTACCCCAATTTAATCTTATGATATTTTCAGCCCCAATACTTTTTGATGAGAATTCTTGGGATAACGCATCGAAGTCCAGGGACCAGAGTTTCCAGGCCAGTCTGTCCTTCCTCCATCTGGGACTTCCCTTCCAGACCTATGGAGAAGCTCATGTGGCCTCAGGCAGAGGAATTCCAGAAACTCTATCAAAAGTCAAATCTGACCTCACTGCATTTAAAAGATTCTTGGATAAGAATGTAAGAATCAGCCAGGCGCTGGTGGCTCACGCCTGTAATCCTAGCTACTCAGGAGGCTGAGATCTGAGGATCGCGGTTCAAAGCCAGCCCGGGGAGGGGAGACCATGAGACTCCTATCTCCAATAAACCACCAGAAAACCGGAAGCGGTGCTGTAGCTCAAGTAGTAGAGCGCTAGCCTTGAGCTGAAGAGCTGAGGGACAGCGCCCACGCCCAGAGTTCAAGCCCCATGACCGACAAAAAAAAAAATAAAGAATGTAAGAATCTAAGACTAAGAAGGGAAAGAACATTTATCAATTGTTGCATTTATTGATTCAGTTTAATGAATCTAAAATAGTGACAAAGCATTAACATCTGTCACTGAAAAACAGTAGTGAGCAAAGCATAGCAACATTTTAATCCTTAAATACTTTTTAGAATAGTATATTGAAGCCAAGTGCCAATAGCTCACACCTGAAACCCTAGCTCTTCAGGAGGCTGAGATCTAAGGATCATGGTTCAAAGCCACCCTAAGCAGAAAAGTCCAAAGACTTTCATCTCCAATTAGCTATCAAAAAGAAAGAAATGAAACAGCTGGAATTGGAGTTGTGTGGTAGCCCAAGTGGTAGTGTGTTAACCTTGAGCCAAAAAATCTTAGGACAGTGGTTAGGCCTTGAGTTCAAGCCCTAAGTCGGGCGTGCGCGCGCGCACACACACACACACACACACACACACACACACACACACCTGAGCTAGGACTGTGGCTCCATGATAGAGTGACTTGATTAAATGTGTTCAGTTTTACCCCACCCTCCAATGCTACACGAAAACAAGCAAAAACCACTGAAAAAAGCAAAAAAACATTAAAATCAGTTGAGGACCTCAGTTAACCACTTTCTCAGGATCTCTCTACCAAACTGACAGGAGTTGAAGTGTGTTCTTGAGTCACCTACTTCCTGTGAGGTCACTGAGTACCACTCACACGGGCACTGCCACTCACCAGACAGGTGAGGGAATTATTGTCTTGCTAAAGAAAGAAGAAATGTCTATCAGTCAGGAGACAGAAACCTCACAGTGAGTTAATCAGGAAACATTTGATATGCAAACAAATACCAATAAACATATAAGTATAAACCCTAGATCTAAGAAAAAAAGATCCAAGAAGCAAACAGTACAGTGGGAGCAGAGAAGACAATCCTTAAAGCGGGTCATTGGAGAGACTCAAAAATAAAACCAAAACTGGGCAGCTCAAAGTGTGGTGTTAGGCCAAGCTGTATCATCTCAGCAGTTTATGGAGAGGCAAAGAACAAGACCCAGAGTTCAGAGAGGAACAGATAGTCAGTATCTGGGTTACTGAGCATGTAAATGCATCTAAGAGGGTCATTGGACACAGGGTCAGCCTCAATTTTGAGGCTGTACTTTTGTGAGATTTCCAGATTTTCATGACTCTGAGTCAGGCAAAAGTAAGAGGTAAAAGGGAGAATT
>NW_012267371.1:2940242-2941951 GCF_000151885.1 Dipodomys ordii | reverse complement strand
CAGCTTGGTACTGGCACAAGAACAGACCTCAGGACCAATGGAATAAAATTGAAAACCCAGAAATGAACCTACAGACCTATAGCCATCTAATCTTCGATAAGGGATCTAAAAAAAATAAAGTTCATTTTTCGACATAACATCTTGTACATCCCAACTTGCAATAGGTTCACCTGTATCCTTATTTAAACAATTGGTTTTTTTCCCTTTCCCTCCACAAATTATAACAACATCAAATACAGTGAACAGGGGTTATACCGTAGGGGAGGGACATAGAAAGCAACAAAGAAATTATCTTTTAAATCTGTTAGAAACAATCGCAAGAAAGAAACAAACATTTGAGTCCTGTGGTTTAAAAAAAAAGGGGCCAGGGTGAAAGGGAAGGCCACTTTCTATCCAAATACTTCTGTATTCTCCACTGATACACCACCAATTTCGGCTAATGCTCTCACTGAGAATTGTCAATAAAAGGAGAAGCCAATTTTCAATTGTTATTTCAAGATAATAACAGAGTCCCTCCAAACTGTGTGTGGCACAAAAGATATAATTTTTGTAAACATGAAAATCACTGAAATATTTAAAGAGAGAGACAACTGAGGACATGTTTTCTGAATGTTGAGGATTCCCTAGGACTGCATGTTTTCTAGAGTTAGGTTAGCATTGCAGCTTGGGGATCTGGTTGGTTCTAACACTGGGATGCAATTGCAAGTTAGTTATTTTTCATTTTGTTTTTATTTAATAACTTGAGTTTGTGACCACAAAAGACAAGTGGTTTAACATGTGTGTCAGTGAAGTGCTGAGACCTACCAAAGAGCAGCAGCGACTCCTGGGAGACCACAAGACTTCTGTGTTCACTGTTTCTCCCACTTTCCTTCAAATGCACTAAGGTATTGATCATTGGGCATAAGTTTACAGTACCTTTGCCTCTGTACTTTCTTCATGCATTTTTACTGTTATTGTAAAAGTAAAGTGCAGAAGGGTTGCAGTTATACAAATCACATAAAGGAGTACATTTCTTTTTGGACAATGTCACCCCTTCTCTCCCTCTCTCCCAGGTTTTTCCTTTCATCCTCACCTACATGCTGAATGGTTGATTTTTAACATACAGTCTAGTGAGTACTGCTGTTGCATTTGTTCACCTTTGGTCCCACCCTCCTGTGCCTTTTTCCTTATCCTCCTACAGATGAATAAATGAACAAACAAGACAGAAAGAAAAAGGCAGGTGTCAGTGTCTCATGTCTGTAATCCTAGCTACTCAGGAGCCTGACAACTGAGGATTGTGGTTCAAAGCCATACAGTAAAGGAAAGTCCATGAGAATCTCATCTCCAATTAACTAATCAGAAAAGGATGGAAGTGGCACTGTGTCTCAAGTGGTGTAGCACTAGCCTTGGCAGAAGAAACTAAGGACAACACCTAGGTCCATAGTTCAAGCCCCAGGACCAGCAAAAAAAAAAATAAGTAGGAAATGAAAACCAGAACAAATGAAGAAAAATCCCTCTTGTTTCCATTTCCTGAAGTTCGTTTCAATAAATATATTTTTTTTTTTGGGTCCGGTCGTGGGACCTGAACTCTGGGCCTGGGCGCTGTCCCTCAGCTCTTCAGCTCAAGGCTAGCCCTCTACCACTTGAGCCACAGCGCCACTTCCGGCTTTTTTCTTTTTGCTTATGTGGTGCTGAGGAATCGAACCCAGGGCCTCGAGCATGCAAGGCAA
>NW_012267371.1:2931676-2939097 GCF_000151885.1 Dipodomys ordii | reverse complement strand
CACATGTATGGTGTATAACATGTGAACACTGTTATATATAACAGACTGTGATAGACAATTTGCTCCAGGAAAGTTAGAATGAACTTGTGACTTAGAAATTATGTAACTACTTAATCACAATCAAAAAAAAAAAAGAACTTCGGGGAAGGGAGGGAGGGAGGGGATGATAGGGGGAAAACAATGGAGGGGCTAACAATGTTCAAGAGGAAGTATACTCATTACCTCACTCATGTAACTGTAACCCTCTGTATAGTATCTTTACAATAAAAAAAAAGAATATCCTGCTTTGGACTCCCTGTGTGTGAATGCCTAGAGACCTGTATAATTTATCATTTACAAGTATATTTGCTTTTTTTATACTATCTATTGTGTTTACTTGTAGATGTATAGACACATTCTGGCTACCACAAATGAAGGGAAACATGCAATCTATATTTCTTTGGGTCTAGCTTACTTAGCTTACAATAATTTTTTTGAAAAATCTTTCCATTCTCTTACTAATGGTATAACATCATTCATTCTGATGGGTGAGTGGAATTCCACTGTGAATATCTCCCACATTTTCTTGATCTATTTGTCCACTGAGGAGCATCTGGATTGTTTCCATTTCTTCGTTATGGTAAACAATGCTGCAATGAACATGGTAGTCCTGGTAATTCTCATGTGGTTTTGTTTGTGTTCTACTAGACAAATGCCCAGGAGTAGAATTGCTGAGTTATAAGGAAGTTCTCTTTTAAGTCTTTTTAAGGAACCTCCATAGTGCTGTCTGGAGTGGGTGAACAAGTTTAAATTCCCACCAACAATGTAATAGAGTTTCCTTTTGGCCACATCCCTGCTAATATTTGATATTATTAGTTTTCTTGATAATAACCTTTCTTACTGGGATCAGGAGGAATCTCAATGTTGTTTTGCATTTCCTTTATGGCTGGAGATGTTGAATGTTTCTTGGCCATTTTCATTTCTTCTTCTGAGAATTCTCTCTCTTAGTCTTTAGGCCTTTCTTAATTGAGTTGGTGTCTCTTTAAATTTTAGCTTTTCATCTTTAGTCCCTCCATGTTGAGCCTCCTCTTTTACTCCTAAAGACAGATAAATGAAAGAACAAGACAAAAAGAAATCAAAAACAGGAACACACCCAAAAAGATATACACATATGAATATATGTATATATCTGGAGGTGCATGTATATGTACATATATACAGAGATGGGTAGGTATAAATATATATATATATATATATGTATCTGTTTATATGTATATATATGTACATACATGTATTTATATATGTTGCCTTTTGGATCCTCTTCTCTGAAAGTGCAATCCCATTTCAAGGTTTCTTCTTTACTTCTTCTTTCTGTATTAATTATTTTTTCTCTTAGTTCCTGTTTATTACTAATGACTAGAATTGAATATGCACATGATAGAAAAGTGCTCTTCCATCTGAATACCTACCCAGTTCTCCATTGATATTCAATATGAGAATATTTCACCTCACATATGAGTCATTGAATTTTTCCTTCCCCTTTCTGTCTTTACATTCTTGGTTTTTGAATGTACTATATTATGACAGTTATGTATGAAATGTAATGTTTCCTTGCTTGGTCCATTAGTGTTTTTGTTAATTGTTTCTTATACTGGTAATGCTCAATCTGAATTGTCCAGTGAATAAACTGGTTCAATAAATACAACAAATTTTTGTACAGATTCATTCTCTTCTTTTTTTTTTTTGTCAGTTGTGGGGCAGGAACTCAGGGCCTGGGTACTGTCACTCAATTCTTCAGCTTAAGGTTAGCACTCTACCACTTGAGCCACAGCACCACTTTCCGCTTTTTCTTCTTATGTGATGCTGAGGAATTGAACCCAGGGCCTCATGCATGCAAGGAAAGCACTGTACCACTGAGCCACCTTCCCACCCCTCATTCTCTTCTTACACTTGGATTTTGCTCCCCCTACTCCCCCTTATGTGTGTGTGCTTGTGTGTGTGTGTGTGTGTGTGTGCATGCACACGCGCATGCATGCACACAGTACCAGTTCTGGGCTTGAAGTCAGAGCCTAGTTGATGTCCCTGAACTTCTTTTGCTCAAAGTTATTTCCCTACCTCTTGAGCCATAACTCTACTTTTGTCTTAAGTCTGGCACATAAATTGACATTCATACAGACTTGCCCTTGAGTTTATTTAATAGCCCATAACACTTACCATAATAGCTGGACATAGGTTGGTCCAGTGAATAGAAAGACAAAGTAGTGCCCAGAACCCTGGAAAATTATAGTGTACAAATGTTCAGTCTCCTTTCATTGGATTACATCATATGTAGTCCCATATATGAATGGGGACTTTCAAGAACCAGCCTTATATATTCAAGTTTGTGATTACTCTTTTTGTTTTTTTGTGGGGGGTTTGGATTGGGTTTTTTAGACATGCTACTTCGGGCCAACTGATTAAAAACTGCATCTCCATTTACATCCTCAGAGTTTACTGTCCTCACATCTCCCCTGTATTAGTTTTTAGGAAACTTTTCATCCTCACACATGACACATTGCCTACTTTTCTTCTTTCCCTTCTTTAATCCTGTACGTTTAAAGGCACTGATTTTCTGAAAGAGTAGTTGTCATAAAGTGTTGTCCTTTGTTTCTAGGGCATGCTTCCAATATCCTTCATTGTGCTCCCCACTTAATACCTGCTGAATCAATGATACAGTGGGCTCATTAATTTATGCATATCAGTTAATTTCATATCCTCTTTGCTCTTTAGTCTTGAACTTTTATAAAAGAAGTACACATTTAGTGAGAACCGAATTGGTTCTTTGTACCAGTGTTGATTTCACTCACTCTGAATTCTTCTGACCTCACAGCAGATACAGGAGGGAGGCCATTATATGAAGAATGCAAAGCCTGAATGACTCAGAACTCAAGGCTTGGAATTACCTGCTCTACTCGGACTCTATTCAGGATGATGTGGGCTGTGTGCCTGTACTTACACATGTGCTATAAGTTTGTCGCATCTAAACCTTTAAAAAAAATGAAGGTTTGTTGTATCAGGCTAGTTGGTCATGGGCTTCTCCAACTTACCAGAAATGCTGGAGACTGTGCAAGCTCTGTTTCCCACAAGGAAGAAGAATCCTTGAAGAGAAGTTGTTATCTGAAAAGTACTTCATGTGATAAACAGTTGCATTAAAACACAGGTCATAGACTAAGAACCTGGCAGGCATTGGAACTTCTGATATTTACAAAGGGCAAAATGCTGTGCTGTTCATTCTGCTTGGTTACTCTCTTCCCCATACTTCCTGGAATTAAATAAGCCAGATTCAGGATTGGCAGCAACTGATTGTGTGCTCTGTGCATTAAGTGTCTTGATGGAGGATCCCAGGTTCAGCACCTTGCTGTCTTCTGAAGCAACCTTCACAAGACTGCGTGGCTTTCATTTACTACCATGAAGTCCTCACAACCCTGGTTCTAGTGAGAATTTCTACTTCTGGTCTTTGGCAATATAGAAGTAAGGATTCTTACTTGAACAGATGTTTGAGACTACTACAAATAAATGTACCTACTGTTGGAAAGTTTGTCATCAGTGTCTGGAGCAAGACTAGAGAACATCTTAATGTTGTGTCGTTATCTACCTTTTCCATTCTTGTTCTGATTATGTGATGTGGCCTTCATTTGCTCTGAGGATTTCCTTGTTCTGTCGCATCTTTCTTCTGTGCTAAGGTTGACACTCAAGTACATTATTGTGCCAGCTGAATATATTTAAGAAAATAATCGAAGGTATAATTTAAGGGTGGCAAGACTAGACATATTTTAGATTTCTAAGTGTTTTATATTGACTGTACATCTGGTTTCTCTTAATGTGTCCACTCAGGTCTAAAGCCTCTGTAGTATAACCATCTAAAATGTTGATCACATTCCTCTTTCTTGTCATACTACTAGATATGGTCTATCTCCCTTCCCTCCCTCCACCAGATTGAAGACTGAACTCAGGGACCTCAGGGTGGTTGGCTTGCATGCTCAAACTGGAACTCTCCTATTGGAGTCATACCTCCTTTCTTTTTGTCAGTTAATTAACTAAGGTATCATGGGTCTATCTTCCCCTACTGGCTTCAAACTGCAATCCTGCAGGTTTCAGCCTCCTTTGTATTCTGATTATAGGCACGAACCACTAACCAATATAGCTTATTTTCCTCTTGTCTTTGTGAAAATTGCACAATCGCTACTGCATCTCTAGTACTGGTGAGTATTAGCCTTTCTTCTCCTGTTTGTACTGATCTTTTTTCTAGCTTTAGCCTCAAGTCTGTCAACTACCCTGCAGATACTCTCAGCTTAAGGACTGTTAAGCATAAAGAATCAATGACAGATTGGCAAAAATGCACATCGGATGAAGGATGTGTATCCATGCATGAGCAGGACAAACTACTTTCCCTGAAGAACTGTCAACATCTGTCCTTTAGCTTTTCCTCTTAAGTCATTTACTTCAGGAGTTAAAATGGGTTCTGTATATGGTTTATCAATTTATGTTTCAGGATAGAATTTGAAACCAGGGCCTTGACTTGTTAGGTAAGCACCCTATCACTGAATCTACCCACAACCCAAAATAAACATTTTAAAAATGAAAGAAAAGAAAAAGAGCAATTTGCATTGACAAACATATCCTTGAGCACCAGTGGAGTAAGACATGGAAGTGAAATTACTTTAAAATACTTGGATGCCTAAAATGTCATACAATTGTTATGGAAACTTGTTCATCTCAGATCAATCTTTGGTATCTAATCACCAAAATACACTTAATCGGTAAAGAAAATAATAAAATAACTTTTTCTTATGTAGAAGAGGGTGAGATTCTTCCGTGTTATGCTACAGAAAAAACAACACAATCTGTTTTTTTCCTCTTCTGTTCAAACCTTGAAGCTATATAGGTTTCTGTTTATTGTTACATACTGAATTCTTTCTTCATCTTTGGTTTTAGTTCTCTTTTTATTTGTAAAATATTTAGATCATCACTCTAGTGCTCACAATTCAGGAATTCTATCATACCCCCCTGTATACTCAAATATTCATTTTTAATAAAAGTGATTTATCTTGCATGGCTTATTTTTGAATTCTATATGCTGTCAGATGTCACTAAAATTAGTGGCATCAATCGCTATTAGTTCTGATTTTGACCAAATGAAGCAGGAGCTACTTTGTTATTCTTGGTAAATGCTCTTGACAATAATTATTTTCATACAGTATTTTTTTTTGGTCAGTTGTGGGGCTTGAACCTTGGCTTGGATGCTGTCCCTCAGCTCTTCATCTCAAGGCTGGTGCTCTACTACTTGAACCACAGAGCCACTTCCAGTTTTCTAAGTGGTTTATTGGAGATAAGAGTCTCATGGACTTTCATGCCCCAGCTGGCCTTGAACCATGATCCTCAGATCTCAGCCTCCTGAGTATCTAGGATTACAGGCATGAGTCACCATCACCTGGCCTAACCAGTATCTTTGAAATTCCTGTGCAACATTCTTCGTGCTGGAGATGGCCTCTACTTTTCTAGGTTCCCAGAACCATGTTCAGGTTATTTCAACTACTAGATTCCCTGTTTCCCAAGAGAGCTCCCTTATCTCTGATCAGCTATTCTTCAAATAGTCATCTGAGTGCCATTAGCATATTCTTGTAATCCTAGCTGCTTAGGAGGCTGAAATGTAAATCTAAGCATTGTGGTCCAAAGCTAACCCAGGAAGGAAAGTCCATGAGACTTTTATCTCCAATTAACCACAGGAAAAAAAGTTCAAAATGGACCTATGGCCCAAGTTGTAGTAAATAAAGTTAAGGAAGAGAGGTCAGTCCCTGTGTTCATGCCCCAGGAACAGCACTATATAAATAAATACATACAAACATAAATACATAAATAAATAAATAATCTTACCTATACTCAGAAATTGTAATTATTATGGATTTCTAGTGTGTTTAAATTTTACATAATTAAGTAACAGAAACTTCACCTTTTGTCTCTTGCAATATTGTGTTTATGATAGTAACTATTTTTCATAAGTTATCCAAGTTTCACCATTTTAAAATGAGACATGGTTTACAGTGTAATAATATGGACTAGGAAATTCTCTCACATTGATGTGCTCATCAATACAAGATACAAACATTCTATTCGATTCTTTCATGGTGTACTTCAAACCAAACTATCAATTTCATTTTATTTTTTAGCGACTTAAATGTGAAAGAAAAAAAGCTTTTCTTATTATCTGGACACAATCCTGTCATAGCCTGGCAACCTCCTGTAATTTGGGCAGAATATTTTATCTTCAACCTTGCCAGTGCATTCTCTTTGTTGGACCCAATAATCTCATCCATCAGTGACAGCAATGATGTGAAACAAAAACCCCAAATCTAATCACAACTTTGTTTAGGTACCAAATGAGGATATTTTAAAACTACCAAGAAGCAACCAGCCCCTCTCCAAGCTATGGAGGACTGCCACTTTACCGCCCACTACAGGTATAGCCTCACCTGGTTATTTCCTAAAGACAGTTTCTCAGAACACCTAGACATACTAATAAAGAGCTAGGCACCTGATACTCTTCCACGTAAACCTCGAGTTTGGTCTTTTTGCTTTTTTCTTGCAGATAAGAGTTTTTATCAATTAGTCTGCCCAGGTTGGATGCAAACTGTAATCCTCAGATCTCAGCCTCTAAAATAACTAGGATTAGATGTGTGAGGCACCAGAGCCTGAGCTATTTCTATTTCTCTTTGCATTTTTGAGCATTGATTAAAAAAATTTCTAACAAATTATTTGGTAGAATTAAATACAATATTGTTTTCATAATATTGCTCAATTCTTCATAGTACCTTTAAGTTGTATAAGTCCCATCATCTTTTATTAAAAAGTTAGCAATCTATCAGCTAACAAAGGTTTAACACAACTGGATTTGCATGATGATTGATTGCTCAGTCACTAGAAACATTCACATTTTTAGCCTTCATGTCATATTCATAATAACTCTGTGAGAAACCCGATGATTTCACAGATCATGGAAATGAATGTATTCTGCATGGACAAGAAATGTAGTCTCCTTTACAAAGGATAGATATCAGTTAGCTTTGAACATGTTTTAAAATGTGGGAAATAAGTGGGGAGTTTTTCTACTTCAGCTGTCTGTATCCATGTACCCATAATACATGTTCCCCCACCCCATCCCCCATTTTAAGATTACTGACATACTCTCTCTACTATCCATCACTTATTTAGGAACTGAATGCTACATAGTAATCAATCTAACTTAATGTATTAATTTTTTTATTTTATTTTATTTGTGAACATGCTGTAGAGAGGGGTTACAATTACATGTGCAGGATAATGCGTACATTTCTTACCAAGCATTGCAGCCTCCTCCTTTGTTTACCCTTCACATCCCTTCCCAGCCTCCCCCCTCCTCCCCAATC
>NW_012267371.1:2926483-2930103 GCF_000151885.1 Dipodomys ordii | reverse complement strand
GGAGCTAAAACAATAGAATGGAAGAAAGACAGCCTCTTCAGTAAATGATGCTGGCAAAATTGATTAACTACATTTAGAAAACTAAAGCTAGATCCTTATATATCACCCTGCACCAGAATCAGCTCCAAATGGATCAAAGACCTCGAAGTCAAAGCAGACACTCTGAAAACATTACAGGATGGAATAGGAGAAACCCTAGGTCTCCTTGGCTCAGGCCGAAATTTTCTGAATAGAGACCCGGAAACACAACAAATCAAAGAAAGGTTAGACAAATGGGATCGCATAAAGTTGCAGAGCTTCTGCATGGCAAAGGACATGGCTAGCAAGATCAATAGAAAGCCCACGGATTGGGAAAAGATCTTTACTAGCCATACAATGGACAAGGGTCTCATATCTTCATGTATTAATTTTATGCATTAGTCCATGGAAATCATCAAATAACTAATGTGATGTAAAAACTGTATACTATATGACCACTAATAAGCAGGTTTAAAAGTGTAAAATGAAAGAGTGGGCTCATGCTTGTAATCCTAGCTACTGAGGAAACCGATATGAGGATTGGGGTTCTAAGCTCACTGGACAGAAAACTCCATGAGACTCTTATCTCCAATTAACCAATAAGTGGCTCGAGTGGTAGAGCCCTAGTCTTGAACCATAAATCTCAGAGACAGTTTCTAGGTTCTGAGTTAAAGCCTTGGAAACATTTGGCCCCCAAGTAATGTAAATCAGAGAACAAAACAGAGGTGATTTCACCCTACCAGAGAAATGGGTAAAGGATTCAGAAAGGACAAGTGGGAGTGGGGACACTGATACCTTAGTTTCATAAATCATTATGAACAAGTACAGAAGTCTTCAGAGGGCACCAAGAAAGTGTGAAAGTCTAGAGGGTGAAAGCTGGGGTCATCTTGGGGACAAGGAGAAATGCACTAGAATTGAAAAATATACTTTGATGCTGAATGAATTTGTAAACTCCCAGCATATGCTGAGTATCAAAAAATGATGTTGGCTTTGAAAGGACATGTCATCAAGCCATCTTGACATGTAGAATAATCTCTAAGAGACACAGAACTTCTATGTAAAGAGACATGAAATTATACATGTTCCACGTGAAAGTTTTGTTCTTTCCAATTATTTAGACTAACAATCATTTTCTAATGAAAAGAATAATAAAAGCAGGATGCTCCTTGGAAATTTACATATTAACCTGAATTTGCATGCAAAGCAATAGAGAGCAACAGGAATAAACCAGGGTTTATTCCACTGTGTATACTGTGGCAATGAGAAACTGAAAAGATATAAGTAGAAGAAGTGTCATAAAGAAGAGACTATTCATGTATACTACAGTTCTCTTGTAAGAAGTCAGAGAAGCAGAAATGGTTGTGATTGTACAGTATTTTCACAATAAAAAATGAAGTGGTTGTGATTATGAGTTGGTAGCAGTAGAGACATGTTCAGGAACAGCTGAAACAAGGAAAAAAGTCTGTATTGACTCATTCTCTCTTTCTCTCTCTTTCTTTCTCAGAATAAAATCGTTGACATAGGGTTAGACATATTTTCTTTCCTTCCTATTTCATCTGCAAACCTATAGGCATTGTATAAACATCTGCATTCTATGTGTAAACATCTGCATTCTACTTACAAACTTTTTCATTCTTTATCCTTCTATTCATATTCTTGCTGGGACACAAAAGATTTGGGGGTTCCCTCTGTGTCCAATGACACTGATAAGAAAGATAGTCAGAAGCACAGAAGATCAAATCCACCTGAGTTCCTATTCACAGACACTGCTGCCCAGAAATAATAAGGAAATCCCATAACCCCAAGCAATCAGGGAAGCAAGTATTGTTGTGAACATTAGATGGATGCAACACTTCCAACAAATAATGCTTACATCCTCCTTCTTTATCCTATCCTGCTCCTTGGTCTTCCAGGTGTTTGAATTCCTTTAATAAACAGCACCTCTAGCAATTATGGTCACTTATTTCCAGCATATAACAGTTGCTCTGATTTTAATATGTGTCTCAGATTACAAATTACAAATTGCAAGAAGCTAGACAACCACTCATTTTTACACACACGCACACACACAGAATACACACATATACACACACACTTTGCATTGCACTCTGCAAATAACAATGTCTACAAGGTTGTTACACTGGTAGCTTCCTTCTCCATTCAAATACATAAGAAATAAGGGGATTACATACAAAATGAACTTGAATGTCATTAGGAATGCAACATTCCCTGGCTTTTGCTTAGGATTCATTCCAGAATGCTGATTCATTCCAGAAGATGGTCATTAAACCTGACAGGAATGAGGCTGGAAAGGAAATGGCCCACGACCAGACTCCCCCCAAAAAGATTCTATTTCTCCATCTTTATAGATTGCCTGGGAGATATAACTTATATTGCGTATGTAAATTTCTTAACATAGTGACTAACACGCATTTGGAACATAAAGTTTTGTAATTAAAATGATGTGAATATTGGAGAGCAAAACAGAATGAAGCTAGAATATCAAATATCCCTGATTCCTGAAGCAATCTCAAAATTTCACAAAATAACACATCAGTTATCCTAAGACTTCAAACTGCTTTCTATTTTGGAATATGTTCCAACAGAAGCAGAATTTTCACTTACAAAGAGAAACATAAGAAACAATATATCAGCATAGTCGGTAAGTCTTGTCTAAGCCAACAATAAGGTTCTGATCGCTATCTATGTTCTACTTGCAGATGCAAGCCTCCAGGTAAAATTGACTTTAGTCCTCAGAGCAGTTGCACTCATCTTCCCAGAATGAACCATCATACATGAGTCCTAAAATATCTTTCCCCAGAGAGGTAAACATTGTTTAAATATTGTTAAATGTTCCCACATCTATCCCACATTATCTCTTTATATATTCTCATTTTCTTTTTCTTTTTTTTTTTTGAGCAAATAAAATTGGCCTGGGATTCTGTGAAGAGAAAAAAAAATGGGGAAACTAAGATTTTTACAGAAAGCAAAAGCTTATAGTTGGTCTTTCACACACATTGATTGTTTTGTTTGTTAGTTTGTGTTTTGTTTTTGTTTTTGGGGTATTTTGAATTTATTATTGTGAAAATACCATACAGAGGGTTACAATTACATGCACAAGATAGTGAGTACATTTCTTATCAAGCATTGTTGCCTCCTCCTTTGTTTCCACTTCCCATCCCTTCCCATCCTCCCCCACAACTCCCACAACCCCCTAACATCACCACCCCAATCCCCTCCACCTCCCACTCTGGCAGTTGTAAAATTTGATTTCAACATAATGTTTTGTACATCTCGTTGTTGTAATGGGTCCACCTATATCCCTATTTAAACAATTTGTTTTTTCCCTTCCCCTCCACGAATTATATCAACATCAAATACAGTGAAAGCAGGATTTATACCATGGGGGAGGTACATACAAAGCAACAAAGAAATCATCTTATAAATATGTTGGAAACAATCTCAAGAAAGAAAAAAACATTTGAATCCTTATCTTGGGGTTCATTTCACCTAACATCAACTTGTCTAACAGTTTCTATTTGTCTCAGATATATACTAGTTATTGCAAATAAGGGAAACCATGGGACCTATATTTTTTGGGG
>NW_012267371.1:2920174-2925948 GCF_000151885.1 Dipodomys ordii | reverse complement strand
TCAGCATTTTGTTATTTTCCTTCCCCTCTCCAAATTAGAAAAATGTATACACAGATGCAGGCCCTGAAATCAAAAACAGTGACAACAGGGGTTGTTGGATGGGGGAAAAACATACAAAGAAACAAAAAACATCATATAGTACACTATAAGTAAATTAAAAAGAGCAGCAACAAAGGTAAAACGACTTGTGTCCCTATCTTGCGGTTCATTTCACTTAGCATCTGCTAATATGGTCATATGTACCTAGCTATTGATCTTTTCCACTTTTCCTACTCATGTGCTAGTTATTGCAAATAAGGGAAACCATGGGACCTATGTTTCTTTGGGCCTGGCTTACTTCACTTCATATAATTTTTTCCAAGTCTTTCCACTTCCTAACAAATTGGGCACTGTCATTCTTTCTCATGGAGGTACAGAATTCCATTGTATGTGTGTGTGTGTGTGTATGTGTGTGTGTGTATCACATTTTCTTGAGCCATTCATCTACTGAGTGTCATCTGGGTTGGTTCAATATCTTAGCTACGGTGAATAATGTTGCTATAAACATAGTTGTGCTGGTAGCTTTAGTATGGCCTTGTTTGTGATCATTTGGGTAAGTGCCTAAAAGTGAGATTGTTGGATCATAGGGGAGCTCTGTGTATAGTCTTTGAAGAGACCTCCATGCTGCTTTCTAAAGTGGTTGAATAAGTTTACATTCCCACCAACAATGCAGTAGGGTTCCCTTTCAACCACATCCCCTCCAGCATCTGTTGTTATTAGATTTCTTGATTATAGCCATTCAATCTGGAGTGAGGTGAAATCTCAATGTTGTTAAGAATTTCTTCATGTGTCTATTGGACATTCTTATTTCCGCTTCAGAGAAGTCTCTCTTTAAGTCTTTAGCCCACTTATTAATCAGGCAGTTGTTTCATTGAGGATTTGTTGTTGGGGGATTTAATTTTTTGAGTTCTAAGTATATTCTAGATAAGAGACACTTTCCCAATTCATGAGCTTCTTCTTGATCTTGCTTGCTATGTCCTTTCCCATGCAGAGGCTCTGTAGTTTCATGCAATCCCATTTGTCCAACCTTTCTTTGATTTGTTGTGTTTCTGGTTCTGTATTAAGAAAATTTCGGCCTGTGCCAAGGAGACCTAGAGTTTCTCCTATTACTTCCTGTAATGTTTTCAGGGTGTATGCTTTTATTTCAAGGACTTTGATCCATTTGTAGTTGAATCTGGTGCAGGGTGATATATAAGGATCTAGCTTTAGTTTTCTACAGGTGTTTAACCAATATTGCCAGCACCATTTACTGAAGAGGCTGTCTTTCTTCCGTTATATTCTTTTTTTAGCTTCCTTATCAAAGATTAGGTGCTTATATGTCTGTAGGCTCATTTCTGGATCTTCAGGTGTATTCCATTGGTCCTCAGGTCTGTTCTGTGGCAGTACCAAGCTGTTTTGATTACTGTGACTTTGTAGTAGAGTTTGAAATTTGGTATTGATATTCCTCCAGCACTATTCTTTTTGCTAAGGATTGTTTTTACTATTTGGGGTCTTTTATTGTTTCACATGAATTTTTGGATTGCTTCTTCTATTTCATTTAAGAGTGAGGTTGGAATATTGATAGGTATCATATTCAATTTGTATATAGCCTTTGGGAGTATTGCCATTTTCACGATGTTGATCATTCCTATCCAGGAGCATGGCAGGTTTTTCCACATCCTAAATTCTGCTTTGATTTCCTTTTTCAAGTTTTTAAAGTTTTCACTGTAATGGTTATTCACTTCTTTAGTTAACTCCTAGTTATTTTATTTTATCTGAGGCTATTACAAAAGCAGTTGCTTTCCTAATATTTGCTGAGCTCTTCTCATTGTTGGCATACAGGAAAGCCATTGACTTTTGAAGGTTAATTTTGTGTCCTGCTACTTTGCCAACGTTTTCAATCAGCTTGAGTAACTTGGGAATGGAGTCCATGGGGTTCTTTAAATATAAGATCATTCATCTGCAAAGAGGTATAATTTTACTTCAGCTTTCCCTATTTGGGTCTCCTTTATGTTTGCATCTGTTCTTATTGCTCTTCTTAAGGTATTCTAATACTAAATTGAAAAGAATTGGAGAAAGTGGACATCCTTGTATCATTCCTGCATTTAGATGAAATAGTTTTAGCTTTTTGCCGTTAAAAATAATGCTGGCAGATGGGAAGGGGAAACAAAGGAGGAGGCAACAATGCTTGATAAAAAATGTACTCATTATCTTGCCCAAGTAATTGTAAGCCTTCTGTATGGTATTTTCACAATAAAGTAAATAATGCTGGCACAATGAGATGTACAAGTCATTATGTTGAAAAACAAAATTAAAACTTTAGTCAGGGGAGGGGGGAAGGGAGGAGATGGGAAGGGATGGGAAAGAGAAACACAGGAGGAGGCAACAATGCTTGATAAAAAATGTACTCATGAAACCACACCCAAATTGAGAATCCAAGAACCACAGGAAGAACCCAGTTGCTGCAGCCCCAAGAAGGTGGGTAAAATGGCAGGAACTCCCAAATACCTCTCAGTCTTATCTCTCAACATTAACAGACTTAACCCTCCAATTAAGCGACATAAACTCTCTAGTTAGATTAAAAAGCAAGATCCTTCTATCTGCTGCCTTCAGGAGTCACATTTTGCCAATAAAAACAAACACATTTTCAATGTGAAAGGCCTAAACAATATCTACAAGCAAACAGCCTCCATAAACAGACAGGAGTTGCAATCCTAATATCAGATAAAATAGACTTCAAATTAAAAATTCAAGAGAAGAAATAAAGAAGGTTGCTACATACTAATTAAGGGATCTCTTCTTCAGGAGGATATTACAATTCTAAATATCTATTCACCAAACAACGGAGCACCCAAATTTATCCAAGAAACACTACTTTCCCTCAAATCCCACATAGATCCAAAGACATTAACTGTTAGGGACTTTAACACACCACTTTCCCCACTAGATAGATCAACTCGGCAAAAACTCAACAGAGAAGCCCCACATCTAAACAACTGCATAGATCAACTACATTTAACAGACATCTACTCAATATTTCACCCAGAAGAATCAGAATACACGTTTTTCTCAGCAGCACATGGAACATTTTCCAAAATAGACCACATTTTAGGCCACAAAGCAAACTTGTCCCAATTCAGAAACATTGAAGTTATACCTTGCATTCTCTCAGACCACAAGGGAATAAAATTAGAACTCAACACCAAAAGCCTTCTTCCTCTAATGGACAAAAAAATACTTTGCAAAGCCAATTGGCATCTACAGTGGCTAAACCCAAAAGCAAACCTTGTGACCATGGGCAGTGTTTGCTGTTCCTGTGTGTTTGGTGGATTAGATTTTGCCACTAGCAGTTGAGACATCATTTGGTGGATTATATTTTGCCACTAGCAAGTGAGACATCATCCTCTGTTTTTGTGAGACAATAACTGAATAGAAGCTTTTACGATGTACACAGTTCCCAACTATCAATGCTGTGGCCCTGGCTGCATTCAAAAGTAAAGTGTACTAACTATGCAGACCTTTCTCTTTGTATTTATTTCTCTTGAGCCTACTATGACCAAGGACATGTACACAGTTGCCAGGTTCCTTTCCTTGCAATGCAAGGGACACACAAATACATGGGACAGTGTCACCTCCTTCTTCTATCTACACAGGTGTCATTTTCAGAAATGTCAGTTTGGGTCACCTTATCTGAAATTCCATCCTCATTGTCTTCCTCAAACCATACCATGCTTTTAATCCTCCTGAGGAGGGCTTTAAGCTTCAAATATATGTGTGATTCCTGCATTCCCCTGTACTGATGTTTTTGAAAGTTTCTGTTTCTCTGTGCATAGAGTTTCTCTGTGCTTTGCTCACTGGCATTCTTCAAATATCTGTCATTGCACTCTTCATAAATAGGTGCTGAATGAATTGATACATATTTCACACTAATTCATAGATGGCGGTTAAGGTTATTTTATTATTATCTTTAAGTAGTCCATTTAGTTTTCTCTCCTCTTACTCTTTGTCCTTAGGTCAGCAAATTACCTATATTTAAAGCAATGTTGATAATGCCGCTTGACTTTCAATTACCACCATGAACTATTAAATGTTTGGTTCTGATGATGTTTCTACTTTCTACTCCTAATTGTGTAAGGAATCTTACCTGAACCAAGGTGCATATTAAACCTATGTATTCTTCAAAAGTTGGTCACCAGAGCCTACAAAAGGAGTGTTTCCTTCCATCACCTGTTAAATCTTCTTTACTTTTCTTTTCTTTGTTGGTCGTGGGGCCTGAACTCTTTCCATGGGTGAGCTCTTCAGCTCATGGCTATCACTCTACCATTGGAGCCACAGTGCCACTTCTGTCTTTTTCTGATTATGTGGTGCTGAGGAATCAAATCTGGGGCCTCGTGCATGCATGGCAAGCACTCTACCATTGAGCTACCTTCCCAGCCCCTAAATCATCTTTACAGTGATTATTCCATGATTAGTTGACTTGGCCCTTAACTTTTGCTCCTTCACCCTTGCCTTTATTCTGTTACAAATTCTCATTTGAAAGGGACCAGTAAGAAGAAAGAAACCATGCTGGGTTAAACATGACAAGTTAGATGTGTAGGATGAACAAAGTCTGATGAATGCGTAAGTATAAACCCTAGTCCTCAGGGAAAAGATCCAAGAAGCAAGTATGCGAATAAATAGGACACAAATAAAGATGTTCTTTGTGCAAGCAAACCCTGAGCTGCTTAAATGTACTGTTAGGTCTGATTGGATCTGTTCAGCAGGTGGAGATACAAAGAACAAGCTCCAGAGTTCAGACAGACAACACAGTCAATAGGTGGCTTACTGTGCATGTAGTTGCACCTAAGAGGGCCTCAGAGCATGGGGCCTGAAACAATTTTGAGGGGTGGCTCTTATGAATTTTTCAGACTTTCTTGGTGATTTCTCAGGCAAGAGATGCCATTAAATTGTTAGGTAGAGTTCTGTTGTAATATAGCATCTCAATCCAATGCTAGTGCCAAGTTCCTTGCTAAATATTAATATTCCTTAGTAGTCTGTTAGTTTTAAAAAAAGAAGTGTGTCAGAGAAGCCCACTATCTATCTATCTATCTATCTATCTATCTATCTATCTATCTATCTATCTATCTATCTATCTATCTATCTATCTATTTATCTATCTATCTAAATATCACTACTTTCTCTACCTAGCCCACCAATAACTATGGCAAATGCTTTAAGTGAGAATTGTCAATAAAAGGAAAAAGCAAGTGTCATTGTTATGTCAAGATGATGAAAGAGTCCTTCCAATGTGGGTTTGGCACAATAGACATCATTTTTGTCCAGATGAAAACCATTTAAGTCTGTCAATGAGAGAACTGAGGACATACCATTTGAATGTAGAGATTTTACCACTACTCAATCTTTTCCATAGAGACATTCAGCATTGAAGTTGGGAGAGCTGTTTGATTCTAAAACTGGGATGTGATATCAAGTTAGGTTTTGCTTCCATGTTGTTTTTATTTAACAGCTTCATTAATTTCAAATATATGCCACTGAAGCACCAAGACCTACAGTAGAGACACCTGAAATGCTATTATGCCCATGAGTTCCCTGTTTCTTCTCATTTGGCTTTCCTTTTCTTAATTTATTTTTTTAATTTAATTTAATTTTATTTTTGAATATAGTGTACAGAGGAGTTACAATTACATGGGCAGGATAATGCGTACATTTCTTACCAAGCATTGCAGCCTCCTCCTTTGTTTACCCTTCACATCCCT
>NW_012267371.1:2896048-2913782 GCF_000151885.1 Dipodomys ordii | reverse complement strand
CCAGCCTCTTGTTGGAGTCTCTGGTCAGCTTGAGGTCCTGTGGCTTGATTGGTTTCTTAAGTCAGTTTGTTCGAACAGGCAGAAAAATGCTCTGCTTTACACAAGATTTTGAGATCCCCCTCCCAGATTAGTTTAATGGGATGGTGATCTGCTTTGAGAATCACAAAAGAGGGGGATGCAGTGGTGAGGCTAGGTTCTGGGTAGAGTTGAGGCCTTTCAACAAACAATAGCTTTTCCCTGGGTCTATTTTGTGAGAAAACCTCACAGAGCCCAGCCTGGAGCCATTCTCAGGGTTTCTGTTTTTCAATTGATTGTTGAGGCTGCTAGAGGGAGGGGCAGCCTCTGGCTCTGGTTACCCAGTGAGGAAAGCCACTCCAATGGCTGGCGCCTGAGCTGGGTGACTTTTCCCTGGATGGAGCTGAGTCTGGCAGGTCACTTCGCCATTAAGTTCTTGTGACCTGCTAAATGACTTGTTTTATTTCAAGGCCTGAGTTGGAGCTGGCAGCTCCTCCGAGCTTTGTCGGTATCCAAGATGGAGATCACCAGTGCTTGGGGGGGGAGGGGTGGTCTTCCCTCCTCTGCTCTCTGAGAAGGAGTGAGGATGTCGGGCTTCTACTCACGCCGAGTCTTGGATCCTGGGTGGTCTCTGGTCTGCACACTGCAGGATGAAGATGTCCGCTCCTTGTCGGTTCTTGCTGGTGTTGAATAGAATCCGCTCGCCCGCTGCGTCTGGCTCCTTCGTCCTGGACTCTCTGTGTGAGTGCTCAGGAATGGCCCCGGCTGTGGTCTCAGCTGCAACCCTGCTGCCCCCGCCGTGGTGGCTGCTGGCAAGCGCTCCGATGTGTCTTCTTGCCTTGGCTTTCCCTCTCTTGTCTAACTCTCTGTCCTGTGATGGCACACTTGGTGTGATTCTCTGGCTTAGGACTGTTCACTGGAACTCTAAAACTGCTTTCTATGCGAGAGCTTGTTCAGATTCCAGCTTCTCCTCCGCCATCTTCCCGGAATGCCCTCTTAATTTATTTTTATTTTTCATCATATATGGGTGATGTACAGAGGGGTTGCAGTTATATAAGCCAGATAAAGGAGTACATTTCTTTTGACAATGTCAACCTTCCTCTCACTCTCTTCCAGTATTTTCTCCCATTCTCACCCACATTATATAATTGATTTTCAACTTACTGTCTAGTGAATATTACTGCTTCAGTATTCACCCTTTCTTTCTACCATTTCTGTGGACCCCTCCTGACTCTCTGAAAGACAAATAACTGAACAAACAAAGCAAAAGGAAAAAAGTAGTGTCAGGGTCTCATAACTATAATCCTTGTTACTCAATAGGCTGATATCTGAAGATCTCAGTTCAAAGCCAGCAAGGAGAATAAAGTCCATGAGACTCTCATCTCCAATAAACTACTCAACAAAAGCCTTCAAGTGGTGCTGTGGCTCAATTGGTAGAATATTAGCCTTGAGCAAAAGTTAAGGGACAGTATGGGGGTCCTGAGTTTAAGCCCCAACACCAGCAGTAAAAAAGTAATGAAACCAAAAACAACAACAAAGCAAAAAGAGTTCTTTCCATTTCCAAAAGTCCTTTTCAATATAAATTATTTTAATGAGAAAAGGACACCAAGGAGGAGGCAACAATTCTTGATAAGAAATGTACTCATTTCCTTGCTGATTAATTGTAACCCCTGTGTACTGTATTCCCACAATCAAAAAAACTTATTAATAAAAAATAAATAAATTATTGTATATGCTTAAATACACAAAGCTATGGTGCCCTTGTGATCCTCTCCTAAGAATATCTTCCTTTTTGCTCACTGTGTGTGAATGCATAGAGATCTGTATAATTTACCTTGGTCCAGTGTGTTTGCTTTTAACATCCAGTGTACTTAATTTTCAAAGTATAAGCACGTTGTGGCTACCACAAATGAAAAAATAAAACATGCAACCTATGTTTCTCTAGGTCTGCTTAACTTCACTTATTAGGCTTTTCTCCAAATCTTTCCATTCCATACAAATGGTAGAGTATCATTCATTCTGGTGGATGAGTGGAATTCCATTGTGTATATCTCCCACATTTTCATTATCCATTCATCAACTGAGGGGCCTCTGAGTTGCTTCCATCTCTTGGATGTGGAAAGAATGCTGCAATGAACATGGTTTTGTTGGTAGCTTTCATATGGCCTTGTTTATGTTCTACTGGATAAATGCCTAGGAGAGAAATTGCCAGGTTAAAGGGAATCTCTATGTATAGTCTTTTGAGGAATCTCTATACTGCTTTCCAGAGTGGTTGGTGAACAAGTTTATATTCCCACTGACAGTTTAATAGACTTCCCTATTGGCCAGATCCACAACAGCATCTGTAATTACTAGTTTTCTTGATAATGGTCATTGTAACTGGGGTGATGTGGAATCTCAGTGTTGTTATGATTTACATTTCCTTTATGGACAGAAATGCTGAATATTTCTTCCTGCGTCTATTGGCCATTTTTATTTCTTCTTTGAAGAAGTCTGTCTTTAAATCTTTATTTATTAATTGGCTGTTAACTCTTTGTTATCTTTTCACTTTTAGTCTCTCAATGTCTGTGCCATCTCTTCCACTCCCAAAGATAGCTAAACAAACAATACCAAAAGAAAACCAAATTAGTATATGATTGAGTCAAGCAGAAAAGGTCAGATAAGATGATGTTAGGGAAATGAACCTTAAGATATGTATTCAAATGATTTTTTCTATGAAGCTATTGTTTCTTACACATTTATAAGATTATTTCTTTGTTGCTTTGTACATCCCTCTACCAAGGTATAACCCCTGCTTTCACTGTATTTGATGTCGGTATAATTTGTGGAGGGGAAGGGAAAAAACAAATCTTTTAAATAGGATACAGGTAGACCCATTGCAACACTGAGATGTACAAGTCCTTATGTCGAAAATGAACTTTACAACTTTGATGGGGGGAGGGCAGAGGAAGATTGGATGGGGGACAGGAGGAGGATGGGAAGGGGAAACAAAGGAGGAGGCTACAATGCTTGATAAGATATGTACTCATTATCTTGCCCATTTATTGTAACCCTTATGTACAGTATTTTCACAATAAAAAAATAAATGAGCCAATAAAAAGAAAAAAGTAACAACAAAGACTAAAGTATATATAAACGAATAAGACATAAAGAAAACAAAAGTAACAACAAAGGCAAATATCCATATATGTTATAGATGAATATCACACACACACACACACACACACACACACTCACACACACAATTGTTGACTTACATTATTTACCTTTTAGCTTCCTATCCTGATATTAAAATCCCATTCCAAGGTCTCTTCGTTCCTGAATTAAGTCCTTTGCTCTTTGATTCTGTTTTTGTGAAAATGATGAAAATTAAGTACAGATCATGTACATACTCTGTGCTCTACCATTGGTCTACCCACCCATATCTCCAATGACTATTATATGAGAATATTGTCATTGTCACATATTTTACACTTTGGCTTTTGAGTAGGCTGTGTTTGGACAGTATATATTCAATGTAAATTTTTTGTTGTTTTTGTTGCTCATAGGGTAGAAGATAAATTTTTATTGTTCTGCCCATTACTGCTTTTCTTTTATTGTGTATGACACAGAATAATGCTGTACCTGTATTGTCGAGAGAATAAATTGTTTCAATGAATGTGATAATTTTTATAAATGTTAACTGTCACCTTTGTCTTAGATTTTGCTTTTGACGGGTGTGTGGCAGTTCTGGGACTTGAACTCAGGGCCTGTGTGATATTCCTGAGCTTCCTTCTTTCAAGACTACTGGTATACAGCTACAGCTACACTTTGACTTTTTAGTAGTTTAGTGGAGATAAGGGTCCCAAAGATTTTCCTGCCCAACTGGATCCTGAGTACCTACGATTTGAGGCTGGAGCCATGGGAGCCTGGCTGGATTTTGCCAATTTAAACTAGAATTGCTTAAATACAGAGAAGTCAGATTTGATTTTTCTTTCATTAGTGCTGAAATCCATCTGCTAGATGAACCTCCACACATGTCCAGAAGTGAATCCACAGCTTGAACAATGTGCAGCCAGGACTAGAAGGGCTTTTGAGGTTGTTACTCTACTTCAAATATTCTCTGCAATAAGCTAGTTGACTGACAATGTTATAAACTTAAAAATTTAGAAGAAGTGGTTTATATATCAACAAGACTGGTTCTTGGACATACCAACTTGACAAAAGAGATTGTAACAATGAAGCTAAAAGTCCAGAGTAAGAGGTAGGTGGGAGGAGTTTTGCACTGGAACACAAACATCCTTGAATTTAAATCTGTATAATCAGGATCAAGGATGAGAACTCATTACCTTTTCAAAGAACTTCTGGTTTTAATCTACTTTCTTCTGTTGACTCTGACCTAACTTCTCCAGGAATTACTCATCCAGATACTTAGCTGGAAATTACTGATTGGTGCACTAAATATATATAATCTAAGGTCAGAGTCCTGGTGTCAGTAGCTTGTCTTATCCTGGTACCAGAGATATCTTTGTTGTGATTCAAAATTTCAACTCAGAACCATGAAGTTCTTGGCATTCCTTGTAATACTGGGTGTGGCTGCTATCTTGGTTTCTTCTGGTAAGTAAAAGACTGTGCAAATACTTACTGTCTGAGGCAGTGACTTTGAGGTTTTCATGAAGCTGTACCTTCCTGACCTCTTGTTCAAAGCCTAGATCCATCTCCCTTGCAATTTTAAGCTATCATGACACTAGATTCTGTTTTCTGAATTCAGGCATATGCTTTTCTGTGTGAACCTCACAGTCTAGTACCAATTATTGTTACTATAAGGCGTTTTATTTCATTATAATCTTTAATTAGCTGTATATCGGAGTTGCTATTTAAGAGTGAACACAATATATCTTAACCAATGTCACTTCTTTCAACATTCACACCTAGCCCTCCCCTACCCACATTTTCCTTTACTTTTCTCAACTTTCTAGAATATAGATTCAACTCTTGTCTGCATTTCCCCCTCGTTTCCTCTTTATCCATGTTTTCCCCTATATGTGGAAGCTAGATTTAGCTTACAAAGTCATAAGTAAATGGCTTCGATGCTATGCAATTATATACAAACACAACTAATGAAATACAGTAGATTCACGGGACATCACACACAGTACAGTTCCTTAGAAACCCAAGTCAAAGTTCAGCAAAATAAAACACTAAGAAGCTAATACTCACAAGGGATGAGCTTGGGTCAATGGGAAAGGGGAAACCAATGAAAAGGAGGAAAAAGGTCTAGAAGGTAATCAGTGGCTTATTTCAAGAAGTATAAGAGGACAATGTTGTCTTGTTTAGGCAGAATTGGTCTTCAGTCTGACCTCTCAGGGTCACTGCTTTTAAAAATAAAAATGAGCATTACTACTCACAGTTAATCTTCCATCTCAAATGTTTTCTTCTTTTTTTTAATCTTTAAAAGAATGTCAACAGAGACTACATCAGACACCATAGTTACTGGAAACCTGTCCTGCCATTCAACTTCTTCTTTCTAAGGCCATTTCATTCCCAATCTCCTTCCTGACAGCTTCCATGTGCATATTCTATTTTATATAGGCTTCTAAGAAAACCCAGGGAAAGATGCATTCCTGATAATCTAGTTCACTTAGAAGCTAGGTAATCTCTACTTCCTTATGTTTTGTTATATATTCTAGAAGCAAGCCTCTCTCACGGAGTTATCAGATCCATAGTTATTATTCCTCATTCCTTAGCCAAAGGTTCAACGCTGTGAGGCCAGACATGAGGGGTTGAGTGTGTTTTGTTTTTCTTTATTGTTTGTGCCACTTATGGGGCTTGAACTGGGGGCCTGACTGCTGTCCCAGAGCTTTTGTGATCATGCACTCAATCACTTGAACCACAGATCCACCTCTGGCCTTAACAGTAGTTAATTAGACAGAAGAGTTTCATAGAATTTCCTGTCAGGGGCTGACTTTGACCCTTGATCTCAGATCTCAGCCACCTGAGTAACTAGAATTGCAAGCAAGAACCTCCAGTGCCCTGTGTAGGATTATTGTTGATATATATGTACATAGTATATACATATATATATATATATATATATATATATATAGGTATATATATATATATACCTATGTATATATATATATATCTTTGAATAATTTGAAGAAAAAATTTCCTGGCTAATGTCAAATGTAAAGCAACTTTTACTGGCCTGAATTAAGATGGAATGGATTCTATGGTTGTAATATACGGAGGAGGATTTGAGAACATAACTGTATGCTGTAGTCATGAAGACAGTGATGCCTAAGGTGTGCTGCTACACCACGGGCATATGTCAATGCTCACTTCCAATCTCTGAGTTGACAAACAAGACTGTCCACTGTACATTCCCGTATTTCTTCTGGGAAAAGAGCTTTCCGTGGAAGAGAAAATAGGAGGATTTGAACATTCTACTATCTCCACAGTCAATGTCACTGCCCAAGGAGGGAGGTTTCCATGTATTTGTCTCTCAACAAATAACATGGCACAAAGAATGGGGAATGATGGGCGTTGATAGGAAGGTCAAAGATGTGAGTCACTAAACAACGGGAATGCAGATATGATTTTATAACAAAACAATGTGTGTCCAATACTGAGTGGGACACATGTTATTATCTGAAGGAGAGAGGATGCTGTACCTGAAAGGAATATTTCAAATCTTCCTCAGATGAGTCCATCATAAATTACTCTACTGTGATTGCTTATTATTTCTCAGATATAGTGAGAAGATTTCATTTACATGAGGCTTTGTTTTGTGCCAATCTTCATACCTAGATCTTCTCCCAATTTTCTTAACTCAGGAAATGATATGGGGAAGAAAGTGTAGCAGAAATAAATGTTTCCTTTCTTCCTATGGCTCCCTTAACTCCTTCTGTTCTGATTCAAGTTAATATAAGAATTTCCAAGGAGCCAAGTGGTTGAAGTTGTTTGATTGTCAATTTTGACTGTATCTTTGCTGTAATAATGGCATTTGACAAAGTTTCACCTTGGTAGAAATTATTAGAAGGATAAAACTTCTCCATGTTACGTGCAAACATTTTATTTTTAATTTAAAACCCCGTTATCTCTGGGAATCATTAAGGAAATACAAATGTTTTGATAATGAGACTTCTGCAGGTAGACTCCTCTGTGAACTATTCAGGACAACTTTGGGAAATTGGAACTTCATCAGCACTGAAGTCCATTTTCCAATGCTGCATTCATCTCTGCTTTCCTTTCAAGGCGACTCCTGTAAACTAAATAGCATTTTGTATTTGCTAGTCTAAATGCAGATTCCAAGATTCTGAGAACACAGTCTTCATGCTTATGAACAACCTCTATACATTGTTTTATTTATTTTCAGAATATATTAAAGAATATACTAAGGAATATAGTAGGTCTATGGGAGCCAAAATGAAAACATTTTCATCATCAAGATTTGTTCTTCAGGACTGGACCTGAACTTACTTTCATTTGATTTGATTCAATCAACCCCCTCCCCTGCCCTTGCAGCTTCTAATCTCCAATCACATTAATCAGCTTTCAAATAAATAGTAATTGTGAGTTTCATCATACATGTTTTTGTTTATTATGAATTTCTGGACTTTACATTGCTTAGACAATCCATTCTACACACTGACTTTTATTTAAACACCTCTGCACTTTTTTGTTAACAGGACTTTACATTTGCTTGGTTTGGTTTTAGACATCTTACCATAGCCCTGTCCTTTCTTTTTTTGTTGTAAATTGTAAAGATTCTGTACAGAGGGGTTACAGTTACATGAGTAACAGAATGAGTGCATATCTGTCACACATTTTTACCCTTTCCCTTGTTGTCCTCCCACTATCCCTTCCCTCCCCTACCTGCTTTACTCTCCCCCCACCCCACCCAAAGTCGTAAAGTTCATTTCCAATATACTGTCTTGTGGGTATCATTGTTGCAACGAGCAATCCTGTGTCCTTGTTTCCCCCTTGTTTTTGTTGTTCCACTATCCTTTCCATCCCCACCTTCCATACTCCTACCCACCTCTCCTACCCAACCCCTGCCCAAAGTTGTAAAGTTCATTTCCAATTTACTGTCCTGTGGGATTTCAGTGTTCCAATAGGTCATCCTACATTTGGTTATTCCCTTTCCCCTCCTCGGATTAGAAAAATGTATATAGAAGATGCAGGGTACCAAAATCAAGTACAGTGACAACAGAGTATATACCCTAGGGGAAGGAACACACAAAGGAAACAACAACAAGAAGAACAAAAATAGCATCATGTAGTACATTTAAACTGATAATAATAAATACAGAACACTTGTGTCCATATCTTGGAGCTCATTTCAATTAGAATAATCATATATGGTCATATGTAGAGGGCTTTTGAAGTTTTCAGAAGATCTGATAAGCTTATCTTATACGTATACAAACAGGATTCATTACAGGGATGCTGGTTCATTATAGGCAAATCAATTAATGTAATTCATTGTATCAACAAGAGCAGTGATAAGAACCCCAGGATTATGTCAATGGATGCAGAAAATGAATTTGACAAGATCCAACACTGCTTTATGAAGCTAGGAATCCAGGGAACATTTCTCAATACAATAAAGGCTATGTATGACAAACCTACAGCCAGCATTATACTTAATGGTAAAAGGCTAAATCCACTTCCTCTAAACTCAGAAACAAGACAAGGATGTCCACTCTCTCCATGCCTCCTTATCTTGCTATTAGAATGCCTAGCTAAAGCAATAGGACAAGATGCAAACATAAATGAGATCCAAATAGGGAACAATGAAGTCAAACACTCCCTCTTTGCAGATGACATGATTTTGTATTTAAAGAACCCCATGGACTCCACTCCCATAGTATTCAAGCTTATCTGAATGTTGGCAAAGTAGCAGGACACAAAATTAACCCTCATAAATCAATGGCTTTTCTGTATGCCACTAATGAGAAGAGCACAGCTGAAATCAGGAAAGCAAGTCCTTTTCGAATAGACCCACAAAAGATAAAATACCTAGGAATTAACTAAAGTAGTGAAAAAAAAACAACATCTGGTGTTCAGACAGAGAAGACAGTTAGGAGCCAGGCTGCACTTCTGAGGTCCACAGACACAGGGCCAGCAACAAATATGAGGCTTTAATCTTTTGAATTTTTCAGATTTTCATGATGGTGACTTGAGCAAAAAATGCAGGCCACCTCTTTCTCCACCTGATACACCAACAATTCTGGCCAGTGATCTCAGTGAGAATTGTCACTCAAAGGAGAAACCAGTATTCAGTGTAATTTCAAGATGATGACAGAGTCCTTCCAACGTGGGCTTGGCACTAAAGAACTCATTTTTGTCAACATGAAAATCGTTTCAGTCTTTAAATAAGAGAAAGAAGGCAGCATATATATAGTGGAATTCTATGGTTCCATCAGAAAGAATGAAACCACCCCACTTGTTAGGAAATGGAAAGACTTGGAACAATCATATGAAGTGAAGTAAGCCAGCGCCAAAGAAATATAGGTAATGTGGTTTCCCTTATTTGCAATGACTAGTACACGTCTAGGATGAGCAGAAAAAGTTCAAAAGCTATGTACATATAAGATGATGCTAAGTGAAATGAACCCCAAGACGTGGACACAAGAGTTCTTTCCTTGTTGTTGTTGTTTTCAATGTACAACGTGATTTTTTTTGCCTTCATATGTTCTTCCTCCTATGGTATATCCTCTGTTGTCACGGTACTTGATTTTGGTAAACTGCATCTTGTATATACATTTGTCTAATTTGCGGAGAAGAGGAATAACAAAAGGGGGAAACAAAGACACAGGATGGCTCCTTGCAACAATGATACCCACAAGACAGTATATCGGAAATGAACTTTACAACTTTGGGTGGGGGCGGGGGGAGAGTAAAGCAGGTAGGGGAGGGGAGGGATAGTAGGAGGACAACAAGGGAAAGGTAACAATGTGTGACAAGGTATGCACTCATTCTGTTACTCATGTAACTGTAACCCCTCTGTACAGAATCTTTACAATTTACAACAAAAAAAGAAAGGACAGGGCTATAGTATGATGTCTAAAACCAAACCAATGAATGTAAAGTCCTGATTAAAAAAAAAAACTGGAGAGGTGTTTAAATAAAAGTCAGTGTGTAGAATGGATTGTCTAAGCAATGTAAAGTCCAGAAATTCATAATAAAGAAAAACATGTATGATGAAACTCACAATTACTATTTATTTGAAAGCTGATTAATGTGATTGGAGATTAGAAACTACAAGGACAGTGGACTGGGTTGATTGAATCAAATCAAATGAAAGTAAGTTCAGGTCCAGTCCTGAAGAACAAATCTTGATGATGAAAATGTTTTTATATTAACACCAACAATAATCCTTTAAATATATCTACAAAAAATCCTGAAAATAAAACAATAATGTGTAGAGGTTGTTCATAAGCATGAAGACTGTGTTCTCAGAATCTTGGAATCTGAATGTAGACTAGCAAGTATAAAATGCTACTAAGTTTACAGGAGTCACCTTGAAGGGAAAGCAAGATGAATGAAGCATTAGAAAATGGACTTCAGTGCTGATGAAGTTCCAATTTCCCAAAGTTGTCCTGAATAGCTCACAGAGGAGTCTACCTGCAGAAGCCTCATTATCAGAACATTTGTATTTTCTTAATAATTCCCAGAGATAACAGTGTTTTAAATTACAAATAAAGTGCTGGGTAGGTGTTTCTGTGGTAGATCGCTTGCCTTGCATGCCTGAGGCCCTGTGTTTGATTCCTCAGCACCACATAAGCAAAAAGAAAAATGCCAGAAGTGGTGTTGTGGCTTATGTGGTAGAGGGCTAGCCTTGAGCTGAAGAGCTAAGGGACAGCGCCCAGGCCCAAAGTTCAGGCCCCAAGACTGGACCACCCCTAAAAAAAAAAAAGAAAATAAATAAATTGAAAATAAAATGTTTCCATGAAACATGTAGAAGTTTTATCCTTTTAATAATTTCTACCAATTATAAACTCTGTCAAATGCCATTTTTACAGCAAGGATACGGTCAAAATTGACAACCAAGGAACTTCAACCTCTTGGCTCTTGGAAATTGGTATATTAACTTGAATCAGAACAGAAAGAATTAAGGGAGCCGCACGAAGAAAGGAAACATTTATTTCTGCGACACTTTCTTCCCCATACCATTTCCTGAGGTAAGACAAATGGGAGAAGATCTAAGTATGTAGATTGGCAGAAACAATAGCCTAATGCAAATGAAATCTTCTTACTACACATGTCTTGGAAATAAGAAGCAATCACAGGATAGTAATCTGTGATGGGCTCATCTGAGGAAGATTTGAAATATTCCTGTCGGGTACAGCATTCTCTCTCCTTCACATAATATGTGTCCCACTCAGTATTGGACACACATTATTTTGTTATAAAATCATCTCTGCATTGTTTAGTGACTCACATCTTTGACCTTCGTATGAACATCCATCATTCCCCATTCTTTTTGACACATTTATATGTTGAGAGACAAATACATGGAAACCTCCCTCCTTGGGCAGTGGCATTGACCGAGAAGACAAGCAATCTTCTTACCATATACGCCTTGGGAATGAGAAGGATTCTCAGTAGAGTAACCTGTGATTGGCTCATCTGAGGAAGATTTGAAATATTCCTGTCAGGTACAGCATTCTCTCTCCTTCACATAATAACATGTATCCCAGTCAGTATTGGACACACATTGTTTTGTTTTATAATCATCTCTGCATTGTTTAGTTACTCACATGTTTGACCTTCCAATAAACATCCTTCATTCCCCATTCTTTTTTTCTCGTCTATTTGTTGAGAGCGAAATACATGGAAGCCTAACCATTGTGCAGTGTCATTGACTGTGGAGACAGTGCAAAGTTTGAATCCTCCTATTTTCTACTCTACAGAAAAATGTTGCCCAGAACGAATATGGGAACTTACAGTCTCAATCTTGGTTGTCAACTCAGAGATTGGAAGTGAACATTGACATATGCCCGTGGTGTAGCAGCACACCTTAGGCATCACTGACTTCATGATTACAGCATCCTGTTATGTACCCAAATCTTCCTCCTTAAATTACAACCATAGAATCCATTCCATCTTATTTCAGGCTTGTGTTGGGGCTTGAACTCAGGACCTCCATGGTGTCCCTTAACTTCTGTTCAAGGCTAATATTTTACCAATTGAGCCACAGCACCACATGAAGACTTTTGTTGAGTAGTTTATTGGAGATGAGAGTCTCATGGACTGTATTCACCTGGCTGGCTTGGAGCTGAGATCTTTAGATCTCAGCCTACCGAGAAACAAGGATTACAGTTATGAGACACTGACACTACATTTTTACTTTTGTTTTGATTGTTCAGTTATTGGTCTTTGGGAGAGTCAGGAGGGGGCCACAGAAATGGTGGGTGAATACTGAAGCAGTAGGATTCATGAGACAGTAAGTTGAAAATGAATTATATAATATGGGTGAGAATGGGAGGAAAAACTAGGACAGAGTGAGAGGAAGGTTGCCATTATCAAAAGAAATGTACTCCTTTATCTGCTTATATAACTGCAACCCCTCCGTAGTCACCTTTATATGAACAACAAAAATACATTAAGAAAAGGAAAAGCCAAAGGAATAGGAGAAGAAACAGGGAACACATAAGCATTATGGCATTTCAGGTGTCTCTACTGTAGGTCTTGGTGCTTCAGTGGCATACATTTCAAATTAATGAAGCTGTTAAATAAAAACAACATGAAAGCAAAACCTAACTTGATATCCCATCCCAGTTTTAGAATCAACCAGGCCCCCAACTTCAATGCTGAATTTCTCTATGGAAAAGATGGAGTAGTGGGAAAATCTCTACATTCAAATGGTATGCCTTCAGTTCTCCCATTGAGAGACTTAAATGATTTTCATCTTGACAAAATGATGTCTATTGTGCTAAACCCAATTTGGAAGGACTCTGTCATCATCTTGAAATAACACTGAAGCTTGTTTTCTCTTTTTATTGACAATTCTCACTTAAAGCATTTGCCATAATTATTGGTGAGATAGGAGAAAGTAGTGATATTTAGATAGGCAGATAGTGGGTTTCTGTGACTCATTCTTTTTTTAAAAGTAACAAACTACTAATAAGTATTAATATTTACCTATGAATTCACACCAGTATTGGATTGAGATGCTATATTACAACAGAACTCTACCTTAAAAATTTAACTGCATCTTTTGCCTGAGTGATCACCATGAAAGTCTGAAAAATTCATAAGAGTCAACACTCAAAATTGTTTCAGGCCCCATGCTCTAAGGCCCACTTAGTTCAACTGCATGCTCAGTAACCCACCTGTTGACTGTCTTGTCTGTCTGAACTCTGGATCTTGTTCTTTGCATCTCCACCTGCTGAGAAGATCCAATCAGACCTAACAGTACATTTAAGCAGCTCAAGGTTTGCTTGCACAATGAACATCTTTAAGTGTGTCCTCTTTATCCCCATACTTGATTTTTGGATCTTTTCCCTGAGGCCTAAGGTTTGTACTTATACATTTATCAACTTTTTATGTTTAACCCAGCATGGTTTCTTTCTTCTTACTTGTCCCTGTCAAATGAGAGTGTGTAATAGAATAAAGGCATGGCTGAAGGAGGAAAAGTTAAGGGCCAAGTCAACTGTTCATAGAATATCACTGAAAAGAAGATTTAGGGGCTGGGAAGGTGGCTCAATGATAGAGTACTTGCCATGCATGCATGAGGTCCTGGATTTGATTCCTCAGCACCACATAAGCAGAAAAAGCCAGAAGTGGCACTGTGGCTCCAATGGCAGAGTGGGAGCCTTGAACTGAAGAGCTCACCTAGGCACAGGCCCCATGACCAACAAAGAAAAGAAAGGAAAAGAAGATTTAACAGGTGATGGAAGGAAACACTCCTTTTGTAGGCTCTGGTGACCAACTTTTGAAGAATACATAGGTTTAATATGCACTCTGTTCAGGTAAGATTCCTTACATAAGTAGAAAGTAGAAACATCATCAGAACCAAACATTTAATAGTTCATGGTGGTAATTGAAAGTCAAGCGGCATTATCAACATTGCTTTAAATATAGGTAATTTGCTGACCTAAGGACAAAGAGTAAGAGGAGAGAAAACTAAATGGACTACTTAAACATAATAATAAAATAACCTTAACTGCCATTCATGAATCAGTGTGAAATATACATCAATTCATTCAGCACCTATTGAGGAAGAGTGCAATGATAGATATTTGAAGAATGCCAGCGAGCAAAGCACAGAGAAATTCTATGTACAGAGAAACAGAAACTTTCAAAAATATCAGTATACTGAACAGTAAAGCAATACAGGGGAATGCAGGAATTACACATATATTTGAAGTTTAAAGGCCTCCTCAGAAATTATACAGGAGGATTAAAAGCATGGTATGGTTTGAGAAAGGCAATGGAGATGGAGTTTCAGATTAGGTGACCCATACTGACATTTCTGAAAATGACACCTGAGTAGATAGAAGAAGGAGGTAACACTGTCCCATGTATTTTTGTGTCCCTTGCATTGCAAGGAAAGGAACCTGGGCTATTGTGTGCATGTCCTTGATCATAGTAGGCTCAAGAGAAATAAATACAAAGGGAAAGGTCTGCATGCTTATTACACTTTACTTTTGAATGCAGCCAGGGCCACAACATTGATAGTTGGGGACTGTGGACATCGTAAAAACTTTTATTCAGTTATCGTCTCACAAAAACAGAGGATGATGTCTCACTTTCTAGTGGCAAAATATAATCCACCAAATGATGTCTCACCTGCTAGTGGCAAAATATAATCCACCAAACACACAGGAACAGCAACACTGCCCATGATCACAAGGTTTGTTTTTGGGTTTAGCCACTGGTGAGGAAACTGTAGATGCCAATTGGCTTTGCAAAGTAATTTTTTGTCCATTAGAGGAAGAGAGAAATTTGATTACAGTTCAATTGGCTAATCAGTTATCTGACTTATGAAAGAATCTCTTTGGCCTAATCCAGTGCAGATGGTTCAGGCTGTTTAGCCCCAGGAAAGTTTTGCTACAGAGAATGCTCACCCCTACCTATTCCCCTAGATGGAAGTTTTACTGGCCTCTGAGTCTGGTTTGTTTTTGTAATTCTTGGGTCTCCACACCAAACTTGTGGTTTTTGCCTTTAAAAGCTATGTGAAAACTACTTTCTGGATTGCAGGTCTTTGGGGACAGGAGTCCACATGCAGGTGCTGGCTTTCTAATGAAGCCTCTCTATTCAACCTTTCAAGATGTGGCTTCTCTGTTTCTGGCAATTAATTTCCCCTATGACATTTGGAGGCCCCAGCAAGATTCTCATGTAACAATATCCTCTGTGACCTGCTGGGTCAGCCCCTGGTACTGGACCTGTGACATTTCAATAGCAGTAGTTCTGAGGACTCCACCTGACTCAGCTAACAGATCCACAGGAGAGAGATGACAATAGTGAGGCAGGCAACACCGATCATGTGGGGAGGCCTCCAGAGGAGTGGAACTTCTTCCTGGAGAGGATTGTGAGGTCAGGCAAAAGGCTGACAAGGTGTCAGGACTGATTGACAAGAATGACACAAGAGAGAACACACCCTGATCACCAGCCAGAAAATTTCCATTTGGAGCATCAATTCAGTTGCTCCTTATTCCAGGGAAGGAGGAAATTTTGTAGCACTGACCGAGGGCAGAAAAGAAGGGTCAAGCATTTCTGGCAACTGGGTCGGGGAAAGGAGGGGCAACTCTCCTAAATTATTTTATAATTGTAATAAAAATATAGAAGAGTCTAGGAACCCCTATTATATACAAACTTTACAACTATACTAAAGAGGATTTTTAACTGTTACAGGAATCCAAATTTGCTAGAAGTTAATTTTATAGTATCCATTAAATTCCTTCCTTTTTCCCTCTAGGTGAGCAGTAGCCTTACTCGGTATTTCACCCATTTTTGGACCACAGCACTGGACACATCAGTCTTTATCTCTAACTTTCACCAAGTAAAGTTCAAGAGAAAACAACTTTTATGTCAAAGCAGTCATACATCAGCTTTTTAACATGTAAGGAATTGAGTGGTATAAATTAGTTTATACATTGAAGCATATATCTAATCAAAACCTAAATGTTATTTTTTTACCTCTTAAATAAAAGAAAAGTGGCAAACAATCTGTATCCGGAGCAAACTGTACATTATCCATCTGAACTCTATCCCTCATGGAAAATAGAAAAATCTGAACAAATACAATTATTTTACCAAAACAATCCTGAAACAATAAAAATGAAGGCAAATTAAACCTGTGTGGCTTAGCATTGGCAAGAAGTGGCAAAGTAAGAAAAGAGATCAAAGAGAAGAAAAAGAAAAGACTCAAGCCAGTTTTCTTACCTGTGGAAGTTCTCAAAGCCAGTTACATTTGTTCCTCCTGTAGTGTCTCTTTGTGGTCACAAAAAACTATCACTTGATGAAGGTGAGGGTTTGTGAAGCTTCCATCTAAAAGTAGGGAATTTTCACTTAGGGCCCTTGGCTTTGATCACAGAATAAGAACTTCTGGAGAAGCCACAATGGTAAGAAAATTTGGCAAAGCTTTATTGAGTGGGCAAATGAGCAAGCAAACAGCCAAGTAGGCATGCAGGCAAACAGAGAAGCAGAAAGTCAGAGACTACACTCTAACCAAGTGTGCATGCTCAAAAGGAAAGACACACAGCAATTTGTCCTCCAGGATAGTTCTATGACACAGGTAGAGCTTGTGATTGAAGACAGCAGTTTATCTTTCCCCTCAATCACTCTTGGCATTGTTACACTTTCTAAGTTCCTGGCTCTTGTCTACTATTCTGGGTTGTTTGTTTTGAGTCCTCCCTTTGGTTACTTGGGGAAACATTTCTCTCAGGAAGGCATGCATCCTGCCAAGCAACTGTTAATTCTTGGGCTGAGAAATGCATCTCTCAGGAAGGAAGGAATCCCATTGTCTCTTCTTTTAAATTTTTTATTGTGGAAATACCATACAAAAGGGTTACAATTACATGGACAAGGTAATGAGTATATTTCTTATCAAGCATTGTTGCCTCCTCCTTTGTTTTCCCTTAACATCCCTTCCCATCTCTTCCGCCCCCCCATCTCTTCAACCTCCCTGGCACCCTACCCAGTCAAAGTTGTGAAGTTCATTTTTCAATAAAATTATACCAACATCAAATACAATGAAAGCAGGGGTTCTATCGTGGGGAGAGACATACAAAGCAACAAAGAAATCATCTTATAAATATGTTAGAAACAATCGCAAGAAAGAAAAAAAAACATATGAACCATTGTTCTCTTTGAAGCAAAGATAGTATTTGTATGTTTCTAAATACCTCATTTCTGAGTTGTCTTCACCAGGACTCATTTTCCTTCAAAAAATCCTACATTACCTCAAAATCATATATTGAGGTCTACAATGATTTTGAGTGCTGAGTTAAAGGGATCTAGTGTGATTATTGTATTTTGGGAAGAGTATAGTAATTCAGAAGATAATTTTGTACAGCAAAGGACATAGATACTAAATTAGAAAGAAAGCCAACAGGGCTGGGAAGGTGGCTCAGTGGTAGAGCACTTGGCTTGCATGCATGAGGCCCTGGGTTCGATTCCACAACACCACATAAGCGAAAAGAAAAAAGCCGGAAGTGGCACTGTGGCTCAAGTGGTGGAGCGCTAGCCTTGAGCTGAAGAGCTGAGGGACAGCGCCCAGGCCCAG
>NW_012267371.1:2892609-2894299 GCF_000151885.1 Dipodomys ordii | reverse complement strand
GACCTTTACCAATGCTTCATTTGATAAACCATATTTTCTCTTACTCTGTCTCTCCACCATTGGGATATTAGTTTTAGAATACAATGAAAGACAAAGAATTAAAAATTGCTCTTCTCTATCTCCCCAAACTCCTTAGAGTTTCTGTATACTGATACATGTCAGGAGAATAAATATTATGTTAGCAATATTATTACAATGTGGTCTCCTGTGAAAATGTATCCACAAAAGGTAGGATTTGAAATTTATTGATTGCAATTGGTTTTGTCCTCAGAAGAAATATGTCCTCTGGAGAATAATTAAACTTAGAAAATTAGTAATTCTCTTAGTAGAATTCTCTTAGGCATCTGCCTAAATTCAAGTCTTGTGAGCAAATAAAAGATGAATAAAATAAGAGAATCCATAAGAAGCAAATTAATACTGGTAATTATAGCAATCCATATTTGTTTTTAAGATAAAGATTTAATTTTACTAAAATAAAACATAAAATATTAATGATGTGGCAGCCTGCTGTGAACATACAATGATTAATAAGAAAGAAGAACACAGCTCTCTGCACAAAGCATAAATTGTCCTCCCTCTGACAATGCCCTAAATATTTTCCCCAAAATGTGTTTTTCAGAAGATAATCTGACTTACCACTGGACAAATGAGGCCGAGCATACTCATAAGTATGAAGAGAACCAAGAATTTCATTATGATAAATGGAAGAAGAAATCAGTTGCTGACAATAGACCCAGCGTTTGCGTACTAGTTGATGAACCTTTCATAACAAGCAATGCTCTTTCATTGGAAATTTATCTTTTGTGTCAGCCTTTCATTTTCATGAAGGACAATGGCCAACAGACGACTAAGTCTAAACAAACCTAGAACCATAGAGACACAATAGCACAATTGTTTCTTATCAAATATCCTAAGGCTTTGAATGTAAGATGATGCCAAGGTACATAAAAAAATTACCTAAGAAGACCTCCATTTCTGAGCTACCTTATAGAATATTTCCTGAAAATTTTTTACCTAACTTTATTTGTAGTCAAAACTGGATATAACTCAGTAGAAGATTTTTGGGCTTAGCTGGTAGGAAAAACTGGATTTAATATTTATAACCATAAAAGTATTTCTATCATTTGTAGACATTTTTACCAGTTCCAGTTTAGTAAGAATTTTTAAATATTCAAGATTAAATTATCTTATTCCATAGATTCCACTCTGTTCAATATCTTTAAGTAAATGATTCTCCTTTGTTTCTCCTTTTAAAATGATATTTCTTGTTATCTTTGACATTTAAGTTATTACATAATTGAGAACATATTATTCTTGACTTCTGAAACAAATTATTAATTTAAATAAATAAAACAAGCTAATGAGATGTAGAAATTGCATTTTCAAAAAGCAATTACTTGTTCTTTTACCATCGCTATTTGAATTTTTTTTACTGTATTCACTCACCACAGCAATTCATTTCTTCGTTCCCTCTTGCTTTTCCCTTCATTAAGTTACGTTAGTGTAGCTTTCAGTCTTATGCCTCTGTATCTTACCTGACTTTACCCTCCTATATGATATTCTTGGCTATATATTAAAAGCCCCCACTAAAGCCCCACACTAAAGCTACCAGCACAACTATGTTGATTGCAGCATTATTTACCATAGCTAAGATATGGAACCAACGCAGATGCCCCCCAGTAGATGAATG